>NC_047577.1:20663992-20972742 GCF_011004845.1 Esox lucius
TTAGAAAGGCTGTTCTTTTCACACAGTTTAACCTCTTTTGGGATGGTGCTTTAAGACTATGAAACCTAGTCTGACCTCGTCTGTATTTTCTACCAAAATGTCCCACCTGTCTCTGAAAAAGTGTTCATTGCACAATGCAGTATATGCCATCTTTCAACAGTGAAGCACCATTAATCCCCCATTGTTCTCTTCTGTTTGCAATGGGCATGAATTTAAAACCATTCTCAAAACATGTTTTACGATTTTATGATTAAACATGACTTGGCCCCTAGTTCATTTAGCAATGATTCATTTAGCCATACGCTGCCAAACTCCTTTTTTTTTTAATCTCACTCTAATTCCCTGACATGATTTATCTATGTTTTGTGGCATCTCTAGTCCCAAAATGTTTGAGAACCCTGGGCTGCCCAACCCTTTCCTGGGAGTTCTGACCGTTCTAGCTTTTCTCGCCCACCTGATTCTAATAATTAGCTGGATGTAAAGCTAAAAGAGGTTAGTCACAGCTGGGTCTGGAGAGTGATTCTACAGGAAGGTGAATCTCCAGAAACAGCAGACTTTGCTGTCCAACATGTAAAATACATTAGCATTTTGTTTTTCTTTGACAGGGGTCAGAGTCTGTGCCCTCCCCCTCCCCCTGGTACAGAAATACACACACCTCGTAGGTTAAAAAAAAACAGACCACGTCTTCTCTCTAAAATCTCCACTGGGTCTCTCTGTTGAATCCTTGTTGTAATTCAGCTTCACTGGGGCCTCTGTGAGCATAAGTGTGTCCACCTGGACAGGAAATGCTAAAACAAGATGGTCCTCCATCTGGCTAGTTCGTGAGTGAAATGTTTTATCCATCCGTCCTTATATTTTATTATTTTCCCCTCATTCGGGGCGACTTGGCCAGCCACCAAACTAGCGCTGTAGGAATTTGCAAATGTCCTTGTAGGATTTGTAGAAATATTTTTTCATTCATTGGCCTTAGATACTGTTGGAAAGCCTGGGAAATAAAATGTTTGTTAACCTGAAGAAGTGAGCTGAGTATATGAGTATATACACATCTTCAAGTTACCTTCAAAGAATGTAGTCAAATATAGTCAAAAACCTAAACGTGTGCAGTAGTTACTAGTTTTTATTAACTGTACTTTTTATAGGAATTGTTTATTTTGTTGTTAACCCCATCTAAGATCCAATCTATCATTGCATAACCAAGTGACATTTCAATATTGAACAGTATGTTTAACATTTAGTGTTGTGTTTTCAATTGATTCTTTATATTTCAGCTAGGGCTATATGCCACTTTCTCTTTCCAATATAGCAAAAAAAGGCATTAGGGTTAGAAATACATTATATGTATTACCAGCCATTGGTTTTGGTTAATTGTCTTAAGTCTTTTTGCTGAGAGAGCAGTCAGATGAATCTGACCCCATGCCACAACAGCAAGTGTTCAGGGGTTAACACTGGACCTATCTAGACCACATAATATTCCAATACTAGGTACCTTGCTTTCAGGTTAACTTCTGTGTCCTAACGGTATCTGATTGTCTTTTGTCTCTCATACCCATAGATATTGATGAATGTGAGCAAAGCCGCTGTCATCGGGATGCTGTCTGCTATAACTCTCAGGGCTCATTCACCTGTCAATGCCTCCCCAATTTCCATGGCAATGGTTTTCATTGTGCCCCTGGCTCCCCGGGTAAGTAACCACAGTGGTTTAGTTAAATAAATCACCCTTTGAGACTCAAAGTATTTTGAGGGAAACTTTTTGGGTCAGGTTCATTTGAAAATAAACAGACATTCATACATATTCAGGGTGCATTTTCAGTACAACTATATTTACATTAGCTATTGCAGATGTCCTCTTTAATGAGATGTTCTGGGGGAGAAAATCTAACCTTTGCCCCTCACAGGCTTCAGAAACAGGACAGAAACAGGGCTCCTACCCTTTGGGCTGTTCAGGCTTAGAAAATTGATACTCATAAGATTCACAGCAGCCAGTGGCAGTGTACTCCAAAATGTGTAAGGGAGGGAAATAAAAATTAATTCAATTGAAACCATAAAATGTTATGTGTTTCCAGAGCTATGTAAGTACCATATATTACATGGGTATAGTAAGATCTAGATCTCTCTTCAGTTGTCTTCCCTTCAAAATGTTCTGATAAGTGTGGACTAGTTAAACATTCTTATTTTTTTACTAGCAAACACAGTTGACAGTAGAACAAATTCTGTCTAAGAACTCCACTTTATCTGTCTCATTTCACCCAGCTGGAACGTGTAAATCTCCTAACTGTTTGGGAGAGGTAGGGAGGGACAGAAGGGAGAGAGGGACAGTGATAGTGAGGGATTTATCATCAAAGGAGTGCATAAAATACCAGCCAGGCTAGCTGAGACAGACTGTTTACATTGAATGTTCACCACAGCCAGTGTGGAGTGCAAAGTAAATACTAAATATACACTGCATTCTACATATTTAAACAGATGTGTCTGTATTGTTTCATTCCCTGGCTCAGAACAAGGGTTTCTTAAATCATATAAGCCTCCATATGACTGAGTGCTGAACTATGGAGCAGTTATAAATGAAGGGTGTGTGTTAGTTTCTTCTCTTCCCTCGTGAGATGGATACCATTCTAGAGGTTTGACATTTGACACTGCATCCTTCCTGTGTGTGGATGGGTACAACAACATGCAGCTGTTACGTAGCAGGGGGGAAATAGGAATGGATGGGGAGGTTGGTGTTGTCTCAGAAGATAAGATCCCCATGTGGAAAGATCCACATAACTGGCCGTTCTGCACACGATTTGGGCCAAAGGCCTGCAGCATTATACATGGATGCATTGTAACAGACCTAATTCTCTCACAGACTGAAAAGAGACTCTAGTTTCACATTATTCTATGTACACCAAGAAATACATAATAATTTAACACCTATCCCTGAACTGATGCTGACCACTTAATTGGAAACAAATGATCCAAACTTAATTGAAAAATAGCCATCTGAGGACTCAAGACTCATCTAAAGAAAATGAAAGGAAAAGCACTGGTGAAGACAACATTGACATACTACTAAAACAAACACTTGATGAATACATTCGCTTGTTGATTTCAGCATGTAATGTTCAACGCTTGCCAGTCTGCTCACACAACGCATGTTGGTTTCACCATCTTATGGACGAGCACACAGGCCCATGTTCTCAAGGACGGCGGGCCCTGCCAAGCTGTCACGTCCCGGCTGTGCCCCTAGCCATCTCTGCGCTGGGCTCGGGGCATAGCCGGGACAGGACAGGAGGTGGCCTTTAGCCACCTCTACTCCTTTTTTTGGTTTCCCCAATTGGAGGCAGGTGTTAGTTATTGCCTCCAATTGGGGACCCTATTTAAGTTTAGTTTGTTAGGCCCCAAGGCGTGGTTCATTTTGGTTTTGTGTATCCTGTGTAAGGAAGACCCACGTCACTGGTTGCTGCCTTTTTGTTTGTTGGAGTCCTTCTTTCTTTTGTTTGATTAAAAATGGATTACCTTCCCTACCTCTACTCTGCGCCTGTGTCCTTTCCATCCCACGACCGTGACACAAGCCATGAGCCCAGTGTATCATATCCACCATTCCCTGTGTTAGTGAGCGCCCTGGGGCCAGTTGTGTTTTTTGCTTATTAAAATTTGGTTTAATAATGTTAGAAAATAGAGTACAGTAGGTATTTACTGTGCTATAATCCTTAATTGTCTTGCACCCCTGTGACTACATTTTAAACCACATGCCTGGAGTTACCCCATCCATCCTTTGCCATGAGCCGCTCATGCCACGAGTTAACATGTAGAAGAATAACTTCTGAACTATCCAATCAGGATTAAGCTACCTGTTCCTTCTCATCCTCTAGATTAAACTCATCCTGCTTGCACTGCCTGACTCTACAACATTATGTCAGAAACCACTAGCCCAATTGTTATGTATGTTGGGTGAATATTCTGTTTTGCTCTAGAAAAAATTCCATAATAAACATACATTATTGGCCAGATGGTGGAACTATAACAAGCTATTGACAATGTATACTTGGCAAGTTCACACCTCTCAATGCATTGCATAAGTCCCTTTCCAGACAGGGACAAAGTTTTGTCATTTTTCTCATGGATAAGATTTATTTGCAGCCATTTAGAAAATTGGTAAAACACTTTACATGCTAGTCCTCTTGCACCAAATGACACAGGACTGCATGAAACTATCTATGGACAAAAATAGCTCAACTTACACTCAACTAATTCACGTAAACAGAATGAGAACATGGATCCATCATGCCTTGTTACCACTGTGAAGGCTGGTGGTGGTGGTGTAATGGTGTGGGGGATGTTTTCTTGGCACACTTTATGCCCCTTAGGGCCAATTGGGCATCGTTTAAATGCCACGGCCTACCTGAGCATTGTTTCTGACCATGTCCATCCCTTTATGACCACCATGTACCCATCCTCTGATGGCTACTTCCAGCAGGATAATGCACCATGTCACAAAGCTCGAATCATTTCAAATTGGTTTCTTGAACATGACAATGAGTTCACTGTACTGAAATGGCTCCCACAGTCACCAGATCTCAACCCAATAGAGCATCTTTTGGATGTGGTGGAACAGGAGCTTCGTGCCCTGGATGTGCATCCCACAAATCTCCATCAGGTGCAAGATGCTATCCTATCAATATGGGCCAACATTTCTAAAGAATGCTTTCAGCACCTTGTTGAATCAATGCCACATAGAATTAAGGCAGTTTTGAAGGCGAAAGGGGGTCAAATACAGTATTAGTATGGTGTTCCTAATAATACTTTAGGTGAGTGTATTTTTCTGATAAGTACCTAAATTAATCAACCAATACACTATCAACCAATACACATTGACATGCAGATACATTGGTCAATGATATTCGTATTCTACTAAAATGTGGTACACATCTTGCATGTAAGGATGTACTGTTCCATAAATATCCCCTGACATTTGTCTGATACCAGACAAAAATACAGGATATGGTATCGGTGACAGTCTATATAATGAGCCATGCCATGAAACAGATTATCCCAATGTGCCAAAAACAAATGAGTTGTTGATTACAGGCAGACCTGAAATGAGCTATGCATTCAGGAATTACTTTGCACTTGATACACCCACTAGTAAAACTGGTAGTTGCAAACTTTGCAAAGCTAGCAAGCTTGCTAACAATACCTAACGCAAGCCTAATGGAGAATACAACACTGCTAAGTTGGTTAACGCTAGCTAACGTCAGCTGTTTTGCCCTAACACAAATCCTAAATTGCTGGCCCTCAACCTCCCACTCCACACGATGTACAATCAGGGGTTGGTGAGCTGTCCCACTGTTGCTAGCCATAGCCTCCTGCTGCCCTGAAGACATCACCATGCCAGCCAGGATGCCTGCAAGTCCCGGGTTCCCTTGGTTTTTAACAATGTGTGGTACAGACAGGGAGGCTACCAGTTGTTCTGGTTTAGGTTCAAGGAATTCTACCATGCCTGTAAACCTGCCACAGAGACAGTTCATCAACCACTGAAGATCCTCCTCTGAGGGTTATCTGGACAGAAGTTTATAGGTATCAGCCGTGTCCACAGCTTTCACATTGTAAGAAGTTAATGGCCTTTTCCATTCACAGTCCATGTCTGTTTTCTTTCCTGCGTTATCCCAACAACTAAACTGTTTTGTCACATATTAACATCACGCCAAGATTGAATATTTCGTTAGACACCATTAAGCATTGAGTTAAACTGAGTAACATTTCTTAGTAAGTTTACCTCCACCACACATAGCATCTATGAAATGTATGACTTTTGCCACTGGCCGTTTTATAAGCTTATTAGCCATTTGTGAATGACATTGATACAATAACTACTGTATCAATATACAGTAGGTGACGATAACAGACTTCTTCGTCAAGTGAAAAGACGTGTAGCCAGTATATAGGTGATGATAACTGACTTTTTCGTCAACTGAAAAGAGGAGATAATCGTTAGTCAGCGCAATCTTTGTCTCTACTGAACAAATCCTAATATCCCTAAGAACTGTTTTATTTTAGGCTTCCTATTACGTAGCTTCATTAGGTTGTAACTAACAAAGCTTTTGTCTGTCCTGAACAAATCCTGAGGCATAATGTGTTACTTTACTTCAGGGAATTGTAGTCTTATTAGGTTTGCTTTGTTGCTAATTAGCATGTACATGTTTGTAGGGGTAATTTAAACAAATAGGTTGACATTTGTCACCTTGTTCTGACGGCGAGGTGGCGTAAGTCTACATGAAACACAAACCTTATTTGAAGTGATTCTAAAATCCCTTATGGGAAAAATGAATGGGGAAAACGCGAAACAAATTAGCCAGTATAGCATTGCTAGGTTTTATGAGGATTAGGACGCATCAACTATTTTGGTCTATTGGGAAAACGTTTTAACGTAATTTCTAATCTCCAAATACTTTGTCAATCATAATGTGATTAACATGCCAGTTCACTTGGAATTTTATGATTTTAACCAATACCAATGAGGAAATGCTTGTAGAAAATTTAAGGAAAACTGTCAGTTTGTCACATCCCTAGTTTTCACTACATTCTGTCCACTACATATTCCCTTTGCCATTAAACATTGCTGTAGAATTTCCATAAATAAACTTACCATTGAGTGTCCATGGAGTTTATTTGACTTATTTCTGACAAGATTTGATGTTGTTAAATTATGTAAGAATGGTAAGATCTTAGGTTCAATCTTAGATTAATATTTATGTAGCTGTTAAAAAAGTTGTATGACATTCATGTACCAGAATTATGGCAATTATGTCAACAAAATGAAAATGGCAGTATGTATGTGTTTTCAGCAGATACTCAAAATGTCAGAACTCTTGATCTGTATGGACAATGAACAAGTGGTATCGGTGCATTCCTAGTTATAAAAACATTCCTTTTGACCACATGGTGGCACTGTAACAGGTACATGTTTATCTCTTGATCTGTTTGACTCAGTGATTAGATTTGGCACACAAGCTCAGGGACGTTTGTCTAGCTAACCCACACAATATCTCTAAAACCTCTGGCAGGATTTTGACTGAACTTGGTAAATCATGTGGCTTATCATGGAGATCCAACATTTATAAATTACACTGATTCAGTGCAGTGCATTATTCATTTGGTACATGTTTTCTGTGGCATTGTTTTCTATAGGCTTTAGATTTCATGTCACATACTGAAGCCTTGGGGTGTTTGTAAATTGGCATCCTCCCCAGGTGTTACCTCTTTTTTCAAGTCCAATCCAGACATCAACTGCATGTATGTACTCCACCACACTAATTATAGCTCCTTCTATGCCTTTACAGTTTTACAATATGTTTTTGTCTTGTTTGAGCTGTCTGAAAAGAGGCATTTTTTGTCTTCCTTTGTCTGAACTTGTAGTAGAAACTGGTAATGTCTGTACTCTGTGAGAGTTGACTTCATCTCAATGGATTTTGATTTATCTGACAACTGCTTTGATCTTTGCATCATCTGAGTCAAAAATTCCCATTGTTGATGATTCACCTTCTTCTGGTGGCTTTTGTTGACTGTTGCACTCAGATGCTCTATGTTGCTGAACTTTAAGTTTGTTATGACTAGACTGTGTTAGCCAGACAGCTACGCTGGGAAGTTTTCTAGGGAAGCTCTATTTAACTGTGTCCCCATTTCAGAATAACATTTAAAAAGATCTACATTGGAACTCATCTTTTGCTCTCTTCTTATTCCATATTTTGTACTTTAGTAGTGAGCAAATAACTTTAGTTTTGAATTGCCATGTGGTACATTAAGGAAATTATATTGAAATCAAAGCCTAAGCTATACAACACTTCTACATTACTGTGTAAAAGTAAAAGGCACCTTAAAGTCGAACTAAGACCATTTATTTGGGTAATAAGGATTTTGATTAAAAACACTAAATATAATATTCACTGATCAGCCATAACATCATGACCACTGACAGGTGAAGTGAATAACACTGATAATCTCATTATCATGGCACCTGTCAGTGGGTGGGATTTATTAGGCAGCAAGTGAACATTCTGTCCTCAAAGTTGATGTGTTAGAAGCAGGAAAAATGTGCCCTGCCATTAATCAAAAATGGTTCAGGAATGGTTTGAGGAACACAACAATGAGTTCAAAGTGTTGACTTGGCCTCCAAATTCCCAAGATCTCAATCCAATTGAGCATCTGCGGGATGTGCTGGATAAACAAGTGCGATCCACGGAGGCCTCCGCGTAACAGCTTATAGGACTTAAAGGATCTGCTGCTAACGTATTGGTGCCAGATTGCACAGCACACCTTCAGAGGTCTAGTGGAGTCCATGCCTCGACAGGTCAGGGCTGTTTTGGCGGCAAAAGAGGGACCTTACAATATTAGGCAGGTGGTCATAATGTTATGGCTGATCGGTGTATGTACTGTACATAAACAAAGATACATACATTATTTCTTTGTCCTCTAATTTGTTTATCTCTCTCATGCCATCTTTGTTTCATTCCAGAGCGTGAGAAGACGCAGTGCGAGCGCGACAGAGAGATTATCCAGGCATCCTACAACACACCTTCTTTTCCGGTTTCCTTCTTCCGTCCACGCCCTGCCACTGGCCAGTATGTTCCCACCTGTGACCATCATGGTGCTTATGAGCCCACTCAGTGTCATGATAGCATAAGGCAGTGCTGGTGTGTGGATAGCAATGGCCAGGAGATCCCCAACACCAGAACTGGTCCTGGCCAAAGACCATTGTGTAAGTAACTTCCTAAAAAGGGTGGAGGGGCCGACTGGTCATCCCTCGCTGGTACCTGAATATTCATATTAGGAAAAATTATGTTTTATCCATTATACAACAATTGCACTAGCATTCAATACAGTAGGAACTCACTGGTAATGGACTGGTTTAATCAAATTTGTTTTCACAGCAGTTTACTAACCACAATTCTGTTAAAACATCTTGGAAAATACTTTTTTTCTATAAAGGAATTTTGCTAATTTTCTTTTTTTTTCAGTCAATGTTTGACATACGTCAAATGATATTCTTCAGTTTTTTCATTGATTTCTTGTTATTTAATTACTCATTGAATTGCATGAAATCTAGAAGTTGATCTGACCTCTCTGCCCAATAGGAAATTAAATTGTTTCCAATAAAACAGAATGCAATGATGTGCAAACCATTTAATCCCTATATTTAATTGGAAATAGTACAAAGACAACATATGAAATGTTTAAACTGAGAAATGTTATTGTTTTTTGAATAATATATGCCCATTTTGAATTTGATTCCAGCAACATGTTTTCAAAAAAGTTATTTACCACTGTGTTGCATCTTCTTTTAACAATGCTCTTTAAGCATTTAGAAACTGAGGAGACCCATTGCTGTAGTTTTGAAAGTGAAATGTTTTTCAGTTCTTGCCTAATATAGGATTTTGGCTGCAGTTTGGGGTTGACATAATTGTCATTTAATAATGCGCCAATGTTTTCAATGGGTGACAGGTCTGGACTGCAGGAAGGCCAATTTAGCACCCAAACTCTTTTTCTATGGAGCCATGCTGTTGTAATAAGTGCAGAATGTGGTTTGGCATTGTCTTGCTGATATAAGCAAGGCCGTCCCTGAAAAAGACCTGGTCTGGAAGGCAGCATTGGTTGCTCCAAAACCTCTATATATTGTTCAGCATTAATGGTGGCTTCACAGAAGTCCAAGTCACTACTACCATGTGCACTAATGCTATCATGGATGCTGGCTTTTGAACGGCGCACTGATAACAAGCCGGTTGGTTCCGTTCCTCTTTAGTCCAGAGGACACGGTGTCCGTGATTTTCGGCCTTGTCCCTTGCTTACAGAGATTTCTCTGGATTCTCTTAATCTTATAATGATGGTATGATATCCCCAAACTCTTTGCAGTTTTAGAGATTAGAAATGTTCTTTTGAGAAACTTTATTCTTAAATTGTTGCACTATTTGCCTGCGGTCATTCACAGAGTGGTGAACCCCTTCCCATCTTTACTTCTGAAAGACTCATGCTCTCCAGAATGCTCTTCTGGGGTTGTAATTTCACCTGTCATCCCTTAAAAGGTATTGACCACAGAGTGGTTCCTCCCCCAATCGGTCCCACCCCAAGGCCGGATGTCTCTCCCGTGGCTCCAGGGACCCACCTGTTATTTTCCCAGAGTGGGAAGATCGAGCACATCCCACTGGATGGATACAGTCTGAAGAAACAAGAGGCCAAAGCTCTGCTGCACCTGCCTGTGAGGCTCCACCTTTACGCATCTCACATTACCTTAGCCACTCGGTTAGCCAGTCAGATATTTAACCAGTCATTCACTGCATTATTTTATACAATTGGTAAGTTACTTATAGACAAACAATCTTTTGTGTTCTCTCTTCATTGAGTTAGTGATCCAAAATCAATCCAAGCCTGTCCTCTGCACTCTCAGAGCTGTCTTCCCAGAACCCCAGTCTTAAAATGAAAAAAGGCAGATTCAATTAGTACTGTTTAACTATTCCATTGGTTGGACAGAGGGTTTGTTGATGGATTTTTTGGGTCCATAGACCCTACTCTCTGGAATACCCCAAAGGCCATGTGAACAATCTTCTGATTGTGTCACAGCAGCAGAGTTGACTATAATTGTACTCAGTCTTCTCGCATCTATTGTATGCTCACTAGTGTGGAATGGCCTGACAGGACATACTGTATAACTAAACATGATGTACAACGGAATTTTTCTTCAAAGACTTTCATTGTTTGGCTAGTTGCATTCTGCAGTGTTGTTGAACCACATCTGTCAAATGTTGCAAGCTTAATATTAGGAGTATCAAAGTAGGTCCCATTCAGCTGGCAACGTGAATGTGAATAATCTAGAAAAAAAGCTACATATTTTATAGCATTAAGATGTCCTGAGAACAGGGGCTCTATTGAGTGTGTTGGTGTCTTATAATTCTCTGTATTCTGACGATCACATGGTTTTCCAGTAGCTTATATGAAAAGAAAGCTTAAGGCGTATTTTCGTAGAAATCTAAAGTCAGAACCCTTTAAGGCAGGTAAGATAGAGATCAAAATACTCGAACACTAATACAGTTTGTAAATATTTGTAAATAGAGACAAAGACACTAACACAAGATCAGTGACATTCTGTCTGCCGTACAGTTCAGAAGCACCTCCTTTCGTATGAACAAGAAGGTGGGACCACATCTTACAAAATAACTGACCTTTGATCAATGACTATGGTCTCAATCAGCCTAATCTAGATTCTTTGATTTATTTTTGCTCTGTATTAGCACATCTAGCATTGTCCTACTGTCTAAATACATGAATTCAGTATTTTACACAGTATCAACACAGTAAGTAGCTAGTGATTTTTCACTATCCTATTCAATGGTATAATTAATCAATACATCAGCTCAGTACATTTCTGTAATAGTATTGACCAGTATTCTATATTAAAAAACATCCTCCAGATGAACAACACACCACACCATGGTTCACAGGGCAACGTAGATTTGATTTATTCCATATGTCACTGTATTGTGTCATTAACTGTCCAGATTGAAATAAACTAATGAATGAAAACCCTTGTTCTCTGTGTGTTGCCTCCAGGACAGAGTGGTAGTTGCTGTAGCCTACGACTGCTTGGAGAAGATGGTCTACTGGACAGAAATTACAGGGCCCTCTATCAGCAGGGCTAACCTTGAGGGGGGCGACACCAACTCTCTTGTCACTACTGGTGAGCAGTTAACATGTCTATTGCAATGTCTATCTCTTATGACAAATAGTGATTACCAGAACCATACAGGTGCTGGTCATAAAATTTGAATATCATCAAAAAGTAGATTTATGTCAGTAATTCCATTCAAAAAGTAAAACTTGTATATTATATTCATTCATTGCACACAGACTGATATATTTCAAATGTTTATTTCTTTTAATTGTGATGATTATAACTAATTATAACTATAACTAATGAAAATCCCAAATTCAATATCTCAGAAAATTAGAATATTACTGAAGACCAATACAAAAAAAGGATTTTTAGAAATGTTGGCCAACTGAAAAGTATGAACATGAAAAGTATGAGCATGTACAACACTCAATACTTAGTTGGGGCTCCTTTTGCCTGAATTACTGCAGCAATGCGGCGTGGAGTGGAGTCGATCAGTTTGTGGCACTGCTCAGGTGTTTTGAGAGCCCAGGTTGCTCTGATAATGGCCTTCAGCTCTTCTGCATTGTTGGGTCTGGCGTATCGCATCTTCCTCTTCACAATACCCCAAAGATTTTCTATAGGGTTAAGGTCAGGGGTGTTTGCTGGCCAATTAAGAACAGGTACTGGTAGCTGTGGCACTGTGTGCAGGTGCCAAGTCCTGTTGGAAAATGAAATCTGCATCTCCATAAATTTGGTCAGCAGCAGGAAGCATGAAGTGCTCTAAGACTTCCTGGTAGACGGCTGCGTTGACCTTGGGCGTCAGAAAACCCAGTGGACCAACACCAGCAGATGACATGGCACCCCAAACCATCACTGACTGTGGAAACTTTACACTGGACTTCAAGCAATGTGGATTCTGTGCCTCTGCTCTCTTCCTCCAGACTCTGGGACCTTGATTTCCAAAGGAAATGCAAAATGTACTTTCATCAGAGAACATAACTCAGCAGCAGTCCAGTCCTTTTTGTCTTTAGCCCAGGCGAGACGGTTCTGATGCTGTGTTTTGTTCAAGAGTGGCTTGACACAAGTACGCGACAGCTGAAACCCATGTCTTGCATACGTCTGTGCGTGGTAGTTCTTGAAGAACTGACTCCAGCTGCAGTCCACCCTTTGTGAATCTCCCCCACATTTTTGAATGGGTTTTGTTTCACAATCCTCTCCAGGGTGCGGTTATCCCTATTGCTTGTACACTTTTTTCTACCACATCGTTTCCTTCCCTTCGCCTCTCTATTAATGTACTTGGACACAGAGCTCTGTGAACAGCCAGCCTCTTTAGCAAGGACCTTTTGTGTCTTGCCCTCCTTGTGCAAGGTGTCAATGGTTGTCTTTTGGACACCTGTCAAGTCAGCATGTAGACAACATGATTGTGTTGCCTACAGAACTAGACTGAGAGACCATTTAAAGGCCTTTGCAGGTGTTTTGGGTTCATTAGCTGATTAGAGTGTGGCACCAGGTGTCAATATTGAACCTTTTCACAATATTTAAATTTTCTGAGATACTGAATTTGGGGTTTTCATTAGTTGTCAGTTGTAATCATCAAAATTAAAAGAAATAAACACTTGAAATATATCAGTCTGTGAGGAATGAATGTATACATTATACAAGTTTCACTTTCTGAATGGAATTACTGAAATAAATCTACTTTTTTATGATATTCAAATTTTATGACCAGCACCTGTATATTTGAATAAATACACGGCTCTGGTGAACACTGTTGGGTGAATTTATTTTGCCAATATTTTAGTATCCCTTTAGAAACATTAAATCCGAGGTTAAGAAAAACCTTAAACCTTCAATTTATTGGTCAAAACCTCCACTAACATAATATTTTGACCTGTGCAAAAGGCGATGAAAAAATGATGGATTGCTTTCCATGATCCTGTTAGTCTCAGTCTGTAATTGCATGAAATTGAAAGTTAGGGCACCCAGATGCTAGTATTTTTAGACTGGGAAAGTAGAAAATGTTTCCATTGAAATTCTTTTTTGTTCTCAGATTTTGGACCTGTATTTGCCACTGTACAGTTTTTATGGTACTATAGAGTCAAGAAGTCCCATCTTTTTGTATACCATGTGATCTAATCATATACTATGACACCTCCTTTACATAAAACTAATCTGGAATATTTCACACAAAATTAAGGATGCATTTGTTTCTGTCAAGTGTTTATACTCGACATGTAATACACAAAGTACCTCCTACATTATCTGTTAAGCCTAACTGTTACTGATGTTTGTTTATTCTAAAATGGGATCGGATTTGTTCATTTGAATGTCCTGCTCATTTTATCTTTTTAACAGGAATTGCTTGATTCAAGTCAAGATTCAGCCATTAAACACTTAGCTTACCTGAACCAATGCTAGCTAAAAACAGGCACATGCACAGGTAAGGCTCAACCTGTGCAGAGCACATGCCCCTTTGCCATCTAGTGCTCTTTCTAGTTTTCTTTCTAGTTGACATGTGCCGTCCGTTTTGGTGACGTGTGTCGGCGCATACCGACGGATATAGGTTGTCCATCTTTTGTATGCGCGTCACTCACTCCGATGGGCATGCGCCCTTCCGTTTTTTATCGCACGTCACTCGCTCAAACACATCGTTTGTCATGTGAGCCCACAGCTCCACCCAGTTCTTTAGATTCGGCACATGCCCCTCGGAAGGTCTGTGCAGGGTACTGGCTAAAACACATAATGAGAATGTATGATCATGTACATCAGAATCATCAAAATGTTACATATTTCACATAACTTCCATAGTTTTTTGTTAGCAAACCTGAAGCATGGTTTTAAAAAAATTCCCCATAGACTACACTGCTCACAAAATTAAGGGAACATTAGCGATTGAGAATCAGTGTCACCTGTTTTGGTGCCAAAACCGGTGCATTGGAGACGTGCAACAGCAAGACAACCCCCAAAAAGGGAATGGCCACAGACAATTGCTCTCTCCTTATCCTTCCTGACTGATTCTTCTCTAGTTTTGCGTTTGGCTTGTGTCCTTGTCACTACTGATAGCATGAGGCAGTACCTGCAGCCCATTCAGGTTGCACATGTAGTCCACATCCGCCAGGATGGCACATACATATGTGCCATCACAAGAAGGATTGCTGTGTCTCCTAGTACAGTCTCAAGAGCATGGAGGAGATACCAGGAGAAAGGCCATTACACAAGGAGAACTGGACAGGGCCGTAGAAAGGCATCAACCCAGCACAAGGACCAGTATCTGCTGCTTTGTGTGAGGAGGAACAGGAGGAGCACTGCCAGAGACCTACAAAATGACATCCAGCAGGATACTGGTGTGAATGGTTCTGACCAAACTGTCAGAAACCGATTCCATGAGGGTGGCATGAGGGCCCGACATCCTCTAGTGGGACCTGTGCTCACAGCCCTGCACCGTGTATCGTGATTGGCATTTGCCAGAGAACACCAGAATTGGCAGGTCCGCCACTGGCGCCATGTTCTCTTCACAGATGAGAGCAGGTTCACATTGAGCACGTGACAGACGTGAAAGATATGCTGCCAACCACATCATTCAGCATGACCGGTTTGACGGTGAGTCAGTGATGGTCTGGGGAGGCATATACTTGGAAGGTCGCACAGATGCCCTGATCCAGGTCTGGGAGAAAATCCGCCAGGACACTATCCGCCGTCTCATCAGGAGCATGCCCAGATGATTTTGAGAGTGCATACAGGCATGTGGGGGCCACACTACTGAGTCACATTATGAGTTGCCTTGACGAAATTCAAGTTGGAACAGCCTGTGATTTAAATGGTTTAATTAGATTTTTGGTGTGAGTTTAAATCCAGCCCTTAAATGGTTGGTGGTTTTTGTTTCCATTGACCGTTGTTACTTCATTTTGTTCTCAATGAATTACAGAATGTACAGTAAAGATTTTGATCTTTAATATATTTAGTTTGGGACCTGAAGTGTGATTTATGTGTTCCCTTAATTCTTTTGAGCAGTATACTATCAGGATGAGGAATGTCTAACATCAAGATAAAAGTGAAAGATCCCAGAGGGCAGTTTAACGTTTCATCCCGGATAATCCCTGAAAAATCTGTAGTTTCCGTCTGAAAGACCTGTTGCATCTGCTTGTAAGGCCCGATCTTGACACATCTCTGCACACCTCACATCATGTCTAGAATGACTCTTTGACTCTCCTCCTTAGACCTGGAGAGCCCAGAGGGTTTGGCAGTCGACCATCTGGCCCGGCTAATGTTCTGGACCGACTCAATGAAGAACAGCATAGAGGTGGCCAAACTTGATGGGAGCCAGCGCCGCGTCCTCTTTGACACTGACCTAGTCAACCCACGGCCTGTCGTCGCGGACCCTTCCTATGGGTAAGTGTCTGTGGACAACGTGTTTGGTTTCTCATTAACGAAGTGGTTTGTTTTTAGTGCTGTAGGGGCATGTGACAGGGCTAGCTTTACAAGTGTTAAAACGTGTTCAAAACTACTTCATTTATTTAAAACTGCTGCAGCCGAACAAGTTAAAACCACACAACTTGCGGGTGAAAGTGGATCTGGCTTACCATTGTCAAATAAACCCCCCCCCCCACCACACATTTGGGCACAACATTTTTTATTTTACCAGAGGATGCATTATTTTACAATTTACATCTAGCCAAGTAGTTTTTTGCACCAATGGGCATTTCTTTTGGTTTGTCACTCCCGAAAACTAGCATGTCATGCTTTGTTCAACATTAGCTATCTAGAGCCTTGCAACAGTGTGTGACTGTCTGGAACTTCAGGAGGCTCTGCAGTTAGGCAGAAGAGGAAGGGTCGTCCATTGCCACATAAACCAGACCTCTACAATCTTGAAATGAGACTTCAAACTTTAACCTTAACCATACTTTAACCATATTTTTGTTCTCAAAATGTTAGGGAGGGAATCCAAAGGGAACTGAGACTGAGCAGACCTGCAACATTAAAAGGAGCTTTGAAAAATGCTGTTGGTTTAAATGTGTGGTTCTTAGCATTGTGATGTGAATATCTTTTTCTGGCTTGTTGTCCAGGCGACTCTACTGGGCAGACTGGAACAGAGAAGGTCCCAAGATTGAGATGTCCAACATGGACGGAACTGACAGGACTGTCTTGGTTAAGGATGACTTGGCGCTGCCAAATGGCCTGACCTATGACTCTGAGAGCCAGCAGCTGTGTTGGGCTGATGCAGGTGTTGTTAAAATCTGTGCTAAGCTTGCTGACACTAGTGATGATGCTAACAGGCTATGATAAACATGCTGATAGTATCAATGCTGGTAAGAAGTAAAAAAAAAAGTATTCAATACTGTCTAAACATGCTTATGATACAGTATCTAGCAATTAATGGGGGAATCCCACTGTCTGTTTTTGCTATATATAAAAATGTCAGATACTTGCTTTGTTGTTAATGTGAATATTACTCTTCCAAATACTCTTCTTTTTGATATTTGTATCTTTACAGGCACTCGTAAGGTAGAGTGTATGGACCCCAACAGTAGAAACCGAAGGGAGATTGTGGAAGGAATTCAGTACCCCTTTGCCATTGTAGCCCATGGGAGGAACCTGTACTACACTGACTGGAGAAGGTATTATTACCAGGTCTTCCACAATTTTTTTATGTAAATGAACATGTTATCATTATTATTATTAAACGTTAAATGCTCAAATTGGACACAAGTTTATTTAAAGCTACCGACCCATACATACATACATTTACATATATTTTTATGTTGGTTTAACCCTTGTTTACCTGACTTGGGACAAACATTGATCCTAGCGACTTTTTAGAGAATTTTCTGGTAAAGTTATATTTGGCATTGCCAGGGAGGCGGTGGTAGCCGTGGACCGCACGATGGCCAGAGAGACAGATGAATTTTTGCCACAGAAGCGTTCACGAGTGTATGGAATCTCCATTACCACAACTCAATGCCCTCAGGGTAAGCCTCTTCACACTTCCTTACTTTCAGAGTTAATGTGCTGTTTAGGGAATCGGTTGCCATTTGGATTTTGTCCAAGGGCTCTATTACATTTTATTGCTGAAGTGTTACAGATCTGGTAAAACTGCCTTAACAAAATATACGTACTGAATAGTTCAATTTTATAATGTTTTGTACAGTCAATTTAAACAATTTTCTACTGAAATATGTCCACTTCTATAATACAAATGACACAGAACTGACACCCAAATATATTTCTTGTCATTCTAAAGAGTAGTTAAACAGGAATAAAGCAAACCGGTTATTTTGGACACACAGCTTCACATATAAAGTACATGGATACAGCAGAGTCTCATAACTGTAGTTTTGCAGCTGGCCATGTAGAGGTTCAATTCACTAAGCTTAGATTTATCCTGATCTATACAGTATATTCCCACATGGTCTGGATGCAATTACTGGTCTGGTGGAATGTGCATGTCCTTGTACATCTGTGCTGGATTGATCTGGTCGCTCCAATCCACCACAAGGCTCTGTTCTTATTTTGCATAAAAATTTGTGATATAGTTAGTTGGCTGTGTGCAATATATCACAGAATGGGTCGACAGACAGTGGCCATTCAACGTACAGAACATTTGAACTGAAAATTTGAGAAGCAATATGATCAAGTTTAAACATGCAAGAGCTGGTCACTGCATTTTATTATACTCCAGTTAATGCAGAATTACATATGGTTTGTTAGTACTTAGCCCTGCAAATGACACTCATCCTGGTTTAAATTACTGATTAACCATTTATAGGTGCAACATAAATCTGTCCAAACTGTCTTTTTAAAAAGTCCTTTCCCAGAGTTAGAATCCCTCAAATTCAGGAGCATGTTTTATCGTGCGAAGTGTCCCATATTGTCAACAGAAAACATAGGAGTATATAGTCAATGTTGCTATAACTAAAAACTTCACACTACTGCTTTTGATTAGGTTGGCTCTCATTCTTATTCAGACCACATTTTTTATGTCCAAGAAACAAACAAAAAGGATGTCATCCAAATCTCTCCCACAGCATATAACTACTGCCTGAATAACGGAGGCTGTTCACACCTTTGTCTACCACGCCACGGTGGATTCACCTGCCGGTGCCCAGATGTGATGGATGGCACCTGTGTGGACAGGAACTTCTGAGACTCCCCCACTGACTACACAAAGGGGAGATAACACATGCACCGTCCCAGTGAAAGAAGTGTAAGCTGCATATGGCTGGGGGGTTAGCGGACAAAATCCATTCTGATCCCAAACCCTTATCCCAAAACTTCCTTGTTGATTCCTTCTGGCAGATCTGAGTGAATTTAGTAGGTTTTCATAATTTGATAGTAATATCTGCTAGCTGCCTGGCTGGTTAGGTGGAGGTGCTACCCATTTTTATAAATGCAGCCTGTTCAATTAAGGTCCTGGAGAGCCAGACCCTTTTTTCCCCCATCATTTTCTAGTCAGGGATTATGGCATGTCAGTTTAGTGCAACTAAGTAGAAACAGAAAACAGAGGTGATTTGGCCCAACCGGCCCAGAGTTAAAGAGCCCAGCTTACATCCTATGTAGTCCTATGATATCAAGGTCAATCAGTTACAAGCAATAGGGAAGGCCAATGGATTGTAAAGGAATTAGACCTAGCCACCACTATGAGCCAATTATGGACTGAAGTGTACATGGAGTTTATGTGGAGTTTTCTTCTTTTTTAAGGGGGAGGGGCTTATGCCATTGTCATGTTGTGACATTTCAAATCTAACAAATTATTCTGTTATCTTCCTATGACCCATTTGAGAAGAAAATATCTAATTTTAAGGTTTCTGTATGTAAATAAATACCATTGACTGTTTTCAAAAGTTTCCAGTGGTGCTCTTGATGACCAGTTATAGTCTATTCTGTGTAAGGTATAGCGCTGTTATTTTGTTTTTGTTCTGGCTGAAAATGTTCCATATGGAGTGACCATTGGTTGGCATCCTCAATGTCCGGAAGAGGGTTAATTATAGGAGAGTTACTTAAGGTTGATGCATGTACTGTGAGAGCAACTGGACACTGACAGAGATTTATTCTACATTCACATGATATACAGCTGTCCAATTAAACCATTCAAAAAATGTCATACAATGTTTTTCCTTGTTAGCACAGCAATCAGAAAGCTTTTTTCCCCTTTTTTTTTGGGTAGGCATATCACACAGTGAATGGCATGTTCCAAAGTTTTTTTTGTACATTTTTAAGTTATGTTAGGGTCAAATTGACCCGTTTTAAGATTTTGATATGTCTGAAATACCATTTAGGTTATTTTGATATGCATGAAACTTGATGATATCCTCAAGATTGTGTTTATGAACATATAAAATGAAAGGTGACCAACATTTTTCAGAAGCAAGGGCCTCTAAAACATTTTTTACATTCGTAATGTTAGGGTCAAAATGACCCGGTGGTGGAGAATAGTAATAAAAATTGTTGAACGTCCTGCTGAGTGCAGATAGTGGAAACTACTCTTCACTACGCCTTACTACATGTCTCCTCAGCACGCACGCGCATGCGCACACGCACACGCACACACACACATACACACAATGCCTGCCATGGTCAGTGTTTGTTGCAATAATTCTACCAGATCATGGATTGTGTAGGCCCCCCTTTTGGTTTCCCCATCCCCATGAATAGCAGGACCCAAGGTTTACCAGCAGACCATTGCCCAAAGCATCACACTGCCTCCGCCAGCTTGCCTTCTTCCCATAGTGCATCCTGGTGCCATGTGTTCTCCAGGTAAATGACACACACGCACCCAGCCATCCACTTGATGTAAAAGAAAACTTGATTCATCAAACCAGGCCACCTTCTTCCATTGTTCCATGGTCCAGTTCTGATGCTCACATGTCCATTGTAGGCGCTTTTGGCAGTGGACAGGGGTCAGCATGGGCACCCTGACTGGTCTGCGGCTACGCAGCCCCATATTCAACAAACTGTGATGCACTGTGTGTTCTGACACATTTCTATCAGTACCAGCATTAACCTTTCCAGAAATTTGAGCTACGTTAGATAATCTGTTGGATTGGACTTCAAGGGCCAGCCTTCACTTCCCATGTGCCTCAATGAGCCTTGGCCGCCCAAGACCCTGTCACCGGTTCACTGTTTTTCCTTCCTTGGACCACTTGATAGCTGACCCCTGCAGACCGGGAACACCCCACAAGGGCTGCAGTTTTGGAGATGCTCTGACCCAGTCATATAGCAATCACAATTTGGCCCTTGTCAAAGTCACTGAGATCCCTATGCTTGCCCATTTTTCCTGCTTCTAACACATCAACTTTGAGGACAGAATATTCACTTGCTGCCTAATATATCCCACCCACTGACAGGTGCCATAATAACAAGATTATCAGTGTTATTCACTTCACCTGTCAGTGGTCATAATGTTATGGCTGATCGGTGTATTTTACCCACTGAGACCCTTTGTAATGTCTAACATCACACACACTAAAAGTTAAATCACCCCTCATCTTTCACAAATACAAGCTATTATTATCTTTGTTGTTACTGGAACTGAACTTTACTCATGGGAAAGGCTTTTTTTTGTAGTAGGTGGGAGGACCCATATATTTTTATACAGTATATTCTCTAAAGTAGTTCGCTTCGATAACTGACACAAAACCAGCATGTCGTGTGAGAGACAAACAACACGTGGTGTGAGAGCCTTCCCAGAAACTTAGCCTCTGTGAACATCAGATGGAGCCCTGTCCTACATTTCTGTTTTTGGGGTAAAAAACAAGTATTCATCGTAAGGTAAATGTGATCTAAATGGACTTTATAATAAAATCAAACTAGTAAATGTTGTAATTGATATGAGTAATGAGTTATGGATGTCAAAAATGTGTTTGCGGCTAAAATATCAATAGTGTGTACTGGGTAGTGATTTAACACCCCTGGTCAATTTGACCCTCTAAGATGAGTGTAACCAAAATGTTAACATAACACAAGGTTTAAGATCCATTTCAGACAATCTCTAGCTGTGGGTGAGCAAGTAAGCATTATTTGATCGAGAGCCCATGTCTCCAGTTTCTGTGAGAGAATAGCCCATTGCACTTTTATCACAGGGCTTTTCTCCTGAATTCTGATTGCCAAGAATAGAGGGATCGGGTCCCATTTCTTTATTTGGAATTGTTTGAAAAAATTTGATCAAAATCTTAAACTTCCAATTTCAGGGCAGACACTAACAACAAGATTATTGTTGGCCAGAACTGATACTGGAATATTAATCACATTTCAATGCTATTGTATCCCACTGATTTAAAATAATTTAAAACTAGGGTTAGATTAAACATTATCCACACTAGATTGTTATACATTTTCCAATAATAAATACCATAGTGGGATGATGGACAGACATCTAGTAGTATTGTTTGGTCTGTTTAATTGATAAACATCAAATTTCAAAACCAGCACTTAAAATAAGACAGGCACTTATTTAATCATAGATTTCATAAATATGGGTGTGTCTTTACCTTTAACTGTTGCAATCAAATGTAGCGTTTTATTGGAATATATTTTATTCAAGCTTTTTTTTTATAAAATTGTTATCATTCAAACAACTTCCCATATCAAACCTATAATTGGCATGGCAAATATAATGCTAATTAAGGCATTAATGCTACGACAAGCCAGGAAATAATTCTCTCTGACAGGCAGTTAAAGTAACACATGTTCTGTTTAGACTTCACATCCAATTTTTTCCATTTGAAAAATGAAGTCCTCAATTTCCAAACATCTGTCTCTGTACGGACTTCTTGGGGCACTGCATTCACTCTCTGCGGGATAGTATTCGATCCATGTTCGCTCACCCAAAACATACTCAAATCTGCAAAAACAGATACACTGTACTTCTCAGGGTTTGTGGTCAACTGAATCCCTTAATAAAAAAACACTACAATGTACTAGAATTACTATATTTGTATTCATTAGTATTACATTTTTTTTGGCATGTAGTATTTTTGCAGCTATTAAAACTAGTGTTTACTATACATTTTTATCATGACTTTTGACACAGAGGTGGAGGGTTGCCCTAAAGGGAAACCTACTGGACAAACTCTAAAAGAGGAAGTTTTCCAGCACCTGTAAGTGTGACAATTAGGTTCTTCAACTCTGCTTTATGAGCTTATGATAATATATGTAGGATGTATTTTTTATACAGCTCCAGAAAAAATTAAGAGACCACTGCACCTTTTTCTTTCCTTTCCAAAAAAGTCGAAAAGGAAGGTTTGGAGTTAGGAACAGAAGGGTTAAAATTAAGAGACCACTGCAAATTGAACACTTCTGTTCCTCACTCAAAATTTTCCTTTTCAACTTTTTTGTAAAGGAAAGAAAAAGGTGCAGTTTTTCCAGAGCTGAAGGGCTTGAAGGGACATTTGTCAATTAATATTGGAATATCTATATAGTGTAGAGTCGTCTTATGCCCATTTTGGCAACTACTGAGAGTTTTTATCAGTTAACTAAAACTGGACAATCTGAAGGGCACTTTATGAAAGTAATGAAACACTTACGTTTTGCCAGTATTGATAACATCGGCACCTTCTCCAATGAGCAGGTACGTCTGACCTACGCTAAAATTCAGTGCTTCTCTACAGGAGGGGTGGCTCAGGAACATGCGTTGACCCTTGTCCAATACAGGATCAGTGCCTAAAGAGAAAATGTAATTGAGATTATTAAAACTGATCACATTTCTGAGAACCTGCTCATAGGAAAACAAAACCGTACGTTTGTGTTTGCAAATCTATGTTGTGTGTCGGGGCTGAGCTGGAAGAAGACGGTTTCAATATTATTTTGTTTGCAATACTAATACTTTTGTTTGTTCTTATTGAAACAAAAGTAACTCCATATTGCAGGAATCAATAAAGTGCTCTCAACACAACAGCTTGATGTGGACTACATGAAACAATGACACCTCTCCTGAACAGTTTCATGCATAGAGTTTAAACTCATTAAGGGGCACAGCCACATCTAGGGGAAGATTTGATTTACATCCACTTCTAGGTGAAGCTTGATCTACAGCCACATCTAGGTGAAGCTTGATTTACAGCCACATCAAGGTAAAGCTTTGATTTACAGCCACATCTAGGTGAAGCTTGATTTACAGCCACATCAAGGTGAAGCTTTGATTTACAGCCACATCTAGGTGAAGCATTGATTTTAGTCTATTCCATCCCTGTTGAGCTGGGGTGTAACGGTATGCTAAAGTCACGGTTCAGTACGTAACGGTACAGTGGAAAAAGATATGCAAAACATAATGTAACGAGGACGCGCATGGAGGACGCGCGCCACCCCTCCCGACGTGGTGTTCGGTGCGCGTCATCGCCGGCCTTCTAGCCACGCCGCTCCTCCTCCCACGGCACTGTCATGTCTTGTTATTGCACACACCTGGTGTCCATTCCCTCATTAGGTTGCCTATATTAGTTCCCTTGTTTCTGGGCGTCTTTGTGTGGTATTGTTCTATGCTTGGTGTTGTATTGCAAGTCTATTGCACGCTTTTGCGCTCTTGCTGTTACGCGTGCCATTTTTTCGTTTAAATAAGAAAGAAGATTATCTACCTCCCTGCGTTTGGCTCCTTTATTCACACACCCTGACACACCGATGACAGAATACCACACCTCCAGAATGGAGCCAGCGGGGAGCGACCTCATCCACCAGCATGGGAGCATGATCGCGTCCCTGGGGGAGGCCGTGACAGAGATGGTCCAGGCTATGCGGCGGTTGGAGGCGAGGTTGCCATCTGAGCAGCAAACCCCGACACTCAACCCGGGTGGAGTGCCCCTGCCATCGTCTCCACCGTCGCAGAGGAGGACCATTCAACTGAGCCTTCCTCAGGGATTCGGCGGAGACGCTGCCCAGTGCTCTGGGTTCCTGCTCCAGCTGGAGCTCTACTTTGCCTCCCTCAGCCCTCACCCGGGGGATAGGGAGAAGGTCTCGGCCCTTGTCTCCTGCCTGAGGGGCAAGGCGTTGGACTGGGCCAACTCCGTTTGGTCCACCAACGGGCCGGAGTTGGCCCATTACGGGGCGTTCGTCGGCCTCTTCCGGGCCGTGTTCGATCACCCGCCCGACGGCAGGGAGGTCGGCGAGCGTCTCGTGCACCTGAGGCAGGGGACAAGGAGCGTGCAGGCCTTCGCCCTGGAGTTCAGGACCCTGGCGGCGGGGTCGGGCTGGAACGACAGGGCACTTATAGATCATTTCCGGTGCCACTTACGGTCTGACGTCCGTAGGGAGCTGGCATGCCGGGACGCCATGTTGACGTTCGACCAGCTCGTCGACATGGCGATCCGGCTGGACAATCTGCTAGCCACCCGCGGACGCACCGGGAATGATCAGCCCCCTCCGGTACACCCCGTCGCCGGACCTGAACCCATGGAAGTGGGAGGTGCCGCACGTAGGGAGACGGTGCGGTCTAGGGAGTGTTCCTTTTGTGGGAGGAAGGGACACTCTGCCTCCTACTGTTTCCAGCGAGAAAGGGTCGAGCGGAGGAAGCCTGACACCCCTACACCTAGTCAGGTGAGTAGACCACACACACTGTCAGGGTTCTCTGCGAAGCACATGACACTTTTGGTGGCCTTCCCTGATTTTCCTGCTAACTCTCAGTGTAAGGCGCTCGTAGACTCAGGCGCAGCTGGGAATTTTATGGACAGCGGTTACGCACAGAAACTGCGCATTCCGCTGGTTCCATTGTCTCAACCTAGGTCCATTACGGGCTTAGACAGCAAACCACTAGGCACTGGTCTCGTTGAGCACGTCACAGTCCCTATCACGATGACCGTACAGCACGCCCATACCGAACAGATTGAGTTTCATGTTATTCACTCTCCTGCTTTCCCTGTGGTGCTGGGTCTTCCATGGTTGTCGGGACACGACCCAACTATTTCCTGGTCGAAGAGAGTGTTGACAGGGTGGTCTCAGGGGTGTCAGGAGAGGTGTCTAGGTGTTTCCGTTGGTGCGACCTCGGTGGAAAGTCCAGACAGTGTCTCCGCAGTGCGCATTCCCCCGGAATATGCCGATTTAGCGCTGGTCTTTTCGAAGACCATGGCTAGTCGTTTGCCACCACATCGGTCCGGGGATTGTGCTATAAACCTAAAGGGAGATGCTGTGCCGCCTTATTGTCATGTGTATCCCCTGTCGCAGGCAGAAACCGCAGCGATGGAGACCTATGTGGCCGAATCCCTGCGGCAGGGGCAGATCCGCCGTTCCACCTCGCCCGCCTCCTCGAGTTTCTTTTTTGTGAGGAAGAAGGATGGGGGTTTGCGTCCGTGCATTGACTACAGGGCGTTAAATAAATTGACGATCCGGTACTCCTATCCTATCCCCCTGATTTCCCAATATATTGAGTCAATGCATGGGGCGCGCTTCTTCACAAAACTGGACCTCCGGAGTGCGTACAATTTGGTGAGAATCCGAGAGGGAGACGAGTGGAAAACCGCCTTCAGCACCACCACGGGTCACTACGAATACCTGGTGATGCCGTATGGGTTGATGAATGCCCCGGCAGTGTTTCAGTCCTTTGTGAACGACGTGTTTAGGGATATGCTGGGGCGCGGAGTTGTGGTTTACATTGACGACATCCTCGTGTATTCCACTACGCGTGCTGAGCATGTGTCTCTCGTTCGCAGGGTGCTGAAGCGACTGTTGGAGCATGGCCTGTACGCTAAAGCAGAGAAGTGCGCATTCTTCCAGCGAGCCGTCTCTTTCCTCGGGTTTCGGATTTCCGCCGGTGGGGTGGAAATGGAGGTCGATCGCGTGTCAGCCGTGCGTAATTGGCCCGTTCCCACCACGGTTAAGGCGGTGCAGCGATTCATTGGGTTTGCCAATTTCTACCGTAGGTTTATACGGGGCTTCGGCAAGGTGGCAGCTCCTATTACTTCCTTGTTGAAGGGTGGGCCGAGCCGGATCACCTGGACGGCCGAGGCAGACGTCGCATTTCGCACCCTTAAGAGAATGTTCACCTCTGCCCCGGTTCTGGCTCACCCCATCCGTCACTGCCGTTCATAGTGGAGGTGGATGCCTCGGAGGTGGGGATAGGTGCTGTATTGTCCCAACTGTCGGGTACCCCTCCTAAGCGTCGCCCCTGTGCTTTTTACTCACGAAAGCTCAGTGAGGCAGAGCGCAACTATGGCGTCGGTGACAGGGAGCTGTTGGCTGTGTTTAACGCCTTGACTGTTTGGAGACATTGGCTCGAGGGAGCGAGACACCCGTTTGTAGTCTGGACCGACCACCGTAACCTGGAGTACATCCGGGCGGCGAGGAGACTGAACCCTCGCCAGGCCAGGTGGGCGTTGTTTTTTGCCCGGTTCGATTTCACGCTTTCATACGTTCCGGGTACAAAAAACGTCAAGGCAGACGCGCTGTCTCGGTTGTGCGACGCGGGTGAAAGGCGGGTAGATGATACACCGATTCTGCCCGCCTCATGCATTGTGGCGCCGGTTGTGTGGGACGTGGACGCGGACATTCAGCGAGCGTTGCACAGCGATCCTGGGCCTCCTGGGTGTCCTGCGGGTCGTCAGTACGTCCCGCTGGATGTCCGTGACCGTCTCATTTACTGGGCCCACACGTCCCCTTCCACGGGTCACCCGGGCATAGACTGTACTGTGCGCTGCCTTACCGATAAGTACTGGTGGCCTGGTCTGGCTAAGGATGTGAGGGCGTACGTGTCCTCCTGTTCGGTGTGCGCTCAGTGTAAGGCACCTAGACACCTTCCGGCGGGTAAGTTACTCCCTTTGCCCGTTCCACAACGACCATGGTCTCACTTGTCCATTGATTTTCTGACCGGTCTTCCCCCCTCACTAGGCAATACCACGGTCCTGGTTGTTGTGGATCGGTTTTCAAAGGCCTGCCGGTTCCTTCCCCTCCCTGGTCTCCCGACGGCCCTGCAGACCGCAGAGGCTCTATTCACCCATGTCTTCCGGCACTACGGGGTGCCGGAGGACATTGTTTCTGACCGGGGCCCTCAGTTCACGTCTCAAGTTTGGAAGGCCTTTATGGGCCGGTTGGGGGTCTCGGTCAGCCTCACCTCCGGGTTCCACCCCGAAGCTAATGGGCAGGTGGAGCGTGTGAATCAAGACCTGGGGAGGTTCCTGCGGTCCTATTGCCAGGACCGGCCAGGGGAGTGGGCGGAGTTCCTGCCCTGGGCAGAGTATGCTCAGAATTCACTCCGTCACTCCTCCACGTCCTTGACTCCCTTTCAGTGTGTCCTGGGGTACCAGCCGGTCTTGGTACCCTGGCAGAGCCAGCCCGAGTCTGGGGTTCCGGCGGTGGACGACTGGTTTCGGCGCGCCGAGGACACCTGGTCCCTGGCCCATCGACACATCCGGCGCGCCGGGGTTCGCCAGAAGTCCGCTGCTGACCGCCGGCGCAATGACACCCCGGTCTACGCTGTGGGCGACCGGGTCTGGCTCTCGACCCGGAACCTCCCTCTCCGCCTGCCCTGCCGGAAGCTGGGCCCGCGGTTTGTAGGGCCGTTTAAAGTCCTGGGGAGAGTGAACGAGGTAACCTATAAGTTACAACTTCCCCCTGATTACAGGATTAATGCCTCGTTCCATGTGTCTCTCCTCAGGCCGGTGGTGGCTGGTCCCCTCCAGCAGTCTGAGGTGCGGGAGGTCCCTCCGCCCCCTCTGGACATCGAGGGGGGCCCGGCGTACTCTGTCCGTTCCATCCTCGACTCGAGGCGCCGGGGGAGGGGCCTGCAGTACCTGGTGGAGTGGGAGGGGTACGGCCAGGAGGAGCGTTGCTGGGTGCCGGCGGTGGATGTTCTTGATCCGGAGCTCCTCGCCGACTTCCATCGTCGGCGCCCTGATCGTCCTGCGCGGCGCCCTCCGGGTCGGCCCCGGGGCCGGCGGGGGCGCGCTGCCGGAGCCGCGCGTCAAGGGGGGGGTACTGTAACGAGGACGCGCATGGAGGACGCGCGCCACCCCTCCCGACGTGGTGTTCGGTGCGCGTCATCGCCGGCCTTCTAGCCACGCCGCTCCTCCTCCCACGGCACTGTCATGTCTTGTTATTGCACACACCTGGTGTCCATTCCCTCATTAGGTTGCCTATATTAGTTCCCTTGTTTCTGGGCGTCTTTGTGTGGTATTGTTCTATGTTTGGTGTTGTATTGCAAGTCTATTGCACGCTTTTGCGCTCTTGCTGTTACGCGTGCCATTTTTTCGTTTAAATAAGAAAGAAGATTATCTACCTCCCTGCGTTTGGCTCCTTTATTCACACACCCTGACACACCGATGACACATAACATTTATTTTTATTTATTATGAAGTTATACATTTTGCTCATTGCCACTATAGTTAAAGCTGCACTAGGTAGGATTTTTTCAGAAAAAGAAATATTACAGCATTTTATTACAGCAGAGTTCAACGTTATAGTTAGCCTTGCTAATGTTAGCTTAGGCTTCCTGGCTGCAAGGTATTGAAAGCTAGTCTAAGTCTGCTGTAGTAGACGAAGGAGGAATTGGCTGTTTGTCATCCTCTCATCCTCTAGCTGACATTATAATTTCTTACAGTAAGCAAACTTCGCTCATGTGCTAGGCTACTTCAGCTAAGTTCCTTCTCTGGGTGAAATTAAGTTTAGTATGTTAGACTATATTCATTCGGAACACAACATGTACCGAACTGAACGTCCTGTACGGATCGGTACGATACGGATATGTGTACCGTTACACCCCTATTTTGAACACAATAGGATAATGTGGTCTTATAACTCAGTAAAGGTTCTAGGTGTATCTTTTTTTAAAGAGTTTTAAACACTTCCGCATACCACACCTGTTCAAAGAAAGATTTCTGCCAGCCTGGTAACTGACTTCCAGTAGGGTAATTTGTGGTGTGCTGGTTGCTTTTTCCCCTCCAAGAACTCCATAGGTATTTGGACAGTGAAACATTTATTTTAGTTTTTTGCGCACGTGGCTTTGAAATTATACAATAACTATGGAGCTAAAGTGCAGACTGTCCGCTTTTTAGTTTTTCATCCATATTTGATGAACCATTTAGAAATTACAGCTTGTTTGTGGCAGATGAATAAGAACAAAAGATATTTGAAACATAGCTAAAACAATATTGGTACATTATGAAGAAAGATGCCTTTAAAGAACTCCGCAATGGTAAATTTCCTGGCAGACCTCTGCAGTGAAATACTGAAGAATCATAATGAAAGAAATAATCAAATTTCTGATCAGATCAGGAATGTTCACCAGGTGCCAAGCGTGCATGTACTAAACATGTTACAGTACCAGTACCCTCACATAACTATTGGGCAGAGACCCAGGTGTTTTGACACTGGTGATTTTCATGGTTGTATTCATCTTTTAAAAAACAAAGGTACTTAGCACTACCCTGATCTCTGTTTTGATTAACATAAAACATTTCAATAACTGCTTTTCCCCAACTCTGTATTATAAAAAAAAAATCAGAAATGTTCTTTTACTCTATTATCCATAATCCCATTACTGGTGCTAAGTCACTGGTTTACTCCTGTTGCCTGATGTGCCAAAAGCCAGAGGTGGGGGACTCGAGTCACATGACTTGACTCGAGTCTGACTCAAGTCACAATTTTCAGGAATTGTGACTTGCTTGATTAAAGTATGAAAATGACTTGACTTGACTTTGACTTGAGAACAAGTTACTTGACTTGACTTGAAGTGGAAGACTCGACAATGACTTGAACTTATAATAAACAAACAGCAATACAATTATTTTATATGTTGTGACATCAGCAGCACTAATCAGCGTATGTGCCTTTAACGCTGCACAATTCAAACCGCGCCAAACATGGCAGACAGTAACGTTAGTCGAGCTCCACAAATAGTATCGTTTGGATACAAGGACTTTGAACTGGACCGTGTGAATAAAAAAGATTTGCCAGATGCAAAATATGCAACAACGTCAAATTTAATTCGTCATTTTAAGAACCACAAGGAAAGGTAAGAAAGTAATCTTTTTATATTCAGTTTCACTAGACCTATTACGATTAAGTAATGGATTAATCTTTTGTTAGTCATAATTTGGCCTTGGTTGCATATTTTATTTTATTTTTTCTTGTTAGAAATGTGTATCATTACAGAATACATCTGGTAAATAGATGTAAGGGAATTTGACTATAACAGTGGCATAGCCTGAATTTTAATGTTGATGGGCATCTTAAAATGAGCGGGCATGTATATTATTACACGTAGGCCATAATGTCTGTATTAAATGTGCGCATTTTCAAGTGTTTGTGGACTGCGTGTGGAAACTAAAAAGCATTGTGCTTACACCATAACAGTTAACTTTACTGCATGAAAGGCTAACATGGAGGCGCCGATGTGATTACTAGTAATTACATATTAGGCATATTAGGCAGTTTTTCAGTCACAATAATTAGTTTATAAGGTTGTTATTATTAGCCCTTATTACATGGATTGGCTGAATTCCAGTGCAGAATGCGTGTTATTTCTAGATAACAGACCGTTGCCATGAAAAACAGCGCGTTGCTATGGACGCAGCAGGATTCTTACCAGAGACGGAACGGACTATTTTCTTTAGAGGAAGCAATACAATCGTTTTTAAATCAATATATTATTTTTGAAATCAATATTTTGTGTCAAATTATTTATTTATTTGGTAGGTAGCCATGTAATAAGCGGGATAAGGTATAGCGAGGTGGTTGTTATAGCGCATACAACCCCTTCAGGCTGATTCAAGATCCCTCCGCTTCGTCCCCCCAAATAATTGTACCGCGGAGGAGAAAAATATTTGATTTTGAAATCGAGCTTTGATTTTGAAATCGTGCACCAAGCGCACGTCAGAAACAGAGGACAGTGTGTGTGTGTGTGTGTTCATCTCTTTAGTACGTTGACTTGACTTGAAACTTATAAGGACTCGACTTGACTTGGTTAGGGTGAACCCTTGACTAGACTTGCTTGATTTATCTGAACTGTGACTTGAGACTTGACTCGAGACTTGATGGTTAAGTGACTTGTCCCCATCTCTGCCAAAAGCTGATAAATGTTTTAGCAGTTAGAAAATAAAAGGCAGATGTCCAGTTTGGGAACATTTCACACAAAAAACAAATATATATACCCTGCTTGTATGTCGCTACTGCAAGACTGAACTTGCGTTTCACTACAGAACTTTGATTAAGAAAGTTTTCTTTATCAAATGCACCGAACTACACAGCGTCATTCAGAGTAATGAACTTCTTGTGACATGGCACACGACAATCTTTGTAGTAAGAATTAAGAATGTATAAAGCAGACATAAAGCAATAATATACGTAACAATTTAAACTAGGAGCAATATTCAAAGATAATATTCTAATGTACATGGAAAGACATCAGAGCGCTTGAAATGTTCATGTGGGATCAGTATGATCATACGTCAGTGTTGCTGCATGAAGAGCCTTATGACCTGAGGGAAAAAACTGTTTGTGAGTCTGGAAGTGCCTGCTCCGGTAGCGTCTACCAGACGGCAGTAGTGAAAACAGACAGTGATCTTTAATGTTGTTTTGTGCTTTCCTCAGGCATCATGTATGGTAGATGCCTTGCACAGAGGGGAGATGGCAGCCGATGACGGGCTCTGCAGACTTCACCACCCACTGGAGGGACTTGCGATACACAGCATAGCAGCTGTCGTACCAGGCAGTAATGCAGCCTGAGAGCATGCTCTCAATGGTACACCTGTTGAAGTTGGTGAGAGTTTTTTCAGACATGCCAAGCTTCTCGAGTCACCTCAAGAAATGTTGTCGCTTTTGGGCAATTTTCACTGCCCAATTTGCTTGCCTGGACAAAGTGAGGTCATCTTTAAAGAACACACAGAGGAACTTGAAGTCAGAAACTCTCTCCACTTCAACTCCATCAATGTGTATGGGATCTTTTGGGAGGAGGGGACTGCAGACAGAAACAGGAAGAGGTTGAATATGGAGGTGAAATCCTCTGCTAGTTGGTCAGTGCAACTGGCCCTGATGACTTCTGAGGGTTCACTTTTTTAAGAGCTCTCCTCACGTCGGCCATGGTTAGGAACAGAGTGCAGTCGTCCTGGTCCTCAGCAAGTTTTCCAGAAGAGATGGTGTTGGTCGCCTCATACCGTGCATAGGAGTTGAGCTCATCAGGGAGGGAGGCAGCAGGCTGGGCGTCATTGCTGTTTCTCCCTTCCTTGTCTGTGATGTGTGGTAGTTCACACCACGTGTCTGGTGTCAAAGCTGTGGTAGTTAGACTCCAACTTATCCCTGTAGTCGTTTTTTGCACCTCTGATGACCTTCTGTAGGTCATATCTGGAACTCTTCAGAGCCTCCAGAACTACAGGCAGAGGATCGTGCTCTGAGCTTAGCACAGACATTACCATTAACCCAGGGCTTTTGGTTTGGGAAAGTCTGAACATTTACCCTTGGTACAACATCATCGATGCACTTGGAGATACATGCTGTGACAGAGTCTGTGTCTTCATCAATGTTCCCATTGGCTGCATCACAGAACATCTGCCAATCCGTTGTTTCAAAGCAGTCCTGGAGAGTGAAATGTATTCCTCATTCCAGCATTGAACAGACTGAAAAAACATTTTATGCTGTTTTAGGAGTTGTCTTAAAGAATCTGTTGCTAACGTCTTAGTGCCAGATACCACAGCACAACTTCTGAGGTCTAATTGAGTCCATGCTTCAAAGGGTCAGGGCTGATTTGGCGGCAAAAGCGGGACACACAATATTAGGCAGGTGGTCACAATGTAATGGCTGATCGGTGTATGTGAATTGATTCAGACCTGTTTAGCCTTCAAAAGCGCTCCCCTGGCTGTTGTACCCTTTTCCTTCCCTCAAGTACCCAAGTTATAGTCATAAGTTGATAAATGTTTTAGGCATAATAACAGTCAATATTATGTAATTTCTACTACTGAATTTATCTTTTGACTTTACAGCAGAACTTTCATCTTTAACTGGTTAGGTTCTCTCAGGGCCAGCTTCAGGCATAAGCAACACAAGAGGTCGCCTATGGCCCCCAACCGCTAAGGGGCCTCTAAAATTAGATCTGTGTGTACATTCACAGATCTAATTTCACACTTATGTTTCATGTTTCACATATTACCTATTTTACAATCATACCATTTTACAAATATATATTCTTACGATCCTAACAATGCATACGCTTAACCTTTTGGCAGATATCTCCATATGCCTGAGGGCCCTAAGATCATGGCCATTAAATATAGATTTTTGGCCTTGCCCCTTGAATACAGAGATTTCTCCTGATTCTCTGAATCTTCTTATGATATTATGTACCGTAGATGATGAGATCCCCAAATTCTTTGCAGTTTCACATTGAGAAACTTTATTCTTAAATTTTGCACTATTTGCCCACCCAGTCTGTCACATTCTTGAGTAAACATTAACTTATCCTACCTCTTTTCAAAATGTTTACTTCCATGTGGTATGTATCGGCAAAGGTCTTCAGGTCTGCCTTCAACAGTGTGGCTTTGAAAACTGTGATGAAACGACAAGGTCATTTGAATGAGTTAACCTGTGATATTGTTCACATCACAATCACTTTAGTTGTCAAGAAGAAAGTAAACATTTTGAAATGAGAAATTTGAAATTACTCAAGTATTACTTATGTATTTCTCAAATATTTGAATTACTCAAGTACTACTTGAAATTATTCAAGTGTTCTTTTGCAAAGTGCTTTGCTTTGACATGACTTACAATTGAATACATTTGTCTATTTCAAAAAGCTAGAGACTTACCATAATCCATACCAGGTTTGCAGGCTTGATCAAAAAGTTTCACATTTGTACTCTTATCTCCATTTTTTCTCTGAAAGCTGCAGTTCTCTGTTAGAAAAGTGAAGGCAAGAAAATGTCAAAGTAACCCAACCATCTATACAGTGAGTACAGTATACAAACACCGAAAAATATTTCAAGGCAAACCTTTTGTACTTGTTTTACATGACAAGAATTGTGAAGGAGTAAAATCATGACAGAAACAGACTGGAGAAAAATCGGTCAATGTGCTCTCAAGTCAGATACTTAGCTCTCTTGTAAGTGGCTGTGGATAAGAACATTAGGGAATGACTAAAAAGAAGGTTTGATTTTAGTCTTTTAGATGGGCAATATTAAAGAGATTAGAATGTAGTATTCTAATTCTATAACTGTTTGTGGGTAGCCATTTGGCCACTGAGGCGTTGTACCTTCAGCACAACGACAAACATCTTTATTGCAGAGCTGGTTCAGAGTTCCACCCTGCTTCAGTGGGTGGTAAAACTTCACACATCGATTCCCTGCAATATAAAAGTTCCTTTTCAAGACATTAAATACCTTTTCTTCTGTATGTAGGACATTTCATTGTAGTGCGAGAATTTATGCTTTTGTAAGACAGGTTCAGAAAAACACTTTCTGTTTGATTGAACACGCTTGAAATTCAAGATGAGCTGGTTTTGCATTTTTAGATGACATTGTTTCAAAACAGACAAGTTCAAACAATTACAGTTCAAGTTTTGGATCATTATATTTGAAACCAGATCTGGTTCATTTCTCTCATTTAAAACATACCTGGATCATAGTATTCATAAACAGTGACCCCAACAGGTTGAAGTAAACCAACATCTTGCACCTTATGTATTCTGAACGCCACTGTGTCTGCTCTATCATTAGACACCTTTATGGATATGGGAGATAGTGAAAGATAAATAAAACAAAGTGATTTTATTAATTCACTGAGAAGGAGACACGAGTTTCAAAACCAGTGAAATGCCATCACAAATAGAAAGTCTACCTTTTCAAGATAGATGATGAGGGATCCTCTCTCAGACAACTTTTTGTCCATCTCAAACTTTTGAATGTACCTTTCCCTCCCTGTTGACAACTGCAAGCAAAAATAAGAAAATAAGGAAAAATGTGAAGATCTACGGTAATGCTGTTTTGAGGCTTTCATGCAGTCAAGGGGAATCAGAGTCCTGCTTGGTAGTGTAAATGATACACATTCACCATCAGAAACATATACTGATAACAGACCATTCAACACAACAGGAAACATACTGCTTAAAAATGCCAAAAGAATCAGGTGCTGTACAAATACACTGCTCAAAAAAATTAAGGGAACATGTAATTAATCACAATAAAACACCCAGCCAATTAAACCTCAGGGATATTGATCTGTCTAGTTAGGAAACATGAGCGATTGTGAATAAATTTAAACTATTTTGGTACAAATGAAAGTGACTGGAGAGGCATCAGCAAGACAACCCCCAAAAAGGGAATGTTTTTGCCGGCGGTGGTACATGTTCTTATATTATGGATTATGTTACATACACCGATCAGCCATAACATTATGACCACCTGCCTAATATTGTGTAGGTCCCCTTTTGCTGCCAAAACAGCCCTGACCCGTTGAGGCATGGACTCCACCAGACCTCTGAAGGTGTGCTGTGTTATATGGCACCAAGATGTTAGCAGCAGATCCTTTAAGTCCGGTAAGTTGCGAGGTGGGGCCTGCATGGATCGGACCAGTTTGTCAAGCACATCCCACAGATGCTTGATGGGATTGAGATCTGGGGAATTTGGAGGCCAAGTCAACACCTTGAACTTGATATGTTCCTCTAACCATTTCTGACACATTTTTACTTTGTGGCAGGGTGCATTATCCTGCTGAAAGAGGCCAATGCCATCAGGGAATAATGTTGCCATGAAAGGGTGCTCATGGTCTGCAACAATGCTGAGGTAGGTGGTAGGTGTCAAAATAAAATCCACACGAATTGCAGGACCCAAGGTTTCCCAGCAGAACATTGCCCAAAGCATCACACTGCCTCCGCCAGCTTGCCTTCTTCCCATAGTGCCTCCTGGTGCCATGTGTTCTCCAGGTAAATGACACACACGCACCCAGCCATCCACTTGATGTAAAAGAAAACTTGATTCATCAAACCAGGCCACCTTCTTCCATTGTTCCATGGTCCAGTTCTGATGCTCACATGCCCATTGTAGGCACTTTTGGCAGTGGATAGGGGTCAGCATGGACACCCTGACTGGTCTGCAACTACCCAGCCCCATACGCAACAAACTGCGATGCATTGTATTTTCTTACACCTTTCTATCAGTACCAGAATTAACTTTTTCAGCAGTTTGAGCTACAGTAGCTCGTCTGTTGGATCAGACAACACAGCCTTCACTCCCCACATGCATCAATGAGCCTTGGCCGCCCATGACCCTGTCGCCAGTTCACAGTACTGACCACTGCAGATCGGGAACACTCCACAAGGGCTGCAGTATTGGAGATGCTCCAACCCAGTCGTCTAGCCATCACATTTTGGCCCTTGTCAAAGTCGCTCAGATCCTTACTTGCTTCTCTGTTAGCAGCAGCTTTGAGTGTAAATCAATTCCTTACTGCAGAGGACTGCAGATTTCACTACAGATTTCATCTCATGATTTTTACATGGATGACGAAAAACCCCACCATCCCCCCAAGGTTTTAGAATCAATTCCGCTGCAACATCAAATTACTCTGAAAAGCATATTGCTCATCACTTGGAAAAATATACTTGCTACTGGAATGGGAAAAACTCATGGCTGTGTGGCTGCAAAGCTAAGATAAATATGCAGTTCAGGGTGACATTTAAAATGTCTTGCTGGTTCATTAATTTGTATTCTCCTCATTCCCGCTTTAGAGACTTAGTACTTTCCTTCCACCCTAAACCACTCTGGATTAGTTCATGACATTTCGGTCTTGTTTGTTAAGGGAAAAAGGGGAAAAGACAAGTTGTCTTATTGCTTAGATTCAGTCCTGTAAACGTTAGAGACAGGATTCTACACAGCACCCAGTATGTGCCAATACATTTCCTTGGTGTCAGCCAGTACTGATTAGACATTGATGACACTTACCTGTTTCAGATCATCAAAATCAAATATAAAGCCAGTCAGCAAGCCAATGTCTAGAATGGTCATGGTGGCAACTCGGTCAGCTTTAAACCTTGAGAGGAAATTGGTGTGTAAAGATGCAAGTCATATATATATGACTGACAAATTAACTGACAAATTAATGAGTATATCATGCTAATATACTACAGTACGCTTGGGCAGGCCCAAGCGTACTGTAAGGGTCTGCTGGGAACGTCTGGCCGAGTCTCCTGTCAGAGAGATCTTTAACTCCCACCTCCGGCAGAGCTTCGACTGGATCCCGAGGGAGGTTGGAGATATTGAGTCCGAGTGGACCATGTTCTCCACCGCCATTGTCGAAGCGGCCGCTCGGAGCTGTGGCCGTAAGGTCTCCGGTGCCTGTCGAGGCGGCAATCCCCGAACCCGGTGGTGGACACCGGAAGTAAGGGATGCCGTCAAGCTGAAGAAGGAGTCCTATCAGGCCTGGTTGGCTTGTGGGACTCCTGACGCAGCTGACGGGTACCGACAGGCCAAGCGGGCTGCAGCCCGGGTGGTTGTGGAGGCAAAAACTCGGGCCTGGGAGGAGTTCGGTGAGGCCATGGAGAAGGACTATCGGCTGGCCTCGAAGAGATTCTGGCAAACCATCCGGCGCCTCAGGAGAGGGAAACAGTGCCCTACCAACGCTGTTTACAGTAGAGGTGGGCAGCTGTTGACCTCAACTGAGGATGTCGTCGGGCGGTGGAAGGAATACTTCGAGGATCTCCTCAATCCCGCCGTCACGTCTTCCATTGAGGAAGCAGAGGATGAGGGCTCAGAGGTGGACTCGTCCATCACCCGGGCTGAAGTCACCGAGGTGGTTAAGAAACTCCTCGGTGGCAAGGCACCGGGGGTGGATGAGATCCGCCCTGAGTACCTCAAGTCTCTGGATGTTGTGGGGCTGTCTTGGCTGACACGCCTGTGCAACATCGCGTGGCAGTCGGGGACAGTGCCTCTGGGATGGCAGACCGGGGTGGTGGTCCCTCTTTATAAGAAGGGGGACCGGAGGGTGTGTTCCAACTATAGGGGGATCACACTTCTCAGCCTCCCCGGGAAAGTCTATGCCAGGGTTCTGGAGAGGAGAATACGGCCGATAGTAGAACCTCGGATTCAGGAGGAACAGTGTGGTTTTCGTCCAGGCCGCGGAACACTGGACCAGCTCTATACCCTCTACAGGGTGATGGAGGGTTCATGGGAGTTTGCCCAACCAGTCCACATGTGTTTTGTGGATTTGGAGAAGGCATTCGACTGTGTCCCTCGTGGCATCCTGTGGAGGGTGCTTCGGGAATATGGGGTCCTGGGTCCTTTGCTAAGGGCTGTCAGGTCCCTGTACGACCGAAGCAGGAGCTTGGTCCGCATTGCCGGCAGTAAGTCAGACTTGTTCCCTGTGCATGTTGGACTCCGGCAGGGCTGCCCTTTGTCACCGGTTCTGTTCGTAATTTTTATGGACAGAATTTCTAGGCGCAGCCAGGGGCCGGAGGGTGTCAGGTTTGGGGACCACACGATTTCGTCTCTGCTCTTTGCGGATGATGTTGTCGTGTTGGCCCCTTCAAGCCAGGACCTTCAGCATGCACTTGGACGGTTTGCAGCCGAGTGTGAAGCGGTGGGGATGAAAATCAGTACCTCCAAATCCGAGGCCATGGTCCTCAGTCGGAAAAGGGTGGCTTGCCCACTTCAGGTTGGTGGAGAGTGCCTGCCTCAAGTGGAGGAGTTTAAGTATCTAGGGGTCCTGTTCACGAGTGAGGGAAGGATGGAACGGGAGATTGACAGACGGATCGGTGCAGCTTCTGCAGTAATGCGGTCGATGTATCGGTCTGTCGTGGTGAAGAAAGAGCTGAGCCGCAAGGCGAAGCTCTCGATTTACCGGTCAATCTACGTTCCTACTCTCACCTATGGTCATGAGCTTTGGGTCATGACCGAAAGGACAAGATCCCGGATACAGGCGGCCGAAATGAGCTTTCTCCGCAGGGTGGCTGGGCGATCCCTTAGAGATAGGGTGAGAAGCTCGGTCACCCGGGAGGAGCTCAGAGTAGAGCCGCTGCTCCTCCACATCGAGAGGGGTCAGCTGAGGTGGCTTGGGCATCTGTTTCGGATGCCTCCGGAACGCCTTCCTGGGAAGGTGTTCCGGTCCCGTCCCACCGGGAAGAGACCCCGGGGAAGACCTAGGACACGCTGGAGGGACTATGTCTCCCGGCTGGCCTGGGAACGCCTCGGTGTCCCCCCGGAAGAGCTGGAGGAAGTGTCTGGGGAGAGGGAAGTCTGGGCATCCCTGCTTAGACTGCTGCCCCCGCGACCCGGCCCCGGATTAAGCGGAAGATGATGCGATGCGATGCGATGCGATCATGCTAATAATAAATGTAGCCTAAGTAATCAGGTTTCTCTTTACTTACGTCACATTAATGTGGAGCTTATAGGTCTCTTTAGCTCGAGTGTAAGAAACTTCAAAGGCAAAAGATGGCATTTAAAAGGTAGATTTAGATACACAGTTTAGCATCATACACAGGAGGATAACTTCCTTCTTTCCAGGTTCCAACTAAACAATGTTAAGCCAAAGTGATTTCATGTGAAAATGGCAGACAAATAACATATAACAATTATGGGAACATACTGTTGCTGGATAACAAGACCAGTGGAAAATCAAGTATTCTTTGCCTATGGATTTTTTTTTTTAAATCAACCTAACAATAGTAACATTATTTGGAGTATTTTGCTTTAATTGACAACTTTTTTGCATTTCCTCACATGGAAGGAAAAAATTAGGCCATGCTGAAATACTGCCAATTCTGCTAAGTTAGCAAGAGGAGAAGCCTCTATTCCTTGAGAGGAGAGCTATACCAGCTCGAGAAATCCAGAGAGATAAACTGCACGGATTGACAGGAGCTGTGATTGCTCCAAAGGTAAGCCCTCCCACCATCTCCGTTGACACAGTCCCGCTATTCTGTTTTGGACCTGACCCGACACGCTGGCCTTAGAAATGTTGAAAGGCTAGAGAAATACCCAAACACTCTATGTAAGCGAAGGATTATGGGCTCAAATTCTTAGCCAAAGATACCCAGAGAGTATCATTCAGCGCAAAGCTGGAGGATCTTCAGAGGAAGCATGAATTATAACTAGTACAATTATCTACGTTGTTTCATGGTCTGCAGTTTTTGACCAGCAGAATTTATAACTTGGAAATTGAAACGTGAAAAGCAAGTTTACCTGAATCCAGCTTTATAAGTTTCACATCAAGCTCAAAGTTTTTGCATTCTTGGTTCTCTTCCTTCGGCATGGCATAGTATAACGTGATGACCTATGATGCAGGTAGGCAAGTATTAGACAGCTTTTGGTACTCATTTAACTTCCATTTTATCAATGAAATGTCTTCACGTACAAATTTCCACAACTATGTGGAAAGAGAAACAGGTATTGGCAATGGGAAAGTTTCAAGAAGCCATCCTTCAAAGTGTGGTTTAGGCTCAGATTTGATAAATAAAGACATTAAAGAGTGATAAGGGCTTGACCATATACTGGCTTATCAATGTGTTTTTATGGCCTCCATTGCCCTAGGGGTTCTCAAAAATATCTGTCTGCTTAATGTGAAGAAAGCTGGGCGTGGTGCTTACCGACAATTTCCCTTGACCCTTTCCTCTGGCTGTTACATTGAAGCTCTTATCCAGACTGACCTATATAGAATACACTTTTTAATTTACGACCTGCCTAATTAACAAAGTGGTCTACATTACTTATCTGGTAGTATGTGAGTGCAAAAGTGCTCACCTTGTTACTGCGGGTAAGGAAGGAGTTACTCTGGGTTATTGACAACCCGATGGCATCTTTTCTTCCTGATATGTTTATATCCACATTCAGATCTATGTCTTGTTTCCTCCCCGCTTTCGTCATATATTCAGCCACAGCCTGGAAAACCATTATAGTGGCCTATTTCCAAAGAAACACACAGGGCATTTTAAAATGACCCAAAATGAATTAGATTCAGCACTTCAGTTTTATGTATCGTGTTTTTCCCAAACATTATTCATCTTACGGCATACTTGCAATAGGTCACAGATGGGTCTGGCTGCTATACCTGAGTAGAGGAGCCATATCCACCTTTAAACTGCTGGCTGTTTAGCCATTTGACAATGGGACCAGCATCCTCCAAGGCATTTGCCTTCACTAGGGCCAACAAGGCGTAAGCTGTGGCCTCTAATGTGAGTAGAGGGTTTCCTTTAACAGGCCAGTGGGTCCGGTCTGTGGGGTAAACACAAAATGAATTCTTCATCAATAAAAAAGGAAATGCAAATCACATAGCTGCTACATTGCCAAAATACAACCAACAGTCAAATGGCTTATACCTAGTCGAGAGTGGAGTACATCAGCTACTATGTTCATTAAAATCTGACATTGTGGGGACCGCGTGTAGGAGGTCATTGGTTTAAATCCACCCGGACAATAACCCCTACTCTTGAAACTAGCGAATAATGTGACGATCACCATCTTTTTATATCAAGGCAACTACAAGAACAACTGAAAGCCATGCTTAATAATAATGTAAATAATACTTTTTGTATTGCACAACACCCATCATACCACCTGGAAATATCATTCATTTGAATCCAAACTGTCTAATCCCAATATTGTTCCTGTTAGGAACGTAAAACTAACAGCGTACTCCATGTTTGGGCAGACCTCCACTGCCAGTTGTTCAAATGAACGAAACAACCGTTCAGTTGAATGAGTCAGTTGTTCACAAGTCTTTTTTACTTTGGCAAAGGCTCAGTGTATGACTTCATCTGTGTTTCTCATTACAATCAAAAATCAACTACATTAGTTATTTTAGAACTACCATGTGTCTAATTATCTGTTACAAACATGTCTTTATAATGTTACTGTCTTTATCTATTTTTCTTTGCGAATGTAAAACTAACAGTGTATTCTGTGTTTGGGTAGAAGTCAGTAATTCAAGTATTTTGTTACTTTGGCAAACTATATTAATTATTATAGTCTGCTTTTAAATATCAGCTCTAAACATTTATAATGTTTCTGCCTTGATCAATTTTTCTCTGCGAATGTGCATAGCCGTTGATCGGAGAACTGAGCTGGAGGACCGAGTATGAAGCAAGTGATCATGTTGTAGAAATAGCTTCACCATGAGATAAGGTGCAGGACAGGCCGCAGGCTGTAAGCCAGCCTGCTAGCATATAGTGAGAGAAACAATTATTTGATCCCCTGCTGATTTTGAAGAATAACAACAAAGAAATCCAGAAAAACATATGTAAAAATTGTTTTGCATTTGCATTTTAATGAGTGAAATAATTATTCGACCCCTCGGCAAAGCATGACTTAGGGTCAGACATTTCTTGTAGTTGGCCACCAGGTTTGCATACATCTCAGGAGAGATTTTGTCCCACTCCTCTTTGCAGATCTTCTCCAAATTATTAAGGTTTTGAGGCTGACATTTGGCAACTCGAACCTTCAGCTCCCTCCACATATTTTCTATGGGATTAAGGTCTGGTTCTTCTTGAGCCACTCCTTTGTTGCCTTGGCCGTGTGTTTTGGGTCATTGTCATGCAGAAATACACATCCACGACCCATTTTCAATGCCCTGGCTGAGGGGAGGAGGTTCTCACCCAAGATTTGACAGTACATGGTCCTGTCCATCATCCCTTTGATGCAGTGAAGTTGTCCTGTCCCCTTAGCAGAAAAACAAAATGTTTTCATTTCCATGTTTGACAGTGGGGATGGTGTTCTTCGGGTCATAGGCAACATTCCTCCTCCTCCAGAAACGGCGAGTTGAGTTGATGCCAAAGAGCTCAATTGTGGTCTGACAACAACACTTTCATTCAGTTCTCCTTTGAAACTTCAGACGGCCTGTACATGTGCTTTCTTGAGCAGGGGAACTTGTGGGCACTGCAGGATTTCAGTCCTTCACGGCGTAGTGTGTTACCAATTTATTTATTGGTGACTATGGTCCCAGCTGCCTTGAGATCATTGACAAGATTCTCCTGTGTAGTTCTGGGCTGATTCCTCACTGTTCTGATGATCATTGCAACTCCACGAGGTGAGATCTTGCATAGAGCCCCAGACCGAGGGAGATTGACAGTTCTTTTGTGTTTCTTCCATTTGCGAATAATCGCACCAACTGTTACCTTCTCTCCAAGCTGCTTGGCGATGGTCTTGTAGCCCATTCCAGCCGTGTATAGGTCTACAATCTTGTCCCTGACATCTTTGGACAGCTCTTTGGTCTTGGCCATGGTGGAGAGTTTGGAATCTGACTGATTGATTGCTTCTATGGACAGGTGTCTTTCATATAGGTAACAAGCTGAGATTTGAAGCACTCTTTATTGCTATTCTGTCTCTCACTATTTAAATAAACCTACCATTAAAATTATAGACTGATCATTTCTTTGTCAGTGGGCAAATGTACAAAATCAGCAGGGTATCAAATTATTTTTTCCCTCACTGTAGTGGAGTCTGTCGATAGCATAGCAAGAGTAGTTAGTATAGTTTTGCCTATTGCGACGCTGTGACTTGTTCCAGGCTGAGAAAAGTTAAACAAGGTAGTGCTAACAAAAACAACCTTATTAAGACAAAGCCTTCCTCCAACTCGGTCACAAATAAAAATTACTGTATTACCTCACATCTCAAAATGGGACTCCTTAATGTTAGACCCCTTGCTCCAAAGGCAAATGCAGAAAATTAATTAATCACTGATCATAAACTGCAGCTCGGGATTTTTTTTTTTGAGCTGTAGATGTTATTGGCTTGTGTGAAACATGGCTAATGCCTGATGAATTTACAGTCCTAAATGAGGGGGGGTGTTAATATTTATGATAGTTAATATAAATTTACACTTAAACACATCACTGGTTTACATTCTTTTGAAGGTTTACTCATGAAAGCTAACCAGGCTGATACATCGTTTTGCATAGCAACTATTTACAGACCACCGGGCCGAACACATTGTTCCTCAGTGAGTTTCCATGCTTGTAGTGGCCTATTTCTAACCTTGTAGTCATGGCAGATAGTATTCAAATATTTGGCAATTTTCAATATTCATATGGAAAAGTCCAATGACCCCCTTCAAAATGATTGAGAAAACATAATTGACTCCCTGGGTTTTGTCCAACATGTCTCATGTTCTTCCAGGCTCGCTCATCGATGACAGAGTAAATACATCCACAAACAATCTAATCGAGGATCTAAACTCAACACTGCTAAATATTTTTGAAGAAATACGCAACTAGAAACTCGCTCCCTGGTACACAGACTATACTAGAGCATTCAAGCAAACCTCCAGAAAATTGAAGCGAAAGTGGCACTCCACCAAGTTGGAAGTATTCAGACTAGCTTGGATAGACCGTACACTACAATACCGAAAAGCACTCACATTTGCTCGATCATCTTATTTCTCCAATCTGATTGAGGTGAGCAAAAACAATCCAAAATGTATCTTAGATACAGTTGCAAAGTTAACAAAAATGCAATGCTCATCAACTGAATTGGGTTTTCACTTTAGCTGTAATGAATACATTAACTTTTTTGATGAAAAGATCATCCCTAATTAGAAAACAAATAACGGACTCCTCCTTAAATAGGTAAATTCCCCAAAATCTCAGTTGTCCTGAGAATGACCTGAACCTCCCTGAGTGTCAATGGGGACACACATTTTTAAACCCACAAATTGCCAACATTACTTAAGGAGCTATTTCCGGTGCTAGGTCAGCCAATGTTGAACATAATAAATTGCTCCCTAACCTCCAGATGTGTACCAAACTCACAAACATTTAGGAAATGTAGCCTCTTATGAAAAAATCTAATCTGGACCCAGACATATTAAACAATTATAGGCCAATATCGAACCTCCCGTTCCTCTCAAAAACCTTACAAAAATGTGTTTCCCAACCACTTAATGTCTTCCTGAAGACATAACATTTATAAAATGCTCCAGTCCGGATTCAGCACTGAGACTGCAGGTAACAAATTACCTTCTAATGACCTCAGACAAAGGTTCTGCATCTTTCCTGTTCCTTCTTGATCTTAGTGCTGCTTTTGACACTATTGATCACTCCCTTCTCTTAGAGAGACTGGAAACCCTCATTGGGCTTATATATCTGAAAGATATCAGTTTGTATGGGTGGATGGCATATCCTCTGACAAATCAAAGTGATGTTTTTGGTGTTCCTAAAGGCTCAGTTCTGGGGCCATTATTGTTCTCACTATATATGCTGCCTCTGGGTGATGTCATCCAGAATCACAATTTAAATTTTCACTGTTATGCTGATGACACACAGTTGTATATTTCCATGAAACATGGAGAAGCCATAAAAATTAGCAATGTTGGAAGCATGAGTTTCATATATTAGGAAGTGGATGACAGAGAACTTACTGCTTTTAAACTCAAGAAAAACAGAAATGCTCGTTTTAGGACCCAAGAAACAGAAAGAGTTTTTTGGCAGATTTCACAGTGAACCTCGATGGCTGTATGATTGTCTCCCAAAAGACTGTGAGAAACCTTGGCGTTTCCCTTGACCCTGACCTCTCTTTTGATGAACATATAAAATATATCTTAAGAGTTGCTTATTTTAATCTTCAGAACAGCACATTTCAAAAATCAGAAATGGATGCAGAAAAATGTATCCATGCTTTTGTTACTTCTAGACTAGATTACTGCAATGCTCTTCTTTCCGGTTACCCTGATAAATCAATAAATAAACTTCAATTAGTGCTGCACACGGCTGCTAGAATTCATTAGTCCAGTACTAGCCTCTTTACACTGACTGCCTGTTAGGTTTAGGGCTGATTTTAAGGTTTTAATAAAGGAATACATGGACTTGCTCCTACTTACCTCACTGAAATGATCCAGCCATACATACCTAGACGTAACCTACGATTGCAAGATGCAGGCCTTCTAATTGTACCTAGAAATTCTAAACAAACAGCCGGAAGCAGGGCTTTCTCTCATAGAGCTCCAGTACCGTGGAATGACCTACTAAATGTTCCCTGTCTCCTGCCCTTTTTAAACATAGGAGGACATGAGGTCTCGGCCCACACCTCTGGTGTACTGGGATTGAAAGACTCATTGCTATCCCTGTCCAAAGTCCTCCTGGTTGTGTTGCAGATTAAGACGATACCTGACGATTTTAGCTGCCACTCTGCTGACCCCTTATCCCTGTCCTTGTCCATCTGCTCATGCTTTTGACATGGACTAGGTTTAATAGACTCTGGACTCAGCCAACATGCATTTGTTAATCATGACAAAGGCATATGAGGTGAAAATAGTCCCAACAAATTAGAAGAGTTTCCCTGGATTCAGTTTGACACTGAGGAAGTGGAAATAATGTACGACTCGATGTGCAGGCAATTCCCTGCTGTTACAGACACATCAGTCATCTAATCAAAATTAGTTTCAACAATTCTACCTTGCTAGCTAATTATGTTAATGGACTAGGCCTATATAGTCAATATATAGCCACTAATAGGTTACATTTATTAGCCAATTGGTAAGCATTACAATAATCTCCAACAATATTTATATAAAATGAATTGTACTAAACAAATTAAGTGGGCATAGAATAGTACATTTTAGCAAAATATTTGTCAATATTGATTGATGGGGTAACAGACTCAGCAATACTTGAAAAAGACAAAGTAACTATGTCATGTAATTTACACACATCCATTCAGTTATTAAAATTACAATTATTTTGAAATAGCATTGAGCAATAGTTTTTTTAGCACTTAAAGCAGTTGGACAAGAAATCAGTCTCACTTGTCCGAAGGATAAGTGGCTACAAAATTGAATGCTATTACTTCTACTCCACTTCCTTCTACTACTCTGAATCCAACTATTACGCCTACTCTTCCTCCTGCTACTACTCTGAAACTACTATTCCCACTCCTCCTCCTTGTACGAGTGACGGTAGGGAGAGATTGCATGCTCTGTTTAAAATTAACAACAAACTTTGAGCAAATGTCATGCTGCCATCTAACCCTGCATGTAATGAGATCTACATTAGTTTTGCATTTTAATTTTTCCACATTTCCCCTGCCATTAAGAGATAAGTCAACAGAAAAATCTAGCTAACACTTTAAGGGATACATTTGTTCATTGCACCACTGGAATAAGACCAAGCAATACGTACAATCACAACATACAGTAGGGAATACATGTATTTTCATACTTTTTCAATCCACCATGGGAATCCAACACCCAACCCTGACATTGCCAGTACCATGTTGTTCCAACTGAGCTACATGGGTAGGGCAAATCTTTTAAAAGACTATGCACCCTTCACCCTCCAGTACATATCAAACACTCCCTTTCTGTGAAGAAGGATTTGTCAAATCACCTGTAGATGAGTGTCTGAACAGGATATCCTTGTTGAGCTCGCCCTCGTTAGCCAGGGCGAGTGAGGTCAGAGCCACTGAATAAGGGTTGGTCAGGGATGGATTACGATATTTCAGGAATTCCTTCGCCTTATTCATGCTTGCTAGTAAGCCCTGCAGAAAGGCAGAGGTCACTTCATAAGATAATAGAAATTTATGTTTGACTATACAATGCGAAAAATTTGAATGTGTACATACTGTTGTATCATATTCATTATTGTCACACACTGGGTTCGCTTCCTGCATGGCTATGAGCACAAATGCTGTCAGCGTGTCATCTTTATCATTGCCCAGCACATCTCCCTGTAATATAGAAATTAGTTATTATATAAATAAATTATTTTATTGTTTTATATTTTATATAATCTGCAAGTATTTACCATTGAATCCTATTAGAACGACTCTTACTAACACAAAAAAAATGACACTGTAGGCTGCACAAGTTGGTAGGCTACACAAGGACAGAAGTGAGCTCAAGGTTGAGTGCCAATGAATAATCTTGAATTTCATTATCTGTTTTCAGGCAAAAATTATTTCATTTAACTTCAACACATGCAGTACCATCATTGATGAGCTTATAATCCCGGCAAATTCTTCAAAAACTCCGTAGGTTTTCTGTCTTTCCCTGAAAAGCCACTTGACCGCTTTGCAGAGGACTTCAGACTTAACCTCAATGAAGGGGCTTGCCATGGCAAATACTTTAACAACATATGCTGTGAGCCTAGATACAAAGCCAATAAAAAAAACACATGAACAAATACATGCATACATTTGTGATTCTTCAAAGTAAAAAAAAAAGTGTGTATTTAAATAAACAACATGGCTGTGCAGCAAATTGTCAACAACTTAGTGACAGAAAAAAGTGAATGCTGTTAATTATGGGAGAAACAGCCCAAATCCAATTGTGCAAAGCCGGTAAATTAACTATTTCCAATTTTCAATAAATTGGACTAACATTTCTGAAAATGTTGTTGCTTTGTCGTACGCCATATTGTTCGTAGAACAATGAGAAAGTACTGTAATCAATTATATATTCAGTCTACCACTGAAAATGCAAAAAAGTTAAAGGGTCTGAATACTTTCAGAGCTATGGATGCATGGGCTAAAAACATTTTTTTTAAATAATAAAAAAGAAAATCACCAAACAATATGTAAAAATTGCATGTTGTGGTTTCAAGAATAAATTGTAATACATAAATGTGTGTATCAATCACGGAACCTTCTAACAATAGGTCTAGGCTATAGGTTGAAATATAATGGATGGTATCATGGATGGTATCATGGATGGTATCATGGATGGTATCATGGATGGTCGGAGGACCTAGATAAAATATGTGTGGAAGTAAGAGGGAGGGTGGCAGGTGTTTCTCACCAGGTTCCACTATCGTAATCAGGATAGATAGCAAAGGATCCACTATCTTTCCGAAAGCCAATTTGCCGATCATAGCCTTGATGTAACACAATAAAACAAGCAAGTTAATCAAATTACAGTAGTTTCTATTGTAGGCGTAGTGGGAGTCTGGAAGGAAGACCACACAAAAAATAAACATGAAACCTAATTTTACAAAACACAACAGAGGTGGCTCCATTGGAACTATTTAGACTTTTAGGCACTCTTAGATTAACCGTTGTAATAAATAAAATTTAAAAAACAATATATAACTAATAATATATTACAACCTTGTTTCCAAAAAAGTTGGGATGCTGCGTAAAATGCAAATAAAAACAAATTGTAATGATGTGCAAATAATTTATCCAAATATTTAGTTTCAATGTTGAAACCTCTTTTAATGATATTATGTACCGTAGATGATGAGATCCCCAAACTCTTTGCAATTTTACTCTGGGGAACGTTATTCTTAAATTGTTGCACTATTTGCCTGTGCAGTCTTTCACAGAGTGGTGAACCCCTCCTCATCTTTACTTCTGAAAGACTCATCCGCTCTGGGATGCTCTTTTTGTACCCAATCATGTTACTGACCTGTTGCGAATTAACCTAATTAGTTGTGAGATGTTGCACCAGGTTTTTTTTAGCATTACACAACTTTTCCAGTCTTTTGTTGCTCCTATCCTAACTTTTTTTAAATGTGTTGCTGGCATAAGTGGGCATATATTGTTCAAGAAACAATAACCTTTCTCAGTTTTCACATTTGAAATGTTGTCTTTGAAATCTGCACTCTAGTTCTCTCTGGGATTGTGCGCAACTGTAAGTGGAATACCTCAAAGGTAGAATTCAAATATGTCCTTACCACTTTGGATGAAACTGATTGCTTCCCTTCTGCGTTCTAATCCCACCTGATCCCATTGTTTGGTGTTGTCCAAGTAATGTGTGGCAATGACAGGCATAGTCATTCCCATCATGTTCTGCTCCCCACAGCCACCTGGTTGGCGAAGAAGATCTCCCAGGGGTGAACCACTGAGAGCAGCTTCTATGGTGCGGGCCAAATGCTCACCTAAAAATATACATAGAGTGCAGTCAAAGACAATGCAGACAGTAAAACCGAATAGCTGGAATAGAACTCCCTCTGTGTCGTCAGTGACAATGTGAAGAGACTGCCATTTCAAAGTTTTATTTCAATGATGATTTAGTAGCCAAGCGGGTACATTTTGCACTTTGCCCTAAATCCAATGTTGAGCTAATTCAACATATTTTGTTGAATAATTGAATCACAGGATGCATTTCTAAATGGACCATTGATGTTTCTCACCTGTCAAACGTATGTCTCTGCTGGCAGGTGTATTTGGAACCTGGTCAGCCAGGTTACCGCTCCTAACATGTACAATATCAACACCCCCTTTTTAACATGGGAAAGAGACATAGATAAAAATTAAACTGATTACTGCAACAAACAGCAACACAATTGAACTGTTGCCTATTTAGATTGACAACCATAAACTCACCATGTTTGGCGGGATCCAGTTCCACATTTGTATCCAGAAGCTTTGTCAGTACGCCTTCAGCCTTTCAGAGTAAGAAATGACTGTTTATGTGAACCTACATGAGTCATGTCATTATATTTACCCTACCCTCAAACTATTCTAAAGAGTGACTAATATCCTAGGTAAAATCACTTATGATTTGGGTTTTTGAAGTTCATATGATAACTTGTTTTAATCAATTTGCTGGGCAGGCTAATCTGGGGGGAGGGGGGGCTACATCAGATATCAGGCTACATCAGTTATGTAGCCTGATAAATGAATAAACGTTTGATAGGTCATCAGTTATGGTACCAGCAATAACATTTTATGTAATAAAATGTAATAGCTTCCCCTGCAGACATTCTAAATAGACTTTCAAAGCTTGACAGACAATATTATATTATACAATCCCTCCTTACAATAAAGTAGGACCAAGAAGAGTACATGTATTGGACCAACCAATCGGCAAACTAAACTTTGAGTAGGTTAACTCAGCTGTCATCTTTAGTAAGACATTAATCCCTTTTAAATAATAGTGGTTTAGAAATACATAACGTACAGGATTCTTCTGGAAAATGCCTCGTCCCTGTCTGGTCACGGTGAACCCACATCCCTGTTTCAAATTGGTTAGCATTGTTCCGTGTTTTGTACCTTATCTCACATTGGTTGCCATCTACTCCTATCCAAATTTTTTCCTGCAAGTTGGATTCCCTCAATCAAAGAAAAGCATTGAAGGCTGATTCACACTAATTTACACACTTACCCAGCTATCCCAGATCATCTTCAGGGAATTTCCTATTAAATGGAGGTACGTCAGGCAAGAAGCAAGAGTTTGCCTTACCACAACAAGCAAATCCTTTTTAACACCATCTTGATATCCGGAATCTGGGACAAGGGCCTTCACCTCAATGGAATGGCGGCCCAACATCATGGGAATGATGACAAAGGGGACACTTCTTGTGGACATGGAGTCCATTTCCACCGTCACACGGTCCCTGCCCTTTTTGCTAGCAGAGCTGCAAATGTGTGGTGTCTCTTTCAGTTCTACACGGACCTGTGATTAAGATGAAGAGATGGTAATCATATCATTGTGTGTCTGACCAGATAAACACCATAATTAATCTGTTCTTCCAGGATTCTCTACGGTTAACGTGTGCATATTGAACCGAGGGGGCGTATCGAACGGTTCGATAACATACTGTGTTCCGTTGCATCCCTAATACACACACACAGACACAGATATACACTCACCTAAAGGATTATTAGGAACACCATACTAATACTGTGTTTGACCCCCTTTCGCCTTCAGAACTGCCTTAATTCTACGTGGCATTGATTCAACAAGGTGCTAAAAGCATTCTTTAGAAATGTTGGCCCATTTTGATAGGATAGCATCTTGCAGTTGATGGAGATTTGTGGGATGCACATCCAGGGCACGAAGCTCCTGTTCCACCACATCCCAAAGATGCTCTATTGGGTTGAGATCTGGTGACTGTGGGGGCCATTTCAGTACAGTGAACTCATTGTCATGTTCAAGAAACCAATTTGAAATGATTTGAGCTTTGTGACATGGTGCATTATCCTGCTGAAAGTAGCCATCAGAGGATGGGTACATGGTGGTCATAAAGGGATGGACAGGTGTTCCTAATAATCCTTTAGGTGAGAGTATATACACACACACACACAGACATAGATGTTTGTTTTTATATCCTCATGGGGACCTAAAAAACTAAATTGCATGCACCCTTACCCTAACCCTTACCCCAACCCTAATCTATAACTAACCCTAAACTTAACCTAAAGAAACATTTATACCTAAACTTTACCTAGATCTAATGCCTAACCTTAAAGAACCCCCAATTTTGTCCCCACAAGGATTTAAAAACAAGCACACACACACACACACACACACACAGTTAGTTACGGAAATAATTGGACACTGACACAAGTTTAGTTATTTTGTCTGTTTACCAAAACATATTCAAGTTACAGTTAAATAATGAATATGGGCCTAAAGTGCAGTCTCTCAGCTTTAATTTGAGGGTATTTACATCCAAATTGGAGAAAGGGGTTCACTCTTTAATATGTAGACACTTATTTTTCAAGGGACCAAAAGTATTTGGAAAATTTACTCAAAATCTGTTTCAAACTGGTCAGTATGTTCGTAGTTAGTAATGATAGTGTCAGATACAAAAGGAGTTATAGAACCAATATGCATCTCACTGCCGATAGGTGGCATTAAGTTGCATAAGGCACCTTTGTGATGAAAACCGCCCAGCTCATCACGGGTACCCAGCTCCCAGGCATTGTAGACCTCCAACACAAGCGGTGTCTGCGCAGGGTGCGCCGCATAACCAGGGACCCTTCACACCCGTGCCACAAACTGTTTACCCTCCTCCCATCAGGCAGGTGGTACAGGTCTCTCCATTCTTGTACCACAGGCTCAGTAACAGTTTCTTTGAATCTATGGTAACCCAGCTGAACTCTGAATCCCCATCACTAACTATACCCAGACTGTGTATTACTGGACTCTGTCACTGCCTTACATGTCTGATAAGGTTTTCAGTTTTCAGTTGTCTACAGGTACGAGTCATTGCTGCTATTCCTGTATTTCATTTCCACATGCCGACTTGCACATTAAACCTGCCCCCATTGCACATTAAGAACTTCCACTGTACTAGCATTTTCAATTGTTACATACACACTGGGACGGCTACTCCGTGTGGCACTGCGTGCTCTCTCCCTCTCCGGCGCTCCACCTCGCCAGTGTACTAACCACTGGCTGGAGTAGATGGCAGCAGTGCACAGCCAACACTCCCTCACACCTGTTTTTAGTTAGTCATTACAATGTCTATTTAGGTTCCTCATTTTCACCCGCTCCTAACGGGGTTATTGTGTCTATGTTTGTTTGAGACTGTGTGGTGCCGTCAGCTGTAAAGTCAAGAAACGTAATTCTTTGTGTTGGTGTTGTTTTGTAAAATGTTTGCCTCTCCTTTACGCACCTGCTACCCTCACACCAGTCTACCTTTTGAACCTCATTGTTGCTTGCCCTGCATTTCAGTTGCACATGCCACCCTACTCCTGCAATTTGCCTCAATTGCAAATTCAGAATACCATTGAGAACTGCCACCCGCACAACTATTTATCCCACTTGTACATACAATATACCTGTACATTTTCTGTACATTTGTACATTTTCCACTGCACATTTAGAATTGGTATACTGTCCTCCTCTATTTGCACTTCTGGTTTGACGCAAACTGCATACATTACGTTATACTGTACTGTACCACTTGTTCAATGACAATAGGGTTGAATCTAATCTACTCTGGTACTACTTGGCACCAAGGTGTGGTGTTCCTTGGGTGGAAATATGAATTGGGTTTTCACCAGACATGTATAGTTTTGCATTCCGGGCAAAAAATAATAATTTTGGTATCATATGACCATAGCACCATTTGCCACTTGGCCTCGTAACCTACAATGTTCTTTTTGGCAAAGCTCAAACGAGACTTGATGTTGACCTTTTGGGGAGTTTTTGATTTCTAGCCACCCTCCCGTAGAAGCCAGATTTGTGGAGTGCTTGTGATACTATTGTCACATTCAAACATTCGCCAGTCTTTGCCATAATGGCCTGAAGCACCTGCAAAGTTGCCATTGACTTTTCGGTAGCATCTCTGATCAATCTTCGCCTGATCTATGCAAGGTCTTGGTGGTGTCATATGCATTCCACTTCAAAATAATGGTCTTAACTGTTCCCCAAGGGATAGACATATCCTTTTTATATCCATCCCGGCTTGATCACAGATCTTTTGACAGTACATTTCTTCCCATTGTGGATTCTTTGCTTTGAATTGCATTACTAAGCAGTGGAGTCCTCTATGACCAACTGTTTTTACTCTGAACTAATTAAAGTCACTACAGCTGACACAGATGGAAGCCAACTAGTTTGACTGGTGATCTGGAAGGGGTTGGTTTTAATTCAGAAAGTTGGCAATTAGAATTCTAAGGAGGATGTTCACTTAACCAGATTTGGTATTTTACAGTTTTTATTTTAATTGAGATTTTGAGATTCATAATGTGAGTTACTCTGAGTAATGAAACCCTGAACAAGTCAGATTTTATGCATTTTCATTTCAGGCGGTAAAGCAAAAAAAGGTCAACATTTTGGGGGAGGTGACTTTCAACACCCACTCTATATAGATGACTGTGACATGATTTGTGCGTTATCACTATGCAACATTTGACAGTCATAAAAATATAACTGAGCTTTAACTGAATGCACAATTGATTTCTGGACATTGGAAGCCTACACTCTGTAACAACAAAGTCTAGACGGTCTGAGTTGTTTACATACGCTTACCTTTATAGATTCTGAAAGGTAGTTGTGAAGAATGGCTTTGATTTCCAGTTGTTCATTGCGTACAGCAGAGTAGGGAAGCTTTAGATCAATGAAGAAATTCTTACGAACAATTAGTGAAAGGGGATCAGCCACACATATTCCTGTTAAGCAATAAAAGAGTTGCCATTAGACATCGAAGGAATTGCCACCAATGTAGAGGAGAGCAAACATAACAAGGTACCATACCATGGGTTTTGGACAGAGAGATCGCAGTAATCTGCCAGCTGGTGATGGAATCCGGTAAGTAAATATCCTCTTTGAGTGTGTCACTAAATGGTCAAAAAAGAAACATGGAAACCTCTAAAAGGAGAGAACTCAAAAAACACTTATCTTTGGTGAAAATACTTAAAAGTCGTTTTGAGAGGTATCTGTACTTTACTATAGGTATAATAAGTACATTACTAATATTTTTACTGCATTTCATTCCTAAAGGCAATTATCTGTTAGGAATGTATTTATATTTTTAATTTAAATGTTGATCCTTAAAGGTAGGTTAATGTAAACATAACTGCCCCATGCGGTCCTATCCTAGCATGGCAGGCCAATGCCCTCTCATTTGAAGCACAGACATCTGTCTATTGTTGGTTTTGCCCCAGTTCTGTTACATATCAGTTATGTTATGACATTTTTCTGTTCTCCCTAAACCAGTGTCCTGCCTCCATAAAAAGTTACATGCAGCGCCAAAGATATTGATAATATGAAGATGCAAAACTTCATACGCTCATACAGTCACACACAGTATCTGAGTATGTGCATAGGTTTGTTTCACACTTTTTACAGGCACAAAACAAATGCAACATCTTTAGTTGTTGCAGAATGTGACAGATTAGGGACGTTTACTTGCTGGATCTAGGTTATTTCGCTTATTTTTCAAGTATCAAAGCAACCACTGACCAGTTTTTGGCTGTAGGACAGTCTGGCAGCGTCACCTCCTTCCATAGCCAGGACTCAGGAAAGACAGTCCGGGAACCTATGTCATTAAAATCTTCATCTTCACCTTCCTTTTCAACACTTTCCTCACCTAACCAAGAATGAGAAGTCAGACAATCGCCACTGGGATTTATGTTCGAATTTACAATTCCAGTACAGTTGATTTACTTACTGCGGGCTAAGATTAGCTGGTCAAACTTGGCCTCCTCATGTTTAGTGGCCATTTCTCTGCAACATTCCAGGAAGGCTTTCACACACTCTGGTCCATCAATTACATATTGGGAACGGCGCTGACATGTGTAATCCAGAATGTTTTTTCTCATACCATCCATGCAGCATTGTCTATTCAGGCCTGTGTAACGGCTCGCTAGGAAAGAGAGCAGTATATTGTTCGTGGGATGGCACAGTGATCTACAAAAGCATTAGAAAACCTAGTTCTGAGATTTTAGAGGAAGCTATACAAAAAAGAAAGACTGGTTGAAACCTTTGGTTTATGAATACATCCTTGGCTCAATAAAGAAGCCAATTAACATTATGAGGAACCTGTCCTTATACACATCAGAAAAGGAAGATCAATTATGCCTTACATTCTGACATGGGAGAACTGCCTTGCGTTTGATAAAAACCTTAATCGACCGCAACCCCGTATATTCAAATCCTCTCTTCAGCATTAACAGCGTGGGGCTCTTGAGGTGTCGCACCCGGTACCTCCCTTAGGGAACCACGGTTATATTAATAACCAACCCAAAGATACAGACTCCCGGGATGTACAGCGGAACCCTGAACATGGCAGGCTGGGGTAGCCAACCCAAGAGAAACAAAACAGTGTGTAGTGCGCTAATTCAAAGTAAGCTGGCACTGAGGCTCACGTCCCCTCATTGCACTCTACACTAGATACATTTTTCAATAAGCACATCTAATAAGACTTGCCTACCCTGAACAGAATAACGCAACAGGGTCAAAGAATTCTGGCAACTCAATAGGGGTTAAGAGGTCTGGCTCGTTGGTAAGGATGAATCTCATTGGCCAGCCTCAAGTGGTCCCTCATTTAATAGAGCTGCTTTTGAAAATGAACCCAGTATGAAAACGTATCATATTTTTTCGAGAGGTGATAAAATCTCACTAATGCCCCCCTTCCCTACCAGCCAGCCCACAAAGACGGGAGAAGGCGGGGCACCCTGCCTGGCCAACATCACTCACAGTTAGACAACCCTTTTCTCCAGCATGACAGGGTGCAGTCTGTGAGAGAAGCCAAACAAGCTAAGTGACAACACCAGGTGTTATACACAGCTCCGGAAAAAATTAAGAGACCACTGCACCTTTTTCTTTCCTTTCCAAAAAAGTAGATTAGGAAGGTTTTGAGTGAGGAACAGAAGGGTTAAAATTAAGAGACCACTGCAAATGAACACTTCTGTTCCTCACTCAAAACCTTCCTTTTCAACTTTTTTGGAAAATAAAAGGTGCAGTGGATCTCTTAATTTTTTCCGGAGATGTACATCACATAGACAGTTGCACTGGTGCTGTGAGAAAACAGTAGCAGAGGAGAGTCCCAATAGAAGAGCTAATTTCTTTTTTGGAACAAAGAAGTTCAATCCCACTGCTGACAGCATAGTCTCAATGCCCAGTGGGATTTAACCCAGATGAAATCATCCATTCAGTGTAAATGAAAAGCACTGAATGAATTTGAGTGGGGTCGAACCAAGCTCTTTTCACCCTGGAGACGGGTCTCATGGGCCAAGTCTACACCTGTTGGGCATCACTGTATATCACAAACAAAAAGTATTTTGATTGTAATTTGGCCATGCTGGTTCAGTTTTCATCTATTGTCCAAACGCTTGTGCCCTGCTGTATTGTTTTTCTATATTGTCTGCTATCAGGTCTATATCGTTGATGCTGGGGTCATGCGGTCCGGTGTTACAATCTTTATTTTGTGGAGGAACTGTGCTGTTGCTGTGTCTTCTCTCTGTGGTGTCTGTTTCTTTTTATTCAATCCCAGTACTCAGGCCTTCTTTTTTTATTGACTTTCCTTGCAAAATAAAATTGGGCCACAGGGTCGCCTTGTGTTCAAGAGTGTTGAAACAGTAAACTAAAGATTGCTGGTTCTAATCCCGGAGCCAACAAGGTGAAAAACGATTGTTGTGCCTCCGAGCAACATATTAAACCCTAGGTCATTACTTTCTAGGCATATGTAGCTGATAAAATAACAGTAAGAAAGAAAAGAAGGCATAGGTACAGTGCCCCATATGAGTTCAGTTGTAAAGCAGGATTCGAATTAGGCCCCCCTAAAAACAACAGGTTGTTGGGGTTGAAACATTTATATATCATTCTTACCTGTAATCGTAACTATTGCAATATATTTAGCATATTCATGCCTGGAAGAATCTTATAATACAATTTCAGACTCCCATAAAAAGCACCATACCATTTCCTAACCTTGAGGTTAGTTGAACGTCTTGTCTGCCTGGCTCCCTCCCAACATTGCCGTGTTTTTTTTTTTTTTATGAATGCCTCCCTACTACAAAAGGTAAACCAGACCTTTGAAGATATATTAATTCAATATAAGGTTGGCAATACACAAGAAGATTGACTTTATAGTAAGGTGACCAGAAAACCGGGGACATATCCAGTTTGGCGGTTAATATATCTTTGATCTGATGTTATTATCAATGAAATAAAAAAGGGGGACAATTCCGGTCTCTTATATTTAGTCTAACAGGCACATAATAGACATTGAAACCACTATAGTACAGAAACACCACAGACAAGTCTGAACTGTCCAATCTGAACTGTCATTCAGTGGTCCTGGTTGTCCGGGTAGATTCAGAGCAGAGAAAATGAACAAAATTGGACAAACAGAGACAATAGAGTTTTTCTACTACAGACATTCTCCTCTTTTGTTCTTTTGATCATCTTTCTTCTCTTTCTTCCTTTCCTTCTCTTCACCTTTCCACCTCAACTTCTACACTCTCCTTGCTTCACTCTTTTTACTCCACACTTTACACAACAGCATGTCTACTTTTTAATGTAACAAGCCTACAGTGTAAATGAACTGGAGCTTGCTCTCTTAAACCCGCCCACCGTGAAATTTGTGTCAAAAACTCACAACTGCAAAAAAAGAACTCGGGAGCAAAATCCAGGGTAACGTAACCAAGATCAAGAAAAAACATTTCCTCTCAAATAATTATAGTTTGTTTTCACATTTCAAAAGATTCTATTTGCAATATATATTTTTTTATCTCAAAACTTTTTAGTTGATATTTTGCTTTCAATTTTTTGCAGTACTAAAACATTTGCTTGTTCTTATTGAAACAAAAGTAACTCCATACAATTCAAGATGGGTTTCATTAAGCTCAAATCCTCTTATTTCACTCAAAGGCCTTTGTGCCCTAAACATCTGTGTGAAATCGAAGGCCCAATGGCCTTGCCCCTAAAATTACGAAATTCCAAGCCTGCTCTCCTTTCTTTAATAATAAATAGTATACTATTAGATAAATACTTTGGTTAAGAGATTCCCATTGCTCACCTCATTTTTGTATTTCCTCTCAAAAACATAGGTTCAAAAACAACGTTTTTTAATCTAGACAGTAGCTAGCTAACCTCTACATATAGCAAACGTTAGCTAGAATAACCTATTTTAAACCTTATCGAGCAGATCGTCAACAGTGGGGAGAACAAGTATTTGATAAACTGCCAATTTTGCAGGTTTTCCCATTTCCAAACATGTAGAAGTCTGTAATTGTTCATAGGTACTCTTCAACTGTGAGTGACGGAATCAAAAACAAAAATCCAGCAAATTACATTGTAGGATTTTTAAGTAATTAACTTGCATTTTATTGAACGACATAAGCATTTGATACATCAGAAAAGCAGAACTTAATATTTGGTACAGAAACCTTTGTTTGCAATCACAGAGATCATATGTTTCCTGTAGTTCTTGACCAGGTTTGCACACACTGCAAGCAGGGATTTTGGCCCACTCCTCCATACAGACCTTCTCCAGATCCTTCAGGTTTTGGGGCTGTCGCTGGGCAATACAGACTTTCAGCTCCCTCCAAAGATTTTCTATTGTGTTCAGGTCTGGAGACTGGCTAGGCCACTCCAGGACCTTGAGATGCTTCTTACTGAGCCACTCCTTAGTTGCCCTGGCTGTGTGTTTCTGGTCGTTGTCATGCTGGAAGACCCAGCCACAACCCATCTTCAATGCTCTTACTGAGGGAAGGAGGTTGTTGGACAAGATCTTGCGATACATGGCCCCATCCATCCTCCCCTCAATACAGTGCAGTCTTCTGTCCCCTTTGCAGAAAAGCATCCCCAAAGAAGGATGTTTCCACCTCCATGCTTCACGGTTGGGATGGTGCTCTTGGGGTTGTACTCATACTTCTTATTCCTCAAAACTAGGCGAGTGGAGTTTAGACCAAAAAGCTTTATTTTTGTCTCATCAGACCACATGACCTTCTCCCATTCCTCCTCTGGATCATCCAGATGGTCATTGGCAAACTTCAGATGGGCCTGGACATGACCTGGCTTGAGCAGGGGGTCCTTGCGTGTGCTGCAGGATTTTAATCCATGACGGTGTAGTGTGTTACTAATGGTTTTCTTTGAGACTGTGGTCCCAGCTCTCTTCAGGGCATTGACCAGGTCCTGCCGTGTAGTTCTGGGCTGATCCCTCACCTTCCTCATGATCATTGATGCCCCATGAGGTGAGATCTTGCATGGAGCCCCAGACTGAGGGAGATCTGTCATCTTGAACTTCTTCCATTTTCTAATAATTGCGCCAACAGTTGTTGCCTTCTCACCAAGCTGCTTGCCTATTGTCCTGTAGCCTTGTCCAGTAGCCTTGTGCAGGTCTGAAATTGTATCCCTGATTTTCTTACACAGCTCTCTGGTCTTGGCCATTGTGGAGAGGTTGGAGTCTGTTTGATTGAGTGTGTGGACAGGTGCCTTTTATACAGGTAACGAGTTCAAACAGGTGCAGTTAGTACAGGTAATGAGTGGAGAACAGGTGGGCTTCTTAAAGAAAAACGAACAGGTCTGTGAGAGCTGAAACTCTTACTGGTTGGTAGGTGATCAAATACTTATGTCATGCAATAAAATGCTAAATAATTATTTAAAAATCATACAATGTGATTTTCTGGATTTTTGTTTTAGATTCCATCTCTTACAGTTGAAGTGTACCTATGTTAAAAATGACAGACCTCTACATGCTTTGTGAGTAGGGAAACCTGCAAAATCAGCAGTGTATCAAATACTCGTTCTCCCCACTGTATCTATTTAATAATAATAATTAGTAATATTAAAACATCAAGACGCATGACCCGAAGTACAGCAAATTCCCAGCAAAAGTTGGACAGCTTTTGTGCTAGTAGGATGTTTTGTGATGCTCTCTCTCCCTTCAAGGGAAAAAGCATGCACGGATGCACCAGAAATAGTCAGACTATAAGCGTAAATTACTTTAGGTTTACTATAACATAATGAAGTTTTGGTCTATCCTCAAAGAATCCTAATGCATAATTTGATTTGACTGCGGTGGGATTCGAAACACCGGTCCCCTGCGTGGGAGGTTGCGTCTCCAACCACTACACTATTTAACAAGGGGTAGCCACTCAGTCACTCAGTCACTCAGTCAGTAAGAGACATTTGCTCTTCTAGTCCGGATCTGCTTATGTAGTCCGGCAAAAAGTTGACCCCCCGATTGTCATTGTATAGATCGAACTCTGGTGCAAATACACTGCTCAAAATAATTAAGGGAACACTAAAATCACACATTGGGTCTCGATGAATTAAATACATTAAAGATCAAAATCTTAATTGTACATTGTGTAATTTGTTGAGAACTAAATGACATAACGGTCAATGGAAAACAGAATCACCAACCGACTGAGGGCTAGATTCAAACCCACACCGAATATCAAAGTCAACAACTGAAATCACAAGCTGTTCCAGCTTGTGTCAATTTCATCATGGCAACTCATAATGTGACTCAATGGTGTGTATGGCTCCCATATGCCTTTGTGCATTTCTGACAACGTGTGGGCATGCTCCTAATGAGACCGCGGATGGTGTCCTACTTGGTGGCGTCGGATGCACCTATACATAATGTCCCAGAGGTTCTCAATTGGATTCAGGTTTGGGGAACGTGAAGGCCCTTCAATGGCATCAATTCCTTCGTCATCCATGAACAGCCTATACACTCTGGCCATTTGAGGCCGGGCATTGTCCTGCACCAGGAGAAACCCAGGGCCCATTGCACCAGCCTGACGATGGGTCTGAGGATTTAATCCCAGTACCTAACAGCAGTTAGGGTACTGTTGGCTAGCACGTGGAGGTCTGTGCGACCCTCTAAGGATATGCCTCCCCAGACCTTCACAGACCCACCGTCATACCAGTCATGCTGGCTGATGTTGCAGGCAGCATAACTTTTACCATGGCGTCTCCAGACTCACGTCTGCAACGTGCTCAGTGTGAACCTGCTGTCATCTGTGAAGAAAACGGGGCGCCAATGGCCAATTGTGGTGTTCTCTGTTGAATGCCAGTCGAGCTACACAGCGCTTGGTTGTGAGCACAGGTCCCACTAGAGGATGTTGGGCCCTCATGCAACCCTCATAGAGTCTGTTTCTGACAGTTTGGTCAGAAACATGCATACAAGTAGCCTGGTGGAGGTCATTTTGTAGGGCTCTGGCAGTGCTCCTCCTGTTCCTCCTCAAACAAAGGAGCTGATACCGGTCCTGCAGCAGAGTTGATGCCCTTCTACGGCCCTGTCCAGCTCTCTCGTGTAACGGCCCATATCCTGGTATCTCTTCCATGCTCTTGAGACTGTACTGGGAGACACAGCAAACCTTCTTGCGACGGCATGTATGGATGTGCCATCCTGGAGGAGCTGGACTACCTGTGCAACCTGAAAGCACTGCAGGTACCGCCTCATGCTACCAGTAGCAAAACCCAAAACTAGAGAAAAATCAGTCAGGAAGGATAAGAAGAGAGCATTTGTCTGTGGCCACCACCTGCAAAACCATTCCCCTTTAGGGGTTTGTCTTGCTGTTGCCTCTCCAGTACACCTGTTATCACTCTCATTTGCACCAAATCAGGTGACATTGATTCACAATTGCTTATGCTTCCTAACTGGCCAGATTGATACCCCTGAAGTTTAATTGACTTGGTGTTATACTGTGATGATTACACGTTCCTTTAATTTTCATGAGCTGTGTAGTTTAATTATATTATCTTTTCAAACACACTCAATCTTCTTACCCAATATGGTTATGACTTTTTTTATAGTCACTGCACGTCTTCTCCTTGAGTTGAGAGGGCAGGTGGACACTAAAACGCACAGGGAAGATAACACATTTCAATATACAAAACTTACTTGGGACATTTACCAAGACAATATTAAACATGAAATCAACTCCTCTTTGAGAATTATAACATTTTGGTAATTTAGCACATTAATGCAAAATGCATTTTAATACTAAAACACTATTACAGAGGCTCAAGATGATATAGTAACTACTATGTTGTCAACTCAGAAATCAGAGCTAAAATCTGGGGCCATATTCCCAATTTTTTTTATCTTACCACTAGGAGGACTCCTAAACAACACTAAAGGTTCATAGCTAAGAGTTTTCTCTAAAAGGCTATTCACAAAGCTGCTAAGATCAAGTTTTACTAAGGAACGGGTCGAAGTCTTAAGCTAAAAGAAAGGGCAGGGTTAATCATGTTGATATGGATGATGTGGTGTTCCACAAACAAGCTAACTTACTATGCCCACAGTGATTGGCTGATAGGGGAGGGTCTCTGTCAGTGAATTCATCATAGCAATACTGTAGAAGAATGTGTCAAGGATTTGAAAAAGCTCATTTGGAAGGATTTGACACATAAAAACGCACCTTCACAGCTTTGTATAATATTGTACCGTGACACCAAATGGATGTTAATGTTTAACGTTAAATGTATGGACTCAGGGAGCTTGAAGGATATTATCGATGAGCCTCATAGCTCAATGTTGCCGTACCAGAAACACTTGGAAGTAACAATTAATACAATTTACTGTATGTGCATAAATGAGACAATGGTCGTTAATTGTTTTAATAAAAGTGACAAAGGTCGACAGCTTAAGCCAAGCGAGCAAGCCAGCCGCAGCTGCAGCAGTTAATGAGCTAATGTCAATGATTGGATCCTGTACAGCTAAACTGAGAAAATATACACAGAGGATTAATGAAATACAATCATTACTGTGCGCTGAGGGAAATGTTTGTGATATAACCAAGCGTATTAAAGCATTCAATCTTGCTCTGAATTATTTTAGGGAATTCCATGGTACTGTGCTTACGATGTTGTCTGAAGATGAAAGAGAAGATGATGACGATTGGTTTGGGGGTAAAATATGTATTTTGATGAATTTTCTGATGAAATGGAGGGGTGGAAATAGGATTTTGCACAAGCTGACAAGCCCCAATCAGCTGTTTTGCTGGATGACAAAGTTTCTGTAGCTACATCTTGTAGGAGAAGTAAAAATGGCCAAAAGTCCACCTCTTCCTTGATCATAGCCGCACGTCTAAAAGCTGAAGAAGAAAAAGCTGAGCTGGAAGTCCAAGAAGTGGCTTTAGAGTAGAGGCTTGCCCTGGAGTTGGAGGAGGACAGTTTAAAAACAAGGAAAGCAAAATTAAGATTAACAATTGACATAGCTAAATGTTATTGATCAATTTGATACATTCTCTCAAGTGTAACAGAATACAATGATATGATGAAAGAACATTTGGAACCAATTATCTATGAGCAATCACCAATTTAATTTGCTGGAATAATTCCAAAATCCCCACTGCAAGAGGTTGTTATTCAAAAACAAGGTTCATCTCAACATCATTTACATCAAAGGCCAGGGTCAACTTTGCTAACCAATGTACAAATCTCTATGATGAACAAGAAATTCAAAGGGAATGAAACGGTCAATCAAAATGTGATAACTAATGTACTGCAAAGACAAAATGACATAGCTGAGATCCTGGTCACTCAGCAAGCACTTGCGCTACGCCTTGTAAGGGAAATCCCTGTATTTGATGGGGATCCATTGAATTTCAGGCCTTTCATGCGAGTGTTTGAACATGGAATCGAGGACAAAACAAGTAACAGTCAAGACAGACTTTTTCCTGGAACAGTACGCTACAACCGGACAATCAAAAGACATGGTGCGCAGCTGCCTGCACATGTAGCCAGGCAGTGGCTATGTTGAAGCTGAAAGGCTACTTGAAAATAACTTTGGTAATGAAATCAAGATTACCAATGCTTACATGGAAAAGGCCTTGAAATGGCCAAGTAGCAAGAAAGAGGATGGAAAATCATTGCAAGCCCGTGGACTCTATCTTCGAGGATGTCACAATGCTATGCAAGACTTGAAATATCTTGAAGAGCTTGATATTCCATCAAACATCAGGCTTATTGTCCTAAAGCTCCCCTACAAGTATTGGGAAAGATGGAGGTCCATGGCCAGTGACATACATGAAAGACAAAGGAAAGCTAAATTAATTGATCTTGTTCTATTCATTGAAAAGCAAGCCAAAATAGTATTAGATCCTTTGTATGGGGACATTCAAGACGTTGTACTACCAACGACCACCAAAAAGTTCAAACAAGGCAGGACAGGAGGCAGCTTCGCTGTCTTACAGCACATCTGAAAAAGAAAGGCCAGAGATCAATGTGTCAAATGACCAATGCATTTATTGTACAGGAGAACAATATTTGTTTGCATGCCAGCGACTGAACACGCAACCACATGAAGTGAAATTCAATCTGGTACACACTAATGGCTTATCTTTTGGATGTCTGACCAAAGGACACCTTAGTTAACACTGTAAAAACTGAATGACATGTCAGCACTGTCAGAAAAGGCATTGAGTCTTACTTCATTTGGAAATACAGCAGACAGACAGACAGTACAACAATGAGTTGCACTGTGGCTAAGCAAGAAGAAACCCTTGTTAGTAGTGCACTTGTTTCTATGGAAACCGGAGAAGATACCGGGGCTGAGAATGTGCAGGGAATCTGTACTGGCTATTGTTCCAGTACAAGAAAAACTCTCAAAGTGTGACAAGATTGTAATCACCTATGTCTTCCTGGACCCAGGCAGTTCAGCCACATTTTGCACATGAAACACTTGCATGCAATAGGCAAACAGACTGACATCCTTTTGCGAACGATGGGTCAGGAGAAGCCCATTTCATGCTACAGTATGGACTGGACTGGAAGTAGCCAGCATAGATGGTGACCAATTGATTTCACTGCCTAAGGTGTATAACCAAAGAAAAATATCAGCCGCAAAGGATAATATGTTGACCCAAAGGGATATCAGTAAATAGCTGTAATTGAAGGAGATACATTGGACAGAAATCGATGCAGAACTGGAACTATTGATTGGAGTGAATATTCCAAAAGTCATGAAAACTGGCAAGTCATGAATAGTCAAGATGATGGACCGCATGCGGTTAATACCCTGTTAGGTTGGGTGGTCAATGCACCACTCGAAGGTTGCACCGCTGCTGATTACGTGGGTCGTCCAAAGGTAATGGCTAACATGATCTCAATTGCCAGTTTAGCGGACGTTCGGGAGCAAACTTTAGCAAAAAGGAAAAATCTGTTATATACCTCATTATGGTGTTTACCACAAACAAATGATCAGAGTTGTATTTGACTGCACAGCAACATATCAAGGAACATCTCAACATATCAAGTGAGCTCCTTCAGTGTCCAGATCTTTCCAACACTCTCCTGGGAGTTCTACTTACATGCCGTCAAGAAAAGGTTGCAATGATGGCAGATATCGAGAATATGTTTTATCAAGTAAGAGTTTGTCCTGATCAAGTTGTGATTACTTGTGCTTTGGTGGCCTGATGGCAACACTGACTCAAGGCTGGAAGAATACAGGATGACTTAGGGATGTCTGGGCTGAATGCGGATTTAAATGATCTAAGTGGGTCAGTAATAGTTGATCAGTTCTGGCTTCAATCCCAAAAGAAGACAAAGCAAAGCAGATGAAAGAGCTGGACCTGGATCATGACAAGCTAACGATTAAAAGGGCTCTAGGGACACAGTGGAACATTGAGATGGATACCTTTACAGTACCTTTCAGGTAAATATGATAAATAGTCACAGGAAGGGGTCTTCTCTTGATGGTCAGTTCCATATATGATCCACTTTGCCTTCTGTCACGCTTTGTTCTGAAAGTGAAGTTGATTCTTAAAGAATGTTGTCGACTGAAGTTTGGATGAGATGTAGTCATTCCTGAGCACTTGGCTAAACCCTGGCAAAAATGGTTACCCGACCAGCTGAGGTTGCCTGTTCCATGAAGCCTGACAACTTCAGCAAGACCAAAACAGCACAGCTCCATCACTTTAGCGATGCAAGTGAACCTGGATATGGCACGGCAAGCTACATGAAAATGAAAAATGAAAAGGATCAAGTACATATTGCACTTGTTGGGGGGAAATCCAAAGTCACACCACTTAAATAGGTAACCATTCCCTGAATAGAGATTGCGGCAGCGACATTAGCTGTATGCATGAACCGAATGTGGAAAGTTGAACTTCAGATTCCCCTTGAAGGAACAGTGTTTTAGACTGACAGCCAATCATTACTTAAGTACATTTACAATGGCACAAGACGATTCCAAACATTTACTGCGAACAGAATATCTGTGATTAGAGATCTCTCCAATCCATCACAATGGTGATATGTTAGCTCTACAGAAAATCCAGTGGTATCTACAATACTCAAGAGGATTATGGAATGTGCTTTCTTGAGCACTAAATGATGGCTGAATGGTCCTGATTTCCTGCTGGAGTCTGAAGCAGGATGGCCAAAGGTCAACACTCTTTCGCCATGTGATCTAGAAGTTTGAAAAGAGGCTACTTTCAACTGTGCCGGTGTGGAAGAAAAGACACCTTTGAGCAAAATGATTGAATACTTTTCGAAGTGGAACAATCTCAAAAAGTAATAGAAGCCACCACAGCCATGATGTTCAATGTTATTGGGTTGTTTCTGTTTTTTGGTGAAGTGACAGCATCCCTGACTAGTGCTACTATGATCATAATACCCTCACGATTAAGGCGATACCTTGTTAAAAGCTCAGTATCAATAAATGTATCTCAAACATCAACCTGATCATGAGGTGGATTGCCGGCAGCAGCGCTTTAGTATTGTTTGTGACTTGGTCTTAGTGACTTAGGAGTCCTCTTGACTACTCCTAACTTTTCACAGATTTAGGAGATGGTTTTAGCTCTAACAAGATTTGTTAAATGAGGATAATTAGGAGTCCTACTGTTAGGACTGACACGCCAATTATTTTAGAAGAGTTACTTCTAAATCAGAGTTACTTCTACCTTTAGCCTTAAGATGTTTTGTGAATTTGGCCCCTGAAGATTAAGTTAGCTGACTATCTCTGGGTTTGGCATACACACATTATCGGATATTTCACCAAAATATTTTTTGCACACTTTGCAATCAGGTAAAGGGTCACACAGTGTTGAATGGTGATGGTTTTAGAATTTTTTTTAGGCAGAAGTTTTTTGTGTTGACGTTGCATACCTGTCCTCTGACGGGTTCCCCCTGCAGTGTTGGATGTAAACACAAGCCCAGCATCGTGGAAAACCCCCATACTGTCCTCTCCACTCCCAGCTGTGCAGCCTGTGTCATATTTCTCTACTTTGTCCCAGATCTAATAATGCCAAATTCATTTTAATTGCATGTCACTAACTATTAAATGTAGTGTTTTGCACTACTCCTTCAGTATTGACTATAGGCATGAACTCCAAACCTGCCCCCCCCCCCACATACACCCACGACTTGTTCACAGATAACATTAAGATACATGCATACTAATGAAGTAGACAAAACCTCACAGTTATCACCTATGTTGCTGCTGTTTCTTCTACTATTTATTACACATCTGCTGCTACCTCTACTTATGTAAATGACCTAAATTACCATGTACACTCATTTAGCATTTCAGAACTGGTACTTCCTATAAAGGGTTAGGGTTAGCCAAATTATTGTTACTCAGTACACAGTGTACCCTGCAGGTGAGCATTTTACTGTTAGTCGACAGTGGTCAATGAAGTGGGTGACACTTGTGATACATTTTCATTTTAGGGATGTATGAACACAGAAACAAACAGTCATTTTAAAACCATCACTAGTGGTCGTCTTGAACATATTCTGTTTTAATGTTGAGTCTGCAGTTGGTCACCTGAGTTTGGGTAAGTCGATTTTTGTTGTTCAGGGCGTAGACCCCCTTGTCCACAGCTACAAGTCCCACAGTGGCACCTGAGTCACCACTGAGAGACAGGGTGATTTTTTGCTGGGGTGCATAACTTCCGCTGAGCCTGACAGCATCCAAAGTTAGCTAATGGAGGAGATATGTTATACCTCAAATGGAATGCTATACCTCCCATATAAATACTAAGACAATAGGGTAGCAGTTGAAGAGGGGGAAACATGCAAACTGATTTGACAGTAAAAAAAAAAAGGGTGGACACAGGGACTAAAGCCTGATCTCTGGTGCAGAAGGACAGATATTTGACTGAGGCTGAGTGTTATAAATGTACCACAGACTTAACACAGTAAGGCAACATTCTCACCTTTCCCATGCATGTGTCTAGGACATCGACCCAGACAGAGTCAGACACAACCTCTTCCGTGCCTACATGGTAATATGCCACAACGCGGATGGAAGGGACCATATTCTTGGTCACGTCCATATCCACTGCCAGGAGTCCTTGTCCTTTCTTCCACTCCAACTTTTTGAAGTGAATGATCTGTCCTTTGCTTAAGATCTGTGAACATATGGACCGATCAATGTAAGTTTCCAACTCAGGGGTTACAGGGGTTGCACAAACAAAGGAGACTAGTTTGGTTGAATTTGGAGCATGTTGGGGGGCTGACTGACGTTATCGTCAATAATTACATTTCCAATATTAAAAATGCAAATGAAGCACAAACAAACATTTAACAGCACAAACCAGCACAAACGAAGATTTTAACGACACAAACCAGCCCAAACAGAGCATAAACGATTGAGCCTATTTTGCCGAAGTTTTGTGTTGGGTGGGGGGCCAACTTCACACAGGTGTTCCACGCCTGTGGCTCAAAGGGGGAACTTTGCTACTGGCCACCACACAGCATCACCATTTGGAAGTCCTTCAGCAACGACAAGTATGCCAGAACTTATTCACCATCTGAAGACACCTGTGAGGCTGTCCCTTATAAGATCATCAAGCATGCAAGTAAAAATAAAAATGTGTTTTGCAGGGTAAAAGCTTACAAAATCGTAACTTTTCCTAGATACGTGAGAGACCGGACGTGTATATCACCAGAGGAGCGAAATTAGTTCCAGTGTGGGCCCCTACCACCACAAGGACACACATCTACACCATAACACCCTGTGGATTACAGCCCTATAGGTATGTGAATTGCATGTTAATCTAGTTATTTTGTACATGGCTATTAGATTCTTGTGGTTAATTCATGACTTTTTCTCAATCTTGTCAGACCACTTAAGTACAATATCTGATTACTGTATTACAGGAGCCATAAGGAAGAATCCTTCCACCTGGAATGCCACTGACAAGACTGTCCAGAACCAGGTCACCAGATACCTGAAAGGGGCAGCTGACCGTGCTGGTGGGAGACGATGTCGTGGCGGTAAAAGGGACCTGCCGTGAATATGAATGACAGCTCCAGTGCAACCAATATTCAACAACTATCGATTGCTGCTAGGTCACACTTATGTATATTACTGCCATTCTAGCCCTTGTTTATTTTGTTTTATGTTTATTTTGTACTTTTTTCAAATTAAAATACTGTGATTTTACTATATCTGTTGCTGGACATGTTTTCTTGCACTATTTGATTTTTTTTTATGTATTTCAATTCATTTGCACATGTTTATTTTGTGTGCTTGCTGTATAATGCATGTTTTTTGTATGCATCTTGCACTAATTGAAATACATTGTTTAGATTTTATTCAGTTCATTGTCATTTGTGATATGACCTAAATTATTATAAAGGATTATTATAAATAAAACCTAATATTGGGGCCTGAGGCATCCCACCCGGGTTTAGTGCATAAAAGCGGCTAGATGCCGTCGAGCCGCTGATCAGGGTATTGTTGGAAGGCATTGTAATGAAAGCAGCCCACCGGTGGCACAAATGCAACACGCAATATAAAAAAAGCATTTCGTAGATGGCGGCCCGCTGGCCAGACGCTTTGCAGAAAAGGTTGCCGGCCGCAGTGGCAGAAAGCTAGTGAGCCGCCAATGGGCCACTGGCGTGTTGCTTGCTGAGGAAACACTGCTGAACCAATCTGGAGTACCTGATGATTAATTGCAGGCCTTATTATTTGCCTCAGGAGTTTATATCTATTGTTGTTACTGCAACCTACATACCACCGGATGCTAATGCTAAACTAGCAATGGAAGAGCTGCAGGCTGCAATTAGTAAGCAGCAAACTGCCCAGTTGGATGGAGCCTTTAATGTAGCAGGCGATTTCAATCACTCAAATCTGAAAATAGTTTTTCCCAAATTCCGTCAAAATGTCTTCGGCCCCAGCAGAGGAGACAATCCACTGGACCAGGTGTACACAAACATTCCAGAGGCCTACAAAGCCATTCCACTCCCCCACCCGGGTCAGTCTGACCACTTTTCATTGTTCCTACTCCCCAAGTATTTACCCCTCATTACACGCGTGAAACCATCTGTGAGGTCAGTGAAAGTTTGGCCAGAGAGAGCAGACTCACTGGTCCGCATTGCCGTCAGTAAGTCAGACTTGTTCCCAGTGCATGTTGGACTCCGGCAGGGCTGCCCTTTGTCGCCGGTTCTGTTCATAATGTATATGGACAGAAATTTAAGGCGCAGCCAGGGGCCGGAGGGTTTCAGGTTTGGGGACCACAAAATTTCATCTCTGCTGTTTGCGGATGATGTTGTCGTGTTGGCCCCTTCAAACCAGGAACTTCAGCATGCACTGGGACGGTTTGCAGCCGAGTGTGAAGCGGTGGGGATGAGAATCAGTACCTCCAAATCCAAGGCCATGGTCCTCAGTCGGAAAAGGGTGGCTTGCCCACTTCAGGTTGGTGGAGAGTGCCTGCCTCAAGTGGAGGAGTTTAAGTATCTAGGGATCTTGTTCACGAGTGAGGGAAGGATGGACCGGGAGATTGACAGACGGATCGGTGCAGCTTCTGCAGTAATACGGTCGATGTATCGGTCTGTCGTGGTGAAGAAAGAGCTGAGCCGCAAGGCGAAGCTCTCGATTTACCGGTCAATCTACGTTCCTACTCTCACCTATGGTCATGAGCTTTGGGTCATGACCGAAAGGACAAGATCCCGGATACAGGCGGCCGAAATGAGCTTTCTCCGCAGGGTGGCTGGGCGATCCTTTAGAGATAGGGTGAAAAGCTTGGTCACCCGGGAGGAGCTCAGAGTAGAGCCGCTGCTCCTCCACATCGAGAGGGGTCAGCTGAGGTGGCTTGGGCATCTGTTTCGGATGCCTCCGGAACGCCTTCCTGGGAAGGTGTTCTGGGCCCGTCCCACCGGGAGGAGACCCCAGGGAAGACCTAGGACACGCTGGAGGGACTATGTCTCCCGGCTGGCCTGGGAACGCCTCGGTGTCCCCCCGGAAGAGCTGGAGGAAGTGTCTAGGGAGAGGGAAGTCTGGGCATCTCTGCTTAGACTGCTGCCCCCGCAACCTGGCCCCGGATAAGCGGAAGAAAATGATGATGATGATTTTTTGCCGGACTGCGTAAGCGGAGCCTGGTAACATATTTTAATGTGGGCTGGCTGAACTAGGCGTGCCTGGTTTCTTGTTTTTAATTTAAAAAATTGGGTTAGTCAGTTTTTCACTTATATGTTTGATCTGATGGAATGTTGCTGTATCATAAAAGATTGGATCAAGGATAATCACTCTGTATACAAAATGCGGGGAAATGGGATTTCAAAATGGTTCATCTGACATGGAAGAAAACATCCTGAAAAAAAATCACGGTTGACAGTTTCTACCTTAATCACATCATCATTATTTCATTTAAAATCTGAACTGCAAATGTAGATTTCAGACCACAACCTTTTAAAAAAATGCTACATCCAGCTCTCTTTTTTCTCTCCTTTGTTATTGTTGGGCCTTTGCGTACAGTGAAGAAACTTTTTAATTCCTCAACCGTTTTCTTTTGTTTCTGCTGCTCCTCTTCTCGCTCTATTAAATACAAATTCACGGACGACACAAATTAAATAAAACGAACCATTAGGCCTACTTGAATGACAAAACGAATTTGTTTGAATATTACACTATATTTAATTTAAACTTTGTTACAAGTTAAGTATTCAATTTGCTAACCTTTTGCTGTCTTCCCAGCGTGTTCACGTAGCACACTTTCGTGTTTTCGAGAGATGTGTCTTTTCAGATTCCAAAATGAATCTTTACTTAAAAAACAATGTATCCACATTTGTTTTCTTGTACCACATTATCATTGTTAGTTCGTTTTATTTTAATACTACACCTGTATGACCTTTCATTTTCTTTTTTAAAGTACTTTTTGAACTCCATTATGTCTACTTTCTACTGTCTGTTGTACTGTGTGTTGATGACTTTGCAAGACACAGATGGATTCTGGGTCAGGCCCGACTGAGCATGCTTAGACTCGCGTTTGAGCGCAGTGGGAAATAGGGTGCTCGCTCCGTCCTTTTAAAAATGCCGCTCTGCGCTCTGTCCAAAATCTGCCCGCTCCCGCTCCCCGCTCGCTCCCGCTCAATTCCGCTCACATGCTCTGATACAGTGCTACTGAAATTTTACAAAATTCACTGTCCATGCAGCTTAATAAAGTGTAATAGTGTCAGCCAATGCACTTCAGCTAGGTAAAAAGTCTTAAAACCACACACCAGGTAGGTTATCTCAATTATGTCATTTGTGAACACAGCAGGACTGCTGCCGAGGTTTATCAAGGCTTTCATTAGATCTCCAATTTTGACCTCTGCATAATGGATGTTTATATGAATGTAGTTCCCGGACTTGTTCTTTGTTTTGTAGGGCATGGCAGTCATCTTCTGCGTGCCCTGCCTGCCCTGCCCTAGTTTATCAACTTTGGTTTCCACCTGCATTAGAAATAGAACAAAAAATTAAATGAATGACAGTAACGAGACACATTGTTGACAGACTTCTTTTTAACAAAATATCCAAAACAGAGATAATGTTTTGCATACAAATTAAGACTTAGAAATGTTTTGAACTTGCCGTGATTAAAAGCTTATCGTCACTCGCGTCTGTGTTAATGGTCATTTTGGCAATTCCATTGTCTTGGGTCGTCCCGTGCTCTATATGTTCTTTGTGAGAAGCCGTCACAACAATACCTTTGGCTGGAGAGTCGTCTGGGTTAGTCGCATACACCTGATGAAGTTGTGAAAGTGGTGGAGTCAGACTAAAAGTTGCAGTCCCAATGTACTACCCCAAGTCCACAGTAACCAGATGTTTCCCTGATTAAAAGAACTGGACAACACCTTTAAATACAATTGTGTCACACAACATTTTAAAAATACACGTGTTGAAAATATGTTGAAAAGAAGTTTATTTATTATGCTAAATGAGATAGAGGTGGAGTTAATATAGAACATCAATGTTCTTAAATGTACCGAAATATCATATGGCATCCCTGGCTTGAAATACAGTGGGGTCTTCTTGAAGTGTAAGGTGTATGGTGACTTGACAATGTAGATTCCCATTTTCTCTGCTTTCACCATCTCACTTCCTGAAGAATAATTGGAGTGTCTACAACATTACTTGTATACAGGTTCTGGTCATATAATTAGAATATCATATTTTTGGGGGGGATTTATTTCAGTAATTCCATTCAAAAAGTGATACTTGCATAATGTATACATTCATTCCACACAGACTGATATATTTCCACGTTGCTTGAAGTCCAGTGTAAAGTTTCCACAGTCAGTGATGGTTTGGGGTGCCATGTCATTTGCTGGTGTTGGTCCATTGTGTTTTCTGAGGTCTAAGGTCAACGCAGCCGTCTACCAGGAAGTTTTAGAGCACTTCATGCTTCCTGCTGCTGACCAACTTCATGGAGATGCAGATTTCATTTTCCAACAGGACATGGCACCTGCACACAGGGCCAAAGCTACCAGTACCTGGTTTAAGGACCATGGTATCCCTGTTCTTAATTGGCCAGCAAACTCGCCTGACCTTAACCCTATAGAAAATCTATGGGGTATTGTGAAGAGGAAGATGCGATACGCCAGACCCAACAATGCAGAAGAGCTTAAGGCCACTATCAGAGCAACCTGGGCTCTCATAAAACCTGAGCAGTGCCACAGACTGATCGACTCCATGCCACGCCGCGTTGCTGCTGTAATTCAGGCAAAAGGAGCCCCAACTAAGCATTGAGTGCTGTACATGTTCATACTTTTCATGTTCATACGTTTCAGTTGGCCAACATTTCTAAAAATCCTTTTTTTGTATTGGTCTTAAGTAATATTAAAATTTTCTGAGATACTGAATTTGGGATTTTCATTAGTTGTCAGTTATAATCATCACAATTAAAAGAAATTAACTTTTAAAATATATCAGTCTGTGTGTAATGAATGAATGTAATGTACAAGTTTCACTTTTTGAATGGAATTACTGACATGAATCAACTTTTTGATGATATTCTAATTATATGACCAGCTCCTGTAAATGTAATATAATCAACTTAATCCAATCAAAACTTGCATAATTAAATCACACCTGCACTGCAGTATTCATGCAGTAGCTATTTCTTTATCAACTAGCAGACTGGTCTTAGATAGTACTGTATACACCGATCAGCCATAACAATATGATCACCTGCCTAATATTGTGGAGGTCCCCACTTTGCCGTCAAAACAGCCATGACACGTCGAGGGTGCACATGGACTGCAACAATGCTTAGGTAGGTGTTACGTGTGAAAGTAACATCCCCGTGAATGGCAGGACTCATGCTTTCTCAGCAGAACATTGCCCAAAGCATCACACTGCCTCCGCTGGCTTGCCTTCCCATAGTGCCTCCTGGTGCCATGTGTGCTACAGGTAAGCAATGCACACGCTTCAGGCCATCCATGTAAAACAAAATGTGATTCAACAGACCCAGCCACCTTCTTCCATTGCTCCGTGGTCCAGTTCTGATTCTCACATTTCCATTAAGCGCTTTCGGCAGTGGACAGGGGTCAGCATTGGCACCCTGACTGGTCTGCGGCTACGCAGCCCCATACGCAATAAACAGTAGTGTGTTGTGACACCTTTTTATGAGTAATAGCATTCTCTTTTTCAGCAATTTGAGCTACTCCCAACGTGCATCAACGAGCCTTGGCTGCCCATGACCCTGTTGCCGGTTCACAAATGTTCCTTTCCACTGCAGACCAGGAATACCCCACAAGGGCTGCAGTTTTGGAAATGCTCTGACCCAGTCGTCTAGTCATCACAATTTGGCCCTTGTCAAAGTGGCTCAGATCCTTCCGTTTGCACATTTTTCCTGCCTCTAACACATCAATTTTGAGGACAGAATGTTCACTTGTTGGCTAATATATCCCACCACTGACAGGTGCCATGGTAACGAGATCATCAGTGTTATTCACTTCATAATGGTCATAATGTTATGGTTGATTGGTGTATACAAACCCCCTCGCAGGTATGATTTTATGACACAGAAATATGAATGTACCACACAAAGACTCAACTTACCTGTGTCTGTTAACACATTAACAGATACATATAGGGATTTCATCAAAAGCGTATATATGTCAGGAATGGTTTCTTTAATGTGCTCAATCTTCAGTACCGCCTTCGCTGTTCCTTGGCTTTTAAGCTGCATTCGTGAAAAAAAGTCAAGATCTACTTGAGGCATTATTGATATTGGTAATTGAAGTTATAGAACTCCTTAAACATAAACTAGCTACTGTACATTTCTACTATACATAGAAAACCCTCCCAATTAACATGCACAAACCTCTACTCTCTGAAGAGAGCCAGGAAAACTTGTCCTCTCATTTTCTTGGATTACCCCGAACACCACAAAAGCAATTCCTGTCACAGGCTCTTCAAACAGGTACCTTCAGGCAAAAACAATGTAGTTATGTATAGGAGTAAATGAGGTGCAAAATATATTTTTTATGGCATTCTACAAAAACTCCAACCTGGCCTCAACGGTGACCGTTAGCTGTTCATCGTCAATGTAGAAGAAGGACTGGCTCAATGTCAGTTTCACTTCAAAGCTTGGCAGAACTAAAAATGATAATACATAGATCACGTAATACTCTTTACAAACAGGCCCGTTATTAACATTAAAGAATTTACAATCCTCAACATTTTCCTTACCATATTCTTTCACCTCAAAATATGTTGTGAAGTTCTGAAGTGGGGCATCTTTCAACTTTGCCACAATTTTCCAATTTCCTAAGCTTCATACAAGAGTGAAAATGAGACCACAAGAATTCACAGGCAAAACAATTTTTCAAGGGGTGTATGATGATTGAAGAGTGAAAACTAACCTTGATATTTCTGGAATCTGGTATGTTGCAGATTGAATACCGTTTGAAGGTTTGTACGGTTGGTGCATTAAGGTGATTCCATCAGGGGTCTGAAAACCCCCACAGTAAATTCTGTATTTAATCAGTTACAGTTAATTCCTGTTACTACCCAACCCTGACAGAAGTAAACCAGGGTAAGTAATGTCAGTATTTATAAAGTAGTTTAATGTGAAGTACAATAGTCTAAAGAAACGATTTACCATGATGTCCACATAGATGGTATCCGTGAAAGGCTGTAGATCCGGTTTTAAGGCGAAGATTCTATAGTTTACTGAAAAAGATGGCTGATTTAAACTATTTTAAGAGACCACTTCATCACTTCATGCCATTGCCCTGATCCATAGCCACTTCTGAGCAATGCTAATTTAAATGTATTACACTGCGTGCACAATTATTAGGCAAGTGAGTATTCTGATCGTATTATTATTTCTATGCACATTTTCCAACTCCAAACCAAATAAACTTGAATGCTCATTGGATTGAATCATTTTAAGGTGATATGTATTTGTGTAATGAGGGAGGGTGTGGCAACAGTGAATAACACCTTATATCAAGGTGTGCATAATTATTAGGCAGCTTCATGACCTCAGGTAAAATGGGCCAAAAAAGAGATACAGTATAACTGACACTGAAAAGTCATAAATTGTAAAATGCCTTTCAGATGGATGCAACACTCTTGAAATAGCTAAACTATTGAGGCGTAACCACCGGACACTTAACCGCTCTGTTGTGCAAGTTAACTGCAAAAGATTTGAGAATAATAAAACGTGAAGCGACCAGGAACCCATTATCCTCCAGTGCCACCAAATTCCAGAACTAACACCTACCTGGAGTGTCCAGAATTACAAGGTGTCAGGTGCTCAGAGACATGGGCAAGGTCAAGCAGGCTGAAAGAAGACCACCACTGAATAAGATTAACATGTTGAAGCATATAGATTGGGCAAAGAAATAACTGAAGACAGATTTTCCTAATGTTTTATGAGAGGGACTCTTGATGGACGGGCCGGTGGCTGGATCACTAATGGACACAAGACACCACTTCAGTCAGGCGCCAGCCAGGTGGAGGAGGGGTACTGGTATGGGCTGCTATCATTAAGGACGAGGTAGTTGGACCTTTTCAGGTTGAAGATGGACTGGAACTCAACTCCCATACCTACTGACAGATTCTGGAAAATACTTTCCTCAAGCAGTGGTACAGGAAGAAACTGGATGGAAGGCTCATGGCAGTTATTGAAAAGAAGGGTGGCTATATCAGTCACTGAATATTTTTGAAAGGCCAAAAATGTTCTTTAATTTTCATTTTGTTACTTATTTGTTGCACTTACTCAAGAAATTGAGAATAAACAAGTGAGCAGGAGAAATTATTTTAGTATTTTAGTTGCCTAATAATTCTGCACACTTATGTATTCCCCTGAGTAAGATCAAAACAAATGTTTCCTTTGTTAAACATTCAGGTTTGAAGTTAAATTATGTTTTGGATTGACTGAGAGCATTGTGGTTTTTCAACAATAAAATAAATCTTGAGGAATACGATTTGCCTAATAATTGTGCATGCAGTGTAGATCAAAAGGTTTTGGTCATACCTTTACTTTCCGGGGTGTAAATGGTTTTGTCCGTTTGTATAAATATGTACCCATTTTGAAAGGAGACCAGGACAACTTTCTCAAGGGAAGCTTTGTCATTGCCAAATTCTGCTTTCAGATACACATACTGGCTCAGCATGGAATCCTCATCGAAGTAACCAGGTTCAACCTTTATCTGATTAGGAAATTTAACAAAGGTCAAATTTATTGTGAATTTCAAGAAAACACGCAATCATGGTGGCATTTGCAAGAAGGTCGAGCTAACACATTTTACATTTTCCAACATCTCTCAATACAGCTTGTTGCAGTAAGCCCATTTGACGTCTATGGAGGAGATATTCGAAAAAGTGAACTTTAAAACCAGAGACAAACATAAATCACATATGTATAGGGCATGCACCACCATATATTGGGGTTTTTCCAATGTTGTGTTTTTGCTGTAATAGAACATTTGATCGCAATAGTAAGGGGAGAGTAATAAAACCCTCTGACGATTCACTCGTGCTGGTTCGACTGCTCACCCTGAGAGAGAGTTGCGTGCATGTAGAATCTATGACGGATGATTCGTGCATTCAATAGGCCTAGGGAAGCTACTGATATGACTCACCAAGTCACTTAACTACTGAACAGCTCCTTAAAATTACCTCTAAAATTAACACCGTCCATCAATGGGGACGCAGTTTTCTTACAGACGACACGTCCACAACATACACGTATGGAAGGCCAAGTGAGTCACAGCTTCCCTGGGCCTATTAAATGCACGAATCACCCCTCATAGAATCAGTCCAACAACTGAAGCGATTAATGAGCTTAAGGCTCAGCCATTCCTCACGTGCGTAGATCAACGTACGTAAGTGGGAAGGGATGTTGCATTTTGACCAGCTGATTATAGAACACCTTTTGGATTAAAGTGTTGTTGTGTTCCTACCAATGTTAAAGTCTGCCTAGTAGCGTAACATCCACTAGTTGGGCTATAGGGTGAGTGCGAGAGTGGCTTCAACCCAGTGTCCCTCGCAATTTTAGGCTGTACTAAAAATATTTTAACTTCCGGGTCTGAGTTGTTTGTATAGGCCCATATCTAGCTACATCTAGTTGTCAGTTAACTTTTAACGGATCAAAACATATTTCAAACATCTCAAGCTGCTCTTACATCTCCGGGGACAAAAAAAATAAAATAATGGAAACGTCCTCACTGCCCCTACAAATTATGCTAGTTAATGCATGTCGTCTACATTGTTAAGTGTTTGCATTACTTTTGAGGGTCTGTCATAAACTGCGTTGCATATGTCTTGTGTATGAGAAACACACCCTAACCATTTTATGGAAAATAACAAAACTATAACGTGCGTTGACACTCCGTTTCGTGAGGTACGTTTGAGCCATTAAACAAATTATAGATATTTGTTGTAATTCCCCTTAAATTAACATGAGAAAACGTTGGAAGACCTACTTCAATTTCCTTTAGTGCCTGGAATTTGTTCTTTGAATTCAGGGTTACACTTTCAGTAAGGAGAATTTTTTGTGCAGGGAAAGTTAGCACTTTGATTTTGACATCAAGGGCACCCTTTTTGTAATCTTTAGCTTCAACAAACACCCTCTCTCTACAGCCCACTCGTAGGGGGTTAGGAGCAGTCATGACATACCTGCAGGGATAAAGAGAACAGAGACAACAAATACGATTTGAACTTGCTTATTGTCAGAATTACACTTGGACATTATAGTTATTTACACTTCAGTTGACACGCAGTATTCAGGGGTGTCGTATGAGGGGGAAAAGGTAGGAGGATTGTTAGGGCCCATGACTAACGGGGGCCCTAAAAAAATATTAGAACATTAAGTTAATTATTTAACAATCCATTAATTATTAACCAATCCACCAATCTTAATTTCTTGTTTTGGGGAAAAGTAAACATCCAGAGAGCCTCTGTATTAAGCATTGCGCAACCCCCCTCCACATGAAATGGTTTGGCCCAGTCTCAAATCAGGCGAAAATGGCAATTGCTATAGCAATGAATTGCGTGAGGATTGCTGGGGGAACGTCAATGATGTCTCAGCTTACTAAAGAGAAATCTAGTTTCCTAAAAGAAAAAAAACAAAAGGACAGGACTGAGAAAAAAGGGCAACAGTATGTTTTTTCAATTTTTTGATGGACCGCATAAGAGGAGCCAGCCAAGGCAAGGCAAGGCAAGGCAAGGCAAGGCAATTTTATTTATATAGCACATTTCATACACAATGGTCATTCAAAGTGCTTTACATAAAAACAATTTAAATATCCATTTGACAGAGGTACTGTTACAGAAATAAGAAAAAATAAAAACCATTAAGAATATAAAATCAAATACAGAACAGTGAAGAAATAAGAAAAATTAAAACCGTTAAGAATATAAAGTCAAATACAGTTTAGAATAAAAAATATAATAAAATAAAGGACAGTGAAAACAGTCGGACGGACAGTGGCACAGTGCTCATTCATTAAATGCAAAGTAAAATAGATGTGTTTTGAGTCTGGATTTGAATGTGACTACTGTAGGAGCACATCTGATCTCTTCTGGAAGCTGGTTCCAGCTGCGACTGGCATAATAGCTAAAAGCAGACTCTCCTTGCTTAGAGTGAACCCTTGGTATTTCTAGCTGATGTGATCCTAATGATCTGAGTGTTCGTTTGGGTTTATATTCATTGAGCATATCTGCAATGTATTGAGGTCCTAGGCCTTTGAACGATTTATATACCAGTAATAATACTTTAAAATCGATCCTATATGTAACTGGCAGCCAGTGTAAAGACCTGAGGACTGGTGTGATATGATCATATTTTCTGGTTCTGCTGAGAATCCTGGCCGCGGCGTTCTGTACGAGCTGCAACTGTCTTATGGTCTTTTTGGGAAGGCCAGTGAGGAGTCCATTACAATAATCCACCCTGCTGGTGATGAAAGCATGCACTAGTTTTTCTAAGTCTTGACTAGAAACAAAGCATCTAATTCTTGCAATATTTTTCAGATGATAGTATGCTGATTTAGTTATTGCTTTGACATGACTACTGAAGTTAAGGTCTGACTCTAGAGACACACCGAGATTCCTGACTTGATTTTTAGTTGTTTGACCTTTAGAGTGAAGGTACGCGTTCACCTTGAGAACTTCATCTTTATTTCCAAACGCAATAACTTCAGTTTTATCTTTGTTTAACTGAAGAAAGTTTTGGCACATCCAACTATTTATTTCATCAATGCATTGGAGCAGGGAGTCAATTGGGCTGTAATCGTTAGGCGATAGGGCTAAGTAGATCTGTGTGTCATCTGCATAGCTGTGATAAGAGATTTGGTTCTTTCTCATTATTTGGCTCATTGGGAGCATGTACAGGTTGAATAGGAGTGGCGCAAGAATTGAGCCTTGAGGAACTCCGCATGTCATGGACGTCCACTCAGACCTATGGTCTCCTATACTCACATAATACCCTCTTGCTTCTAAGTATGACCTGAACCATTTTAGGACTATCCCAGAGAGCCCCACCCAGTTTTCCAGCCTGTCTAGAAGTATGTTGTGATCGACAGTGTCAAATGCAGCACTGAGATCAAGTAGTATCAGCACTGATAATTTGCCTGAGTCAGTATTTAAGCGAATATCGTTTATTATCTTAATGAGCGCTGTCTCTGTGCTGTGATGCGGTCGGAAACCAGATTGAAAATTGTCAAAGTATCCGTTTGAACAAGTGTTTGAATGTCTCTTACTGACTGAGTGAGTGAGTGACTGACTGACCTTTGTTAAATTGCGTATTGGTTAGAGACCTCGGACTGCCATGCAAGGGACTGGTGTTCGAGCCTCACCACAGTCAAAAATTATGCATTAGGATTTGTTCAGAATAGACAAAAACGTTGCTGGCTACAACCTCCTGTAGCTATGTTATAGTAAGCCTAAAATAAAAAACGGCTTAAAATTATATTGCAACTATTTCTGGTGAATTTTTGAAGTACGCATCTGTGCATGCTTTTTAGGGTACTATTGATCACAACCCTTTGTACAGTAAAAGAGGAGGGGTTTCCACGATTCTCTCATCTTTTCACTTGATGAAAAAGTCAGTTATTGTCACCTATATTGATAGTTATTGTATCAATGTCCTTTATAAATGATAGAAAAACAAACACTGTTGTGCTATGAAAGTAAATAACTTGAGCAGTGTAAAGTTTGTCGTCCGTCTCACTAGCAATTGCCCATTTCTTATGACTATTACAAGCAGTAAGTTAGTAGATACTAGTAAAACTATTACTGGCTAATAAGATGTTAAGTGGCAAAAGCCATACAGTTCATAGATGCTATTTGTGGTGGAAGTAAACTTAATAAGAAATGTTAGTCAGTTTAATCAATCAAATATATTTATAAATCCCTTTTTACAACCTTGGAACTGAGACGGGGGGGCCCGGCGACACTGTGGCCCTACCCGGGGGAGGCCCCGGACAGGGCCCAACAGGCAGGAAATCAATCCACCCACATTGCCAGGCATCAACCAAAGGGACACCCACCAACCGCAACCACCCTGAATGAGGGCAAGGTATTGCCAGCAGAGTACAGCCCAATTGCACAAGTGCGCAACAGAGAGAAAACAACAAGCCAGTGACTCTTCCCCCGAAAGGCATTGGAGGGAGGGCATCCCAGTGGCGACGAGAGCCCACCTGGCAAGACAGCAAGGGTGGACAGTATCAGGCCTTCTGGTCACCTTCACGCCCCTGGGCCAGGCTACACCTATTATAAACCATGCTGTAGAGATGAGTTTTTAGTAGACACTTGAAAGTTTGCACTGAGTTTGCATTTCTAACCTTAATTGGCAGATCTTTCCACAGTAGTGGAGCTCCATGAGAAAAGGCCCTGCCTCCAGCTGTTTGTTTAGAAATTTTAGGTACAATTAAAAGGCCTGCCTCTTGCGATCGTAGGTTACTTGTAGGTATGTATGGCTGGATCATTTCAGCAAGGAAAGTAGGAGCAAGTCCATGTATGGATTTATAGGTTAACAGAAAAACCTTAAAGTCAGCCCCAACCCTAACAGGCAGCCAGTGTAAAGACGCTAGTAAATTTTTTTTGTTCTAGATAGGATTCTAGCAGCCTTGTCCATGCTTCATTGAAATATACACTCACCTAAAGGATTATTAGGAACACTTGTTCAATTTCTCATTAATGCAATTATCTAATCAACCAATCACATGGCAGTTGCTTCAATGCATTTAGGGGTGTGGTCCTGGTCAAGACAATCTCCTGAACTCCAAACTGAATGTCAGAATGGGAAAGAAAGGTGATTTAAGCAATTTTGAGCGTGGCATCTGCTCAGTTACTGGGATTTTCACGCACAACCATTTCTAGGGTTTACAAAGAATGGTGTGAAAAGGGAAAAACATCCAGTATGCGGCAAAAATCCCTTGTTGATGCTAGAGGTCAGAGGAGAATGGGCCGACTGATTCAAGCTGATAGAAGAGCAACTTTGACTGAAATAACCACTTGTTACAACCGAGGTATGCAGCAAAGCATTTGTGAAGCCACAACACGCACAGGCGGATGGGCTACAACAGCAGAAGACTCCACCGGGTACCACTCATCTCCACTACAAATAGGAAAAAGAGGCTACAATTTGCACGAGCTCACCAAAATTGGACAGTTGAAGACTGGAAGAATGTTGCCTGGTCTGATGAGTTTCGATTTCAGTTGAGACATTCAGATGGTAGAGTCAGAATTTGGTTTCTCATTTCAAATTGGTTTCTTGAACATGACAATGAGTTCACTGTACTGAAATGGCTCCCACAGTCACCAGATCTCAACCCAATAGAGCATCTTTGGGATGTGGTGGAACGGGAGCTTCGTGCCCTGGATGTGCATCCCACAAATCTCCATCCACTGCAAGATGCTATCCTATCAATATGGGCCAACATTTCTAAAGAATGCTTTCAGCACCTTGTTGAATCAATGCCACGTAGAATTAAGGCAGTTCTGAAGGCGAAAGGGGGTCAAACACAGTATTAGTATGGTGTTCCTAATAATCCTTTAGGTGAGTGTATATAAGTTATATAGTTATATAAGTTTTTCATTAATGTTGAGAATTTTCCTGTCAAGACTTATACCATTAAAATTACATTTAAACTGTAACAGATGGCCTTTAGCACATTTCTTATAGATGGTCTTAAATCAAATATGTTTATCAGTCTTGAACAAATATGTACAATTTGTAAAGAAAACATGAATGGCTGAAATCTTTCTTGGTCTACCTGACCTTGGCTTGGTATCAAGAGATCCCCGAATGTTCCACTTCTTAAGTGATTGAACAGTACTGATTGGCATTTGCAAGGCTTTGGATATCTTTTTATATCCTCTTCCATCTTTAAAGTTCCATTACCTTGTTACGCAGGTCTTTTTACAGTTCTTTTCTGCTCCCCATGGCTCAGTCTCTAGCCTGCTCAGTGCATACTCATGAGAGCTAACAAACTCATTGATTATTTATACACAGACACTAATTGCAATTTAAAAAGCCACAGGTGTGGGAGTCACCTTCACTTGCCATTTTTACCCGTGTGTGTCTGTAACAAGGCCAAATATTCTAGGCTATGAAAACTTTTGATCAGGGCCATTTGGGTGATTTCTGTTATCATTATTTAAAAAGGAGCCAAATAACTGTTATAATAAATGTCTTCAGATGAACACTATCCTTAAATACATTTCTTTTGCTTGATCAGTCATATTTTCAATATCAACGTCAGAATTTCCCAATTTCGGCCAGGGTAAGCACACTTATGAGCACAACCTTCAACAACTTTTTGGTTTTGAAGGGGAAAAATAAGAAACTTGTGCTCACCTCAGATTAGAGTGCTCTTGACCACATGTGAACAGGACATTGACCATAGAACATGTAGTCACACAAAGTAGCTATATGATTTCTTTTGGATGTATGAACAGCGTGACAACTTACCTGTGTGCCAACTTACACCACTCCCCATTTCATTGAAAGTTTTTAGTAAAGAGTTTCCTCTTAAAACCTATTCAGAAAACTGCTGTGACCAACCTTTATTATGGAATGGGGAGAAATCTTAAGTTAAGAAAAAGGTCAGGGTTGACCCCATTGCTATAGATGATGTCAAGTCACACAGGGACTTGGCTGATAGGGGAGGGGTCTCTGTCAGTGAATTCCTCATAACAATACTGTAGAAGGATGTCATGTTGCCATTGAAATAAAGATATCCATATAAAAATGTAGGCTGAGTCACTGATAAAACATGAAACCAAGAATGATATATTGACTAGTCAAGATATGTTCAGCTATTTGTCAGCCTTTATGTCTGGCAGCTTGTAAACAATTAGCAGATATACATATAAGCAGCTTTTTAATTATCAGACTAGAACAACCATGGCTGTTAAGACGTGTGATCCTACATTGTGCAAATGAAAACCAAACTGGACGCAAGAACAGCTTTTGCTTCTTGGCCAACTTGTGCATGAAAGGAAGGACATTATTTAAGAACAATTTGAGTTTGTATAACTTCTAAAAACAAAACAAAAATTTCCAATTCTGTCCAGAACCACTGATATGTGTGAAAAGCGTAGGTATTTTTTGCAGTCTCAGACAAGGGCAGAGTTTTCAGACTTCAAGCAACAAACAAATGCCACAGGTAATAGGACATTAGGCCAATCATTTTCACTAGACTAGACCATAATATTTTATTCTCTATTAGTCAATGTACTTAGCCTATACAGAATGAACATAAATGTATTTGTACATAAATTAACCTTGCTATACATGTTATTGCAGATTATATTAACATCTATAATCTATAATTAATAATCTATAATTCAAAACATTTATTAGGAGGCTCAGGACTCAATCTCCTATTGCCTCAGTGGTGGACTGGGCCCTTGGGCACTCAGACACCAGCATAACAGGGCTGATTATGAGGCAGATTACTGGCAGCAGACATTTTAGGATTGTTTGTGATTTGGTTCTTAGTGACTTAGTACCTGTAAATTCCCACAGATTTAAGAGCTGGTTTTAGTGCTAAAACGCTTTGTAAAATGCTCTTACGCCAACAACCTAGGAGTCCGAAAATTAGGACTGACTTGCCGAAGAGTTTCCCCTAATTCAGCAAGTTGGAGCTACTTTAGGTAAAAGACAATTGGCTCTAACAAGGACATAAAGATGTGGAAAGCTCAAATTTAACTAAACAAGAGGATAAGTACATCAGAGTCTCTAGTTTGAGAAACAGACACCTCACATGTTCTCAACCAACAGCTTCACTGAATTCTACCTGCTCAACACCAGCTGTCCTTTGTCTTTGAAGACTGCAGTGTACCACAGTGTACACCTTTCTATGAAATCTCCTAATGCACATGCAAAAATATGTTTCCTAGATTTCTGGCCCACCGATGCCATGTAAACACTTGTGAACTCAAACACATTATATTGATTGGATCACATATTTATAGATATAGCATGACAACATGTTTAACTACATGAAAAACATTCATTCATGATTTACTCACAGTACTTCACAATTGGAGAGCGTTGACAGAGACAAAGCAGCCAGCAACAGCAACTCAACCCACATCATGAAAGTCCAATGAAGTCCAAATTCAATTCCGTTGTCTGCACTGCAGCTTTGTAGTTGCAATTTTCCTGACCAGAATTCAGTCTGTTCTGTCCCCTCCCCATTAGGAAATGTGCCAATAAACACGTCCACCTTCACACAACATATTTGTTCTTTCTTATCAGAATTGGAACATGCAGATAAGGTGAGTTAACAACTATCTGTGACCTGATTAATGACACTTGCGGTTTTCATCTAAATCCTTTATCTAAATAATTATTTATCAATACCTGTACTTCAATGATGTGTGCATTTAATAAAATGTGAACCTGAGCAACCAGTTGATAAATCAAATGCTTTAAGGGCTTTCAACTGTGAGAATCTTTAAAAAACAAAATAACATATATAGTCTTTACTGTAGATAGAACATGAACCAAAAACAAGATTAAGCCCCACTTTCCCACCAATAATTGGCAATGTTAGAACTTTCCATGTATGTTTTAAAGATCAAATATGTCTACATTTCCCAGCAGCTCTTCTCTCCCTCTGCAGTATATCACATTACTAACGTGTCAGGAGGTTGTTAGAAACTTGAAAGCCACCATTAAGTTTGAGTATATTGAGAAGTACTCAAATTGGATCTCATGAATTAAAATGACAACATAATGACAACAATTATGCACCTTTATTTAGTACAAAGTAATGTAATTAAAAACAACATTGTTGTACAAGCTAATGGAATAAACAGATTTGGATCAAATAAATATTTTCAACAATGAGCCAAGATAGTGCTACCCAGAACATTGGGCAAGCTACAACCAAACTCAACATAGATAACTTAAGGAAAAGACAGTCCTATTTATATTGATCGGAGTAGTTTAAGCAGGCTTGGGATGTACGGTCTGGAACAGAGACAGAAAGCCAACATACTGCAGTGTTTTCTATTCCAAGGTGTTTTCAAACCAACAAAATTGTTTCAAGTGTATAATTTAATTACTAAGTCAGATGACCTTGCCAAAAATGTAGCTTCATTAAACCAGTCTGATCATGGTGAAGTCAAACTAAATACAAGTACAGTTCTTAGCCTTATTTTTAGGTGAAAAAAAGACGCTTACATCTGCTTATTCCTCCTGGTCTTACATCAGACTTCATCACTTCTATGCTGGGACAATGCATATTGTGAGCAATTTTTGCTAGAGCATCTTAAGTTCACCTCCTGATACCACATCGGCTACCAATTCCAGGGTTTGGGTATATTACAGTGACATTCCACTTCATTCAAAAAGTATATCGATCTCCAACTTGAAATGTTTCATAATTGGGAAGGATTGAAGAGAATTAGAATATTTGTATACTTTGTGAATTGACTAAACTTTAAATGTAGCTGGAACTGACCCCAACCATTGCTAATTCACTGAAGGCCAAGCAATAAAAGGCACTATGCCTCATGGATGGAAAAGTCTAGTCATTCTGGGCCTAAACTTCTCCTAGTTTTCCCTTTTAAACAATAAATTAATCTCATTGAACAAGTTCAGAAGTTCCCATCTATTGTAGAGAGTTATCGTCCATTTCATGCCCTATAAGAACAAGCCTGTTTCTTCAAAATGTTGATTGGTGAATTTATGCCTAAATAGGGAGTGTTTTCATCACAGCTTTAGCTTTTATACATTTTCCATATACAGTTTTCCGAACGTTGCCTCAACTACCGATGCTGGCCATTGTGAATCACACCCACCGGACAAGGACCTTGTCACCGTCTTCAATGGAGTAAAACTGCAGTGGTTTCAGGTCGTTGTCAATCTCAATCTCTTTGCCCTCCATCTAAAAAACAAATAGTTTAAGCAAGTCCTTTCCACTGTTACAATGGGCCCATAGGGATCAATTAGGGTTCAATGCCTTCAAGGCCAGAGAAAGATTTAAACTTACTGACTCCGGTATTAAATCTAGCGACCTTTCGGTTATCAGGTTTCCCATAAGACCGTTGTCAGTAAACCTCTTTACCTTTGAACTTGTGTAGGTGAGTTTCAACTCTGCACCACGTATCTTCAGCAGCCTGTAGAGTAGCCCCTTCACTTTCTGAACAATCATGGAATCTAAAACACATCAAAAGAGAAGTGACCACTAAGTTCATACATAGGTCTCACTGAAGTCCGTAGCTGTTTGAATTTAAGGCTTTGCTGTTTCTTCCTCTTAACAGAACCATCTTCCCGTTTCTGCCAGGTCTAGACTCAAGTTTATTTAGTAATCATAATTATTAACAGCAGCACATTTAAAAAAAATAATAATAATAATTTAAACATTTCAAAGTCCATAGAAAGCGAGGGGTTTCAATATGTTTGATTACGAAAGAAGCCATAGACCTTTAATGGGAAATCAGCAGAGCAATTGTATCTTTGAGAGCATATGAGATGTTTTGAGGGTGTGCTAAATGACAGAAACACTCAGGACATTTTACAGATTTGCAGCTATTTATTTAAACAAGACCAATGATGAATTCAGTCAACAAAAGAAAACATTACACTTCCCGACATGTTGCCTAATGAGCAAATTCCAAAGTCTGCAGTTGTTTGTTGTAGAGAACCTTGAAATATACTGCTCAAAAACATCCCCAAAATAAATGTTAACATGGTGTCAGGGCGGACATGGTGTCTAGATCTTATTTTGACTTTATGCAAACATAAATTTTTCATACTCTTCTGATGGACAGGACCAAACCATTTGATTGGACTTGTGCAGTGCTTTACTTGGGCCTGAACGGCATTCCAGTACTTCTAATTTTAGGCAAACAGCGTTCTGGAACCTTTAGGCAAAAGAGCAAGTCTTACTGGAACAAGCTCTATTAACACATACATTCTGATAAACAGTCTAAAGTGCAATTTGGCAGTACCTGCACTTATTTTATCCCAAGCGCTGGACCTGAACAAATAACATGTTTCTGTATTTTAGAATAGATCCTGCAGCTGCCAACAGCAGTCACATTCTCAATAAAGATAATTGAGCCAGTTTCAGTCACACCTAATATTTTGACTGCATCAATGATACATTTTCTCAGATCGGTCAGCCTCCTGATACACTGAACATAATTATTTCATTTATAATTTTCTCAGAATAAAACTAATAGTACAGATGTGGCCAAATACACATCTTTCTATTTTCTTTCACTTTTCAGTTGACACCATGTCAATGACGGTCATTTTTATTATTCATATTTCAAATAAATCACCAAGGAATGTTAAAGACGATATCCTGGACTGTTCTAGAATTAATGACATTTCTATTTCTATAATTGTCTGTCATCAGCTTTACTTTCTCAATTGAAATGTTTAACTTAAGTACACAAACATTTTATTGGCTCTGAAATGTTAATAATGCAACAACTTAATTTTGTGAAGGAAATTCAAAATATAGTTTTTTAAGGAATATTCCGTAATTTAAGTAAAGTGCAAGGGGATAAGTGTATTTGGCTGCATCGGTAATCCATCTAAATAGTTGTATTCTTTACCTGGGAGTTTCTTAACCACTGGTTTTTGGTCTGTCTCATCCGGACAAACAAATGTTATGCCTGGAGGGGAGAAAATGTGAAACTTTCAAACTACAGGACATGCAGCTGAGGAAACAAGGTTATTACATGTTAGTAGCAAATCATCACAAAACAAAATAAATCATTCCAAAACACCAATGAATACCTCGCTCACAATTTTTGGCACCCTTGGTTAAGATGAACAAAGATTTTTTATGAAAAAATTTCATAGTTGTTCATTAGTTTATATCTAATGTAACACAATTTAAATACAATTCTTACATATTGCTTTATCCATAAAGTCTTGAAGAGCGATGTAAATTCAAGTTGAAGGGTGCTATAAAGAAACACACAAGGGAACTTACTTATAAGCTGATTTTTCAGTGCAAATGGTTCCTGCTTCTTTAGTTCACCATCTTCTGGAGCACCGTATTCTAAGAAAAACAAAAGTACAATCAGGCCAGTCTATGAATACAGAAACCTCATAATGACCCACTGCGCACTGGAAGAGTTAAAGCATGGGGATCTGGTTGTAAGATTTATTTCACAGGATAGGGGTAATTTTATGGTTTCAGCTTTTTATATATTTTTGCCCAATATAGTATCAGAGCACACCGATAAAGCGAGACGAAGAAGGAAAAAAACAAATCTGAAATGTTTATAGTGCATAATAGCAATGCACAATAAAACGATTCTTGGCACAGACTGACAGACAATATTCAGGGCATCAAGTTAAAATGTTTGGTTCCCCAGCAAATGTGCCAGGTAGATTCAAAATCTAACCACCACTCATTTTGCCAGCCAAACCACATTCCTTTATACCATAAAACACAAATGAACAAGTATGCTGTGCATTGACTCGAGAAAAAAAAAGAATATTGCAACAAAAAAATCATGCGTCAAAATATCACAGATTGGAAATGTTCAGCTGTGTCTGAAAGGTTACCGTGGTAACAGAAACAGCACTTACATTGTCCTGTAGTAATTTGACATTGTTGCTAGCAGTTGTAGTTTAAACTCAAACTAACAATAAAAACCACCAAGCGTGGTTTTAAAAAAAAAAAAGAAAAAAAGAAAAAAAAGAAAATGCTACCTACAGATTCAGGTGAAAAGTATCTTGGACTGGAACACGTTGTTGCTGCGCACTCTGCGTCTTTCCTACTAAAGTTGCACATTAATACAATTGGACCAGGAGCTCAATAACCTTAAGAACAGTGTTGTAACTCAAAGTTTATCTACATATGAAGAAAATGCTATACATGTGTCTAAGCAAAAGTTACTGGAATTAGTTGTTTTCTTGCTGTGGCAGCTATGGTTTTGCAAGCATCTAAGAAAAATGTACGTAGCAGAACAGCTGGAAAGCACAGTTGGTCTGAAATATCAGGAAAATGTAAAGAGATTACAGATTGCTGGCCGCCATTTCAGTGCATCCGTAGTATATACCATACAGAATGAACTGCACCGCCTTAGTCTGCAGCAGGGTGTATATACCATACAGAATGAACTGCACCGCCTTAGTCTGGAGCAGGGTGTATATACCATACAGAATGAACTGCACCGCCTTAGTCTGGAGCAGGGTGTATATACCATACAGAATGAACTGCACCGCCTTAGTCTGGAGCAGGGTGTATATACCATACAGAATGAACTGCACCGCCTTAGTCTGGAGCAGGGTGTATATACCATACAGAATGAACTGCACCGCCTTAGTCTGGAGCAGGGTGTATATACCATACAGAATGAACTGCACCACCTTATTCTGGAGCAGGGTGTATATACCATACAGAATGAACTGCACCGCCTTAGTCTGGAGCAGGGTGTATATACCATACAGAATGAACTGCACCGCCTTAGTCTGGAGCAGGGTGTATATACCATACAGAATGAACTGCACCGCCTTAGTCTGGAGCAGGGTGTATATACCATACAGAATGAACTGCACCGCCTTAGTCTGCAGCAGGGTGTATATACCATACAGAATGAACTGCACCGCCTTAGTCTGGAGCAGGGTGTATATACCATACAGAATGAACTGCACCGCCTTAGTCTGGAGCAGGGTGTATATACCATACAGAATGAACTTCACCGCCTTAGTCTGGAGCAGGGTGTATATACCATACAGAATGAACTGCACCGCCTTAGTCTGGAGCAGGGGTGGTGCAGCAGATGTTTACTTCCTAACTGTAAGTGGCTCTGGGCAAGAGCATCTGTTATTTGACTGCTCCACCACCCCTCCACTGAAATATAAATGGATCGAATCTCTGTTAACTTCGGAAGAAATGTAGCCACTCCTAACTCACTCTGTACTAGTCTCTGATAACGGGGGTGCTGTGCGGTGAATTCGGCACTGGGGCGGTTCTGCAGGGGGTCTTGGTGCCCCCCGGACGCCAGCCACTCTAGCCCAAACATCTTCCGGTAGTCCAGCTCTGCACCTTTTCGGTCCTCGGGCAAGACCTAGAGGTAATCCACAGTAACACAGAAAGAAGTTACAGCATTGAAGCAAGTGCGTTCACTAAACTTCAATGTCCATAGGTTGAGAAGGTTGTGAAGGAGGACTGGTTTTGAAGGAACATTTCACAATCTCTAAGCAAAACCAAATCGCACAACTCAGAATGCAGAATGTATCACTGCCATTATTTTGCTTTTGGGGCACACAGTGGCTGGCCATACGTTACACCAGTACGACATGCATGTCAGCAGTAAGGTACAGGTTTTATTAACACTCCACTAGATGAACACAGCCCAGGTTTGGCTGCAGGCGTAACAGGGCGCAGGCCTCCTCACCGTGCACCTGTCGATGACCTCCAGCTGGGCCACCCTGGCGATGAGCTGCTGCGTCGCAGTGTTTGGGTTCCTCTCCCGACTCAGCAGGGGGTTCTGCCGACATGACAACTGGACCAGGTTCTGCAACTTTTCCAGCTCGTTTATCACCCGCCACTGTGTGTGTGTGTGTTTGCATGCCAGTGAATGAATGAGATTGTAAGAGAACATGTTCAAGTTAATTAGAGATTATAATCATGTCGTGCAAATGTATTGTGTAAGTCAATTTGTGTTAATTTCATTCAAACTGATTCATAGAAGACAAGTATCTAAATTTTGTGCATAAGGTGTATTCATCCAGTGTGTTTAGCGATTTATACATATACATTGCAGTAATATAGCCTTACGCTCAGACAACACTTAAAACAAGATGATGCTCACCTCTGAAATGTTGTTGCTATGGAGTGCAAGAATCTTCAGGGCAGGAAACATTTCAGTTTTGCAACCTTCAGAAGACCTGACAAAATGAGCTCTTGCTTTTTGGGTAAAACTCCTCTTGAACAAATGTGTTCCAAAAAAATTGAAGTTTTGTGCTGTTACAAATAGTAATTATTACTAATACCGTAATTCCCCATTTATAAGCTGCACCATTAATTGTATAGCTTTGTGTGTATATATAAACCCGAGTATAAACCGTACCCATACATAAACTGCATTTGCCTGGATAATTATGACTCGTACATACATTAAGGGGATGCCCCTAATTTCTAGTAAGTAATCAAGGGGCATTCAAAACACAGCAAAACAAAAGTGTAATTTGCTACAAAATAGGCACATTTTTGTAGTTTCAAAGTACTACTTTTGTCCAACATGTCTCAGGTCCAACACACTGCCAAAATCATACCTTAGATGTAGTCCTGTCACGAGAAATAGATATTGTAGATCTAATAATTTCCCCCCAAAATCCTGGAATATCACTGTTTTATTACATTTACCGTTAAAACAAGAAACCCACTTGCACCCAAAACTATGACTTTTAAAAGCCATAGTATAAATTCTCGGGCTACAAATAGATTTCTTGATATTATTCCAGGCTCGCTCATCGATGACAGTATAAATGAATCTGCAAACAATCTAATCGAGGATCTAAACTCAACACTGTTATATTCTTGATAACCCCTAAAAACAAAAGAAATACGCAACAAGAAACTCGCTCCCTGGTACACAGACAATACTAGAGCACTTAAGCAAGCCTCCAGGAAATTGGAGCGAAAGTGGCGCTCCACCAAGTTGGAAGCATTTAGACTAGCCTGGATAGACAGTACACTACAAATACTGAAAAGCACACACACATTTGCTCAATCAGCTTATTTCCCCAACCTGATTGAGGTGAGAAAAAACAATCAAAAATGTCTCTTTGATACAGTTGCAAAGTTAACAAAAAAGCCATGCTCAAAAAGTGAAGTGGGTCTTTACTTCAGGAATAATGATTACATGAACTTCTTTGATGAAAAGATCATCACCAAAAGAAAACAAATAACTGACTCCTCCTTAAATAGGTATAGTTTACAAAATCTCAGTTGTCCTGAGAATGACCTGAACCTCCCTGACCTGGTGTCAATGGGGACACCTGAATTTTGTTTACCTTGTATCACTCAACACGTTCACTAAATAAGTATTGAGTTCCAAACCCACAAAATGTCACCTAGACCCCAATTCCAACAAAACTACTAAAGGAGCTATTTAAGGTGCTAAGTCAGCCGAAGTTGAACATAATTAATCGCTCCCTATCCTCTGGATGAGTACCAAACTGTTTTGACCGCTGTCGTTGAACATTTTTGCTAAATCTGTGTACAAGCCATTTATAAATGGGAAATTACAGTAATTATGGTCAAATTTACTATTGTTTCCCTTACTGTTTAAGACATAATTCCTGTCATTAAAAATATATTTCCACATGGATGTTTTGAAATGGTCCAGACTACATGCATGTTTAAAAGTTTTAGAAACATTTGGGCTTGAACTTTACCTGGCAGTGCATCATCAAAGCACAAGGTTGACAAACCCGTCTTAGATATGTTTAGGTTCTCCAATCTAAAAATCATAAAATGCACTGATGTAAATCAGGACTATAACTCTGGTCCTGAAGGCCAAAACACTTCCGTTTGTAATTCGGTCCCACAAATGAAAGACTTACATGTATCAGAGTGAAATTAATGACCAGGTGTAAACTGAAACCAGAAGTGTTTTAGACCTCCAGGACCAGGGGCAAGAGGTAAAATGTAGCACACTACACAAAAGTAGCAATTAGGAAAAGCCATTATAAATGTTACTCATGATGAATTATAATACATATACAGCTTTGCAATATTATTTTACTAGATTAACATATTTTATTCATGAGAAGTATATTCATGTTTACTCAATTAAGAACAATGAAATACTACAAGTATGTCTACTGTCAATCCAAACCTACTTTCTTTGGGGGGGAGAAATGTATGCGTTGGCACGCTTATGCTTGCTCTTACCGTGGAAGGTCTGCGAGGTTCAGTACAGCTCTATCGACCAAAGGGTTACTGGACAGATCCAAAACTTTCAGGGACTGCAAAACATGATTTGGCCTGCGTGACCAAGATTGAAATACAAATCAGTATTATATATTATCATTATCAGCCAGAGAGACCTCTTCCAGCTGTGGACAATGTGTGGTCTAAAATAAATGAAAAAATTTAAATTCCAAAAACCATAGAAATGTAAATGGCCCAAAACCTTACTTCTGCAGTTCAGTGATGTCATTCATAGATGCATAGAGCTCTTCCAACTGCGGCCACATGGGGGCGCACTCAAGTAGCTAAAAGACCAATACCAAGGGAGAGGAAAGAAATCTAAGTCAACCAACGTAATACAGATCTTGGTAAGAATTCTAATGATCATATTCCATTAGCCAGGTGGGTCAGGACCACTTGGGCCGACAATATATTTTATAGATGTGACAGCTGCATTAATAACTTTCTTTCACCCCCTCATCCCATTAAAACGTTGCCAGTATACCACAAGGTATTTGTCACTACAGTCTTCATATCAACAGAAACTATTGATTTACTGCAATCCACCTAACATGTTTGAAGGAAGACTTAAGTGACCAGACTTTTTAAATTGTATTTATAATTGGAGGCATTTATGCTTTAATAGAGACAGTGGTGAAAGTTAGCAGACTGAAACATCTGTGGGCCAGATTCAAACCCATGCCGCACCAGTACATGCTCTGGAGATAAGCTTAGGGCACGTCACAAAAACTTGACCTCAAGAGTACAATTTAGAATTACCCATTACCCTGGATACCTGTATGTCCAGGAGTGTTAGAGCAGAGCTGGAATACATACTGTTTACCATGCAACCCAAAATATCTTTGGAGGACATCTTAGAAAAGGTCCATTTTAAAACCTGGGTCTGACATTTATCAAAAATGGATATAGCAGGCATGTATACAGCAGCAGTATCGATAGGGGTTCCCCAATTTTGTGGTTTTATTATATATAGATAATATAACCTCTATCTCATTTTCAAGGTAAATTCATGACCACTTGTCAAACAAAGCTGAAAATGAAGCAGGTTTCCAGTTCAAAGCAACATTTCTAAGTTAACTCTAAAAATCACCCTGACAGTCAAAGGTCAACAAGAGATTGAGGGACTTATACCACATGTCTATGTTATCAAAAGATACAGGAGATGAAAAAAAGTAAAAAGACAAAGCTACCATTGCTATAACTTTAAGCTGCATCCTATCCTGTACAGGTTCGAAACTGAAAAATATTTCCCTGCCTTGTCTGTGTAACTAATCTAATTATGTAGACAATAAAAATAAATAAAGTTGAGATAATGGTTTGCAATAAGTGTGGCAGAAATGAAATACAATTTAGACAATATTTTCCACGGTAACCCTGCTGAACTCCGTGACCCATCAGTTACCACACCGCCCTGCCTCTCAGATCCTTGTTGCACTACTCCCTGGTACTACTCCGACACTGCCTTGGAAATCTAATAATGGAAGTTCTTCAGTTGTTGCAGGTACGTGTCTACCTCAGGAACCTCACCGCTTCTATCCCTGCATTTCAGTGGCACATGCACCTTTTCAATTTGCCTCTTTGCACATTTAGAATTGACATTGTGCTTGCATTTTTTATAACAGTTATTATAGACAACTAACTCGAAGACCTTAGTGCTGCATCCCGGTTGCTCACGCTACCCTACTACATTACTCCTTTATTTGCCTCGTTTGCACAGCTAGAATGCCATTTAGAAATTGCCATTAGTATCTGAACAACTATTATCCCACGTGTAACATACACCATATCTAATACTTGTTAACATTTTGCCTTCCTCTATTTGCCTTAATTGCACATTTAGTATTGCCATTTGCACTGCATTTGCCTTAACTGCACATTTGCAAATGTCACTTGTAATATACATACAGTGAATATAAAGTCTACACACCCCTGTAAAAATGCCAGGTTTTTGTGATGTAAAAGAACGAGACAAAGATAAATCAGGTCAGAACTTTTTCCACCTTTAACGTGAACAATTTAATTGAAAAAAAACTGTGCCCACCCTTAAACTAATACATTGTTGAAGCACCTATTGATTTTATTACAACACTCAGTCTTTTTGGGTAGGAGTCTATTAGCATGGCACATCTTGACGTGACAATATTTGCCCAATCTCCTGTGTGCAGCCCTCTTCAGATCAACCCACAGATGTTCAATTGGATTCAGGTCTGGGCTCTGGCTGGGCCATTCCAAAATGTTAATCTTCTTCTGGTGAAACCATGCGATTGTGGATTTAGATGTGTGCTTTGGGTTGTTGTCGTGCTGAAAGGTGAACTTCATCTTCAGCTTTCTAACGGATACCTGAAGGTTTTCTGCCAAAATTGCCTGGTATTTGGAACTGTTCATAATTCCCTCCACCCGGTTCCAGGTGAAGAAAAAGTGCCCCAAAGCATGATGCTGCCACCACCATGCTTCACTGTGGGTATAGTGTTCATACCTTATGGAATCATGGCCAAAATGTTCATCCTTGTTTTCATCAGACCATAACACATTTTCCCACATGCTTTTGGTGGACTTGATGTTTGTTTTTGCAAACTTCAGCCAGGCTTGGATGTTTTTCTTTGTAAGAAAAGGCTTATGTCTTGCCACCCTACCCCATAGCCCATTCATATGAAGAATACGGGAGATTGTTGTCACAAGTAGCACACAGCCAGTATTTGCCAGAAATTCCTGCAGTTCCTTTAATGTTGCTGTAGGCCTCTTGGAAGCCTCCCTCACCAGTTCTCATCATCTTTTCATCAATTGTTAAGAGACGTCCAGTTCTTGGTAATGTCTCTGTTGTCCCATATTTTCTCCACTTGATGATGACTGTCTTTACTGTGTTCCATGGTATATCTAATGCTTTGGAAATTATTTTGTACCCTTCTCCATACTGATATCTTACAACAATGAGATCCCTCTGATGCTTTGGAAGCTCTCTACGGACCATGGCTTTTGCTCTGAGATACAACTAAGAAAATGTCAGGAAAATCCTACTAGAACAGCTGAACTTTATTTGTGATTAATCAGAGTCACTTTAAATTATGGCAGGTGTGTAATGAATTCTATTTAACATGAGTTTGAATGTGATTGGTTACTTTTGAACACTGCCACATCCCCAGTTATAAGAGGGTGTACACACTTTCCATTTTTCCCCCTCAAAGATTTCAGTTTGTTTTTCTATTGAATAGTACACATTATAAGTGGAAAAAGTTTGTCTCATTCTTTTACATCACAAAAAAAATGCATTTTAACAGGGGTGTGTTGACTTTTTATATCCATTGTATACTTTATACTGCCCTCTATTTGCACTTCTGGTTAGATGCTAACTGCATTTCATTGTACTGTACTTGTACTGTTCCATGACAATAAAGTTGAATCTAATCCGATCATCATGTCATGTTTTGATCTCTTTCTCATGTTTTATAGATATTTTCAGAAGGGTTTACTACACATTTTATATACTGTCAAAAGCAAAAGGTCAATATTTTATAAGTTGATGTGAGAAAGTTGTTCACCCTGAAAGCAGTCTATCAAGAGTAACCGTATTCCACGATTGAGTTTCAAGTTAAGCCTACATTTTTATCACTGCTATGAAATAAATCTATGAAGTAATGTGAGGATTTTTAAAACATATTCTTCAGGCATTCATATGATTTATATGATGAACGATGAATTGAGAAGGAGACCATAATTGAGGGTGGTAGTGGTCACCTGAGGCCATGTTAGGGCACAGCTGGTGAGGGAGAGCACCCTGAGGCAGGGGAAGGAACGAAGTCGTGCCAATGGATCAGAGGGCACGCGCAGCCTGTTGTAGCTGAGGGGACAGAAGAGGGCAGGAACAGTCGGGGGGGGGGGGTAAAAGTTTAAACAAAGTGTGGTGGAAAAACACTCAAGCTGTAAATACTTTATTTGAAACCACACTTCACATTACAGTCTAGAGAATTCAAAAAAATTAAGGTCTAAAGGGTACAAAACGCACATCCATCATACTGCCAAGTTGCCTAAGAGTTCAGTTGTTTACCAACATTACTAATCTCCGCTGATGTCTCAGGCTGTTCAGGCGTGATACAGAGGAACCATCAAGGCAAAGGCGAACACGCTTGTGCTTATACTAAGCTATTCAAATAGGGACCTCTAAGTTGACTGTCCTCAAATAAATCCTGCTTTAACCAATCCTGAACCTGGAGTATTCAACTCTGGACCTCAGAGCCAGTTCCTCTTCATTTTTTCATTGCAATCCTCTAGTCAAGGACATATTTAGACCGGAGACACCAGGTGGGTATAATGAGATAATTATTTACAGAAATCAAGCAGGCCCCAGGACTCTTAGGGTAAGACTTGAATTGTCCTGACCTAAACCAAACCTTAACCACAATAACCAATAACCTAACATTTGTGTCTAAACTTTACCTTGCCCCTAGCCAAAGCCTCACCCAATTCTAACCCTACTCCCAATTATACTTTTCCCTAAACCTTATGCTCAAGCCCAAAAAAATCCAATTAGGGACAAGTAATAAGTCTCTGATTTATCCACAATTAGAGGACATTTTGGATAAATCAGAGGACATCCAAAATACAGTTAGGTTAGAAAAACACACAAACACAATATTCAGTCTGGTCTACCTTAGTAAAAGTTCTTTGAGATTCTCCATCTGCTCTGTAATGGCTGCCACATCATCCCAGCTGCAGAGCAAATTTGCACAGAGGTCCAGCATCAGCACGTCTAAGTGACCATTAAGGGCATGGTAGCAGAAACGCACCATTTGATGAACATCAAATCAACATCTCCCCCAAACTAACAAGAAACATGGGTTGTGTCCCAAATGGCGGTGCACCATTTCATTTCAATACCTTAGGCTCCTTATGCTCTATGGACCCTGGTCAAAAGTAGTGCATACCTATTGCACTGAAATTCACAGTACCACAAAAATTCTTAATTAATACTTACAGAGTTCTGAATGTGAGATTGATAGCCATGCTTTTCTGACAAGGGACTAAATCATCGCTAAATAATCTTTTCAAAGCTACTAAAGAAAGGATACGGGGAGTTGTTTTTCGTATTTCGTTTGCAGGGCCCGGGCTGGAAACATCGCACATCCTCAGGGCAACCTCCGTGAGCTTTTCCACCCTGAAGAGACAACAACAATGCATTTTGGATCAAGTACAACCGCACATCATTGGTGTTCCACAGTTCCAAACCAAATGCATACAGTGGGGAGAGCAAATATTTGACACTGCCGATTTTGCAGGTTTTCCCACTTACAAAGCATGTAGAAGTCTGTAATTTTTATCATAGGTACTCTTCAACTGTGAGAGACTGAATCCAGAAAATCATGTTGTATGATTTTTAAGGAATTAATTTGCATTATATTGCATGACATAAGTATTTGATACATCATAAAAGCAGAACTTAATATTTGGTACAGAAACCTTTGTTTGCAATTACAGAGATAATACATTTCCTTAAGTTCTTGTCCAGGTTTGGACACACTGCAGCAAGGATTTTGGCCCACTCCTCCATACAGACCTTCTCCAGATCTTTCAGGTTTCGGGGCTGTCGCTGGGCAATACGGACTTTGAGCTCCCTCCAAAGATTTTTTATTTGGTTCAGGTCTGGAGACTGGCTAGGCCACTCCAGGACCTTGAAATGGTTCTTATGGAGCCACTCCTTAGTTGCTCTGACTGTGTGTTTCGGGTCGTTGTCATGCTGGAAGACCCAGCCACGACCCATCTTCAATGCTCTTACTGAGGGAAGGAGGTTGTTGGCCAAGATCTCGCAATACATGGCTCCATCCATCCTCCCCTCAATACGGTGCAGTCTTCCTGTCCCCTTTGCAGAAAAGCATCTCCAAAGAATGATGTTTCCACCTCCATGCTTCACGGTTGGGATGGTGTTCTTGGGGTGATACTCATCCTTCTTTTTCCTCCAAACACGGCGAGTGGAGTTTAGACCAAAAAGCTCTATTTTTGTCTCATCAGACCACATGACCTTCTCCCAGCTCTCCTCAGGTCATTGACCAGGTCTTGCCGTGTAGTTCTGGGCTGATCCCTCACCTTCCTCATGATCATGGATGCCCCACGAGGTGAGATCTTGCATGGAGCCCCAGACCGAGGGAGATTGACCGTCATGTTGAACTTCTTCCATTTTCTAATAATTGTGCCAACAGTTGTTGCCTTCTCACCAAGCTGCTTGCCTATTGTCCTGTAGTCCATCCCAGCCTTGTTCAGGTCTACAATTTGATCCCCGATGTCCTTACACAACTCTCTGGTCTTGGCCATTGTGGAGAGGTTGGAATCTGTTTGATTGAGTGTGTGCACAGGTGTCTTTTATACAGATAACGTGTTCAAACAGGTGCAGTTAATACAGGTAATGAGTGGAGAACAGGAGGGCTTCTTAAAGAAAAACTAACAGGTCTGTGAGTGCCGGAATTCTTACTGGTTGGTAGATGATCAAATACTTATGTCATGCAATAAAATGCAAATTAATTATTTAAAAATCATACAATGTGATTTTCTGGATTTCTGTTTTAGATTCCACCTCTCACTGTTGAAGTGTACCTTTGATAAAAATTACAGACTTCTACATGCTTTGTAAGTAAGAAACACTGCCGATTTAGCAGGTTATCAAATACTTGTTCTCCCGACTGTATGCCAATTTATTTGGCCCTAAGTTTAACTTCTAGTGTATTTATTTTCCCTAAATGCTTTAACTCTTATGATTAGTGGGAACTGACATTGATAGTATCAAGGTGTAAAGGGACATCCTTTCAAATTACTCCTAAAACTGGGCCACTTTAAAAACAGTACATGACGAGTTCACTATAAAAATGAGCACATGCATCCCTTAGAGACAGATTCACGTAGTCAACTTGAATGGACACATTTTCAATCCAGAACTAATCCTCAACAGCATCTAAGAACCCAGAACACAAAACAAGACATTCCAAATCACCAGAGACAATAACTAATAGCTCCGAAGCTTTGCCGTCTGTCCACTTACCTCTGTTTCTTTGAGACATCTTCAAAGCCAACCATCTCTACCTTCTTTGTGGAGATCTGGTACTCCTCCTCCAAGACCTGTTGGACCTCAATCTCGTAACGCCTCTTAACAGCTGTCAAGTAGTCCACTCCGAAGCTGGCCTTCCTGGGACGTACAAAGGAGCCACCCTTTGGTTGCCTGTGGAGGGACGCATTTAGAACCAAAAACATTTCATACGTCCTTGGTCTGAGAGCTGCTGTTAATGAAGATAGTGGTCTAATGAATAGTGCCGCATTCCAAATATAAAATGGCTGCCCTTATGTTCAGGGTTTGAGCAGAAGTTGTAAAAACACAGCAGCCAATTCCCTAATTTCTATTTACCTTGGTAGGAAAGCTGTACTTGAAAAGAGTGTTGATTTGGAAAGTGGCTTTACTTCTGTCCATGGTCTGTCAGAGAACCATCCATGACACAATGGCCAGATTCAAATCCCATTACATCCCCTATTTTCCTCCTTGATTACTCTAATTTGAGTAATATAATCATAAAATTGCTGCTAAAAGTACATTGTTCACCTAAAATCTCAAGAAGAACAAATAACCTGTTACTAATCGCAATTGCTAGACAGATGTTACATCACCTGCATGTAAAGTAGCGGACACCTTCATGGCTACCATCGTGTTTGCCTCGGTCAGGGTTGTCCCACTCCACACCAAGCCATACACCTTAGCCCAAAAGTAATGGTAAGCTCAGATATATCAAATCAGCACTAGAAATTGAGAACTTATCTCAGTCAGTATTTCCGCTGTAAGTACTAATGCCATTCATATCCCACATTCGTTATCTTAACAGCTTACCTGTAGTTGGGGGTACAGTACCAAAAAACCTAACCGTGCCCCGTTCCCCGTCACAAGTCACACGTCTGCCCACTGCGTCTGATGGAAAATCCTCGTCCATGGTGTCTGGTCAGAGACTCTGATTGATATCAAGGTATCCACCTGCAAGGAGTGCAATGGTAAATAATGGACAGCGAATCCATTTTACTTACAGTACTCCTACATTTGACAAAGCTAGATAATTTTCTGGTGGTAGTCCGTTAACAAGCTAGCTAACTAGCTAACGTAACTGTGTTGCTATTCATGTCAAATCTGAACTGTGTAGGGGTTGTTTATTCTGCTTGGTGATGTGAAAAAATATATTACATGTCAGAGAGTCACGAGGACCAGGTAACGACCGAATGTATATGCTGTCATTTGTAAATAACAGCAAAAAAAAGTTACCTTAATCAGAAAGGGTTGGTCATCGCTGCAGTTTAAATATTACAGTAATCAAAGCCAAACCCACAGGAATATCGTCACTAGTGAAAAACTCCGCCCCTTTGAGAAATGTCTTCATGAATTAGATTTGCATCCTCATATCTTAAACTTACCGTTAACCTAATGTCCACCCCTAAACTAACTTAAATGAGAATCAAAAGTGGGATTTTTATTTCAAATTGTGACTTGCGATTTAGTAGAATAAACACCGGAAAGAAGTAACACAATATGATGATGCACGCGTTTGCGTTGAATGTTTGTTGATAGATTAATTTTTATTATATCAAACGTTGTTCTGTTATTTTTATTTGAATAACTATTATCGTATCAGGTAGCCACCCATGTATTTAGATGTGTTTAGAGGAATGCATTTAGGGGAAATACTCATCCGTAAGGTATAGCCAGGAACCATTTACATTTGCGTTGTGGATGGTAGGCCCTATTTAGGGGAAGGACAGGTATTCATAGAGCAAAACGTGAGTATATGCATTAACATTTTTGGCATCAGTAGCTTGCTTTCATGTGGTATGTTTACTATGAATCCACAAGTTATTTGATTAATTCTATGGTTTAAAAGAAATCACAGATAAGAAATATAGTCTAATCATTAAAACTAACTGGAATCGATCATCGAGTCTTGATCACTGAAGAACTTACAATGGAAAAGGAATCTAAAGAAGAAAGGTTAGTTTTATAACATACAATAAATCTAACACATACTGTTGCAAACATGCACAACACCAGCAATACTGGTACGAAGCACATTTCTGCTGTGCTTCGTACCAATTTTACGTGTAACATTATTTTTTGCTTACTTTATCAGTGAGGAGGGGCCATCTGTGAACTATGTGGTGGGATCAGTGTCAAGCAGCTTGTTTCCCAAAAAGTCTGCACCCAAATCCGGTTCATTATCTGCCCTGTTCAAAGCCGCACCTGTAGTTAACACTCTGCTGTTTGTTCCTGCTCCCAAGGTAAGACCGTAAGGATGTACAGCTCATGAGCTCGAGCCCAATTAATATTTATTTGGTATCTGCTTCTAAGGACCGGACCAAACAATGTTTAGTTGCTTTTAATCAAACCGTTTGTATTGGTCAATTTCAAGTAGGACCCCTCCCCGTTTGGTCAAACTGCACTAATAGAAAGGACCAACCTGGTGTATATTCATTTCACCAAACAAAAGTTCAAAACATGTTTAAATGTTTCACAACTAGAATGTGACAGTAACTAGTTTAGGTTTGATCAACAACCACAAGTTTAGCCCAGTTGTATTTTCTGGCTAGTTAACATTGTTCTTTTAAGTGGCAGGAAGAAAAGACTAGCTGTTTTAATGTGGTTCTCAGATGGGCCTTAGAAACCTTGGCCTAACACCTGGCCACGATGTTCTGTATTTGTCATTTTGCTGAGATTTGTGTATGGTTCTTCATAGCCTGAATCAAAAAGTGTTGAGGTGAAGGAGGAAGTTGCAGTTACAATAGACCAGAACAAACAGCAACAAACGAAGAAGGCTGCAAAAGAAAAATCGTCTGCTGACATAAAGCTAGAAAGCAGGTGAGCAATAACAATTCCAGTATACAGTAAATGCATTAGAATTTGCAGATCTATAGTTAACAAAGTTGCCTTGCTCTCTCTCTCCCTCCCTTTTTCCCTCAGAGAAAGTGCATTACAAAATGCTGATGAAGAAGAACAGGTACTAAAGAAGCCCAAGAAGACTAAAAGGAAAGCTGTTGGAGATGAGATGGGAGAAGGAGGCGATGCAGAAGAGGGGATGCAGAAAAAAAAGAGGACTGGACCCCAAATGGCAGAGGAGAGGATAAAACTAAAACGAACAGTGTTTGTCGGCAACCTGCCTGCCAGCTGCACAAAGAAGGTAAACCGCAGCCCCATTCCTCATTGTAAACAGTTGTCCCAGACAGAAGAGTAATGGAAAAAACAGACATTGGCTACAAATGTTACCGTTTCTTTGTGGGTTTGTTCAGACGCTACAACTCGTCTTCAAGGGTCACGGAGCCATCGAGACCATACGATTTCGATCAGTGGCAAGTACTCTGTTCGCCATAATTATTACACTAATTGAATTCTCATTTGACAAAGTATGGGGAGTGATTATTTGGGATGAGTTCCCTCAATCCTCCCTAGCATTAATGTAAACCTAATAGATCAACAGTGACCTTAGTAATACAAGGCTTTCAGGAGACTCAAACCTGATCAGTGAATCTAAACATGACATTTTTCTTACAGGTGAGGGAGGATCCAGGCATGGCACGCAAAGTAGCTGCTATTCAGTACGTTCCTGTGTTGACAGTGGCAATGCAAAACTGATTGGGAATTGGGGCAGTTTCGTTGATAACATGACACATGCATTCTCGCAAATATTATATTGCTGTTGTTGCTTTTCCTCTCCAGGCGTAAGGTTCACCCAAAGAAGCAGAGCATCAATGCCTACGTGGTGTTCAAAGATGAGGAAGGTGCAGAGAAAGCATTGGAAAGGTACAGCAACGGAAATAACCGTTTAAGGTTAACATTGGGAAAGAACAAAATACCACTTTTTAACTGTATAATTGATCAGCAAACAATAGGACTTTGCCAAATGATCTTGAAGCTGCACAACAGCCATCAACCGTCAACCATTAAGGAATGACCCTTTGAAATGAATAACTGCTGCCACACTACTCCACTTGTCACGTTCAATGGCAGCATCCAAGCTTCAAGAAACGCTGAGGTTCAATAATCTTCTTGGGAACTACAATAATAAGAAATGAATGTATTTTTCGGGTGTATTGATTCATTTAAAAAACTAATAGTAAACTAAAAGTAATGATAGCTCATATAGGACTACTGTGTTTGGGAAAATTGCAGTGTTTGTTTTAGCTCTTTAGGCTGCTGGCATTACTTTCATCAGACACATTTTCTGGAGTTATGTAGTTTTTTTTGGAAGTTGCCACAGGTCAACTGACACGCCACCCTTGCTTTGGTAAAAGTTGGATGATGGATGACAAACTACTGATAATTGAAGTGGAGAAGTATAGGTTTTGAATGTCCCAAGTCACCCTTTATATAAATAAATGACCATGAAGGAGCAATTTAGTAAGTTTAAAAAAACGTAACCAAAATTTTACATACCCATTATCATAAAATAACTTTCTTCACCTGCTCTTCTCCCTTTTCAAAAAAACGTCATGTTGATGCGACGCTGATGGCAATGCAATGTGTATTGTATTTCTGGGCCGTTACACTCCCACAACAGAAAATCAATAAATGACTTAGCAAGTAGTGAAGGGGCTACAGAATCACCCCCATATACCCTGTTGTTGTTAAATTCAAGTATATGATATTTAAATTATCGGCGACAAAATCTACATACTGGAGAAAACATGTAAACTTAAATTTTTTTGAATTCTTACAGGAATGGCATGGAGATTGAAAAGGACTTTCACATCAGAGTGGACAAGGTCACCAAAAATTTGGTGGTAAGTGTCCTGCAACATTTAAAAAAAAACAAAGCACATGCTTGGTGTACTCCACCCATGTGGTAGTGGAATTCACTTGCAGACAGTTCCAGAGAGTTAAGGTGGTATGTTAGCTTCATATCTAGCTGCTAAACATGCATGTATACATCTGTTTTGTCTTTCAGCACGATCATAAAAGGTCAATATTCATTGGCAATCTACCGTACGGTGAGCAACCATCGGGAAGGGTTCACTTATGAGTCATGCTAGGAAATATGACATGCGTCTGGTTTGTTTTGGTCAATTTTATCCCTTTCTATTTCATATCATATTGACTTGCAGATATAACCGAGTTGCCGTTGCGACAGCACTTTGAGCAGTGTGGCAAGGTGGAAGGGGTGCGGTTGGTGAGAGACAAGGACTCTGGAATGGGCAAGGGCTTCGGCTACATCTTGTTTGAAGTGAGTTTGTTTTATTTTATACTAGGCTTCCTACTTGCTAGGCTAGTCCTATGCTATTGTCTTTACACAACAAGCAATAGCATATTTGGGCTGTAGACTTCTACTATGCCATATGACAGATCAGAGCGTCATGGCACCACTTTTTCAAACTGTTTTCATTGCAGAACATCGACGCAGTCCAGCTGGCGTTGAAACTAGACAGCTCCAAAGTCCTAGGCAGGTCGATTCGGGTGAAGAGGTCTGTGAAGAAAGAGAAAGACAAGAAGAAACTGGGGCCCAGAGGAAAGGGCCCAAAAAAAAACACAAACAAGCGCCCACGGAAGGAGGAAAGAGTGGCTACAGGGGCAGAGAAGAGGCCCACCAAGGGTGACTTCAAGAACAGACAGGGGCCAAGTGGCACCCAAAACAAATCTGTGGGGAAGCAGTCAAGGATGGGTCCCGAAAAGAAAACACGAAAGCCATTCAAAAGAACACCAGACCGGCCTGCGAAATCAACTACAGGTCCTTCTTTCAAAGGTGAAATGGCTGACCCGAACAGCAAGAAAGCAAAGGCAAAAGCATTGAAAAAGAAACTGAAACCCAGGAGAAGGAATCAGGTCATCCACATTTGACATGTTTTTAACATTTAGAACAGTTGTGAAGGGGGATTTTAGTTTCTGCTCTGAAATCCACCTCCTGAGAGCTGGATGGTGTCAAGTTTTTTGTTTTCTAATTGGGGAGGGGCAGTCTTTACTTGCGGAGATCTGATGGTCGTAAGCAACATAGCAGTTTCTAAGAAGTTTGATTTAGGGGTGACAGTGTTCATGTTGTACAGTTAACAGTCTCAGTGGAGCTTCATCAGAGTGAGTTTTGTCAATGTTGTTGATACTGAGGAGGGCTGAGACCAACATTGTCTTTTTAGATATCTGTATTATCATAAATCTGTGGACAAAATCCTTTCATTACTATTCTGAGACCTCTATAGTAATCGGTCATAATAAACATTCAAATCACTCACGATACACGTTATTGCTTCATCCTACCCTTTATTTAGGTTTCTTTCAAAGAGGAGCAACCTCTGAAATGGCCTTACAGAACAACATTCAATCACTTTAAAAAAGAAGCTACATTTGATTGAAAACAATAACTTAAATACATCAAAGCAACTGCGTCGGTGGTCCATTTCCTGTGGTAGTTGTGCATTCCAGGAAAAGTGAGTAGTATTTCAATACTGGTTCTAGTCTGAGTAGGAACTGTATTTTTTTTCACCTTTTTAAATTGTATCCAAGTTAATACAAATGTATTGGCAGAGTGACATTTACCTACACCATCAGCGCTGCTACACTCAGCCCCTTGATACATACAGCCCTTGGTGTTTTAAGTTTGTGATCCCCGTAAGCTTTTGCCAGAGCAGCAGCTGTTCTTCCCGGGGTCCAACCAGAAGGAAAAGCAGGGACTGAATAGGAAATGCTCAAACACCCACTTTATTTTGCTGAACCTTTCAGGGACAGAACCACAACAGTTAGATAAGACATCACTTAAAAACTTCTAACCACATGTGAATCCAATAAAATCAGATTTTCTGACAGGCGTTTTCTCTTCAATTGGTTTCCATTAGCGCAGAATAATGTATGGTCAAGTTATCCGACCAATTGTAATACAATGGTTTTATTTCCCCCTTTAATTTGGACGGAAGTGAAGGAACATATCCTCAAAACCCCAGAAAAGGACAAGGTGAGTAAAAAAAAGAACTAATTTCCTAGACGAGTCAGGATAAGGGTTAAAGGACATCCATTCTGAAATGTTCTCCTAGGTACTGATCTAGGATCAGATTCCCAATACTAACCAACCATCCAAGATCAGCATCTAGGGGCAACTTCACCCTACTCTATATAGCAGGGTTCCCGAAGAAGAAAGTTCTGAGGGGACATTTCCAACGATGTTACTAGTTATTCCAAGTCATCTTCGTTCAAGCTGCCTTGTGCGCTCACGATGCGCTGTGGAAAAGAGAGGGAAGCAGTCAAATTCAGAACAGATACACCAGAATTGCGCTCAATTCATATTAAAGTGGCGCTTTGCTCTTAATGAAATTCTGAATTTCCCTTCTCAATGAATATGCATTTAAACGTCATTCAAAAAGGTAGCATATCGTACTATAGCCTCCCTAACATAAGTTGCTCAGGGTAGAAGCATACTGTTTGGAGCACTGAAAATGTCATTTGTGAGGGATAAGATGCAAAGGTTTAACTAACAGCACAAATATTCTGTGCCTGTCAATGAACCCGAAATAAATGAGGCACTGCCCTATCCCAGAATAGGAATGTAGCCACGGTACGTATCGCATCGGCTCATGCAGCCGTGGTCTTCCAGACTTCCGGTTAGCCGCCCATGGTTGGAGTCTGCTGAGAAAGGGGGTCTGGGTTACCTGGCTGATGGTGGGCAGTTTGGTGAGAAGCATCTGGAAGACTGGCGGCGGAAGGGTCTGCTGCAGCACCTGAAGCAGCTGCTGGGGCTGGCCGCACACCGCAATGGCGTTGGTCAGGTGCTCTACACCGTTCTCGTAGTCTCCTGCAAGGTTGAGAAGGGAATTAGATTGGCGCTAAGAGTGGCACGTTTTTGTCACCAGTATCGGTGGTTGCCGATTTTTTGAAATATTCCCTGTGCCGCGAAGGGACTTATGGACAGTTAGAAAAATGTTGATTGTCCATCTGAAATATCCTTTCAGGTGACTACGTCATGAAGCAGGTTGAGAGAATGCCAAAAGTGTGCAAAGCTGTCATCAGGCGAAGGGTGACTACTTTGGAGAATCTAAAATATAAATGTACTTTGATTTGTTTAACCTTTTTTTTTGGTTATTACATAATTTCACGTTATTTCATAGTTTTGATTACTTTACAATATTCTTGAATGAGTAGATGTCCAAACTTTTAACTGTTACTATCTAAGAAGTCTAAGAACATTTCTACTTCAGGAGAAGCTTGCCAATTTTCAATCCGATGATTGTGACCGGAGTGGCTCATCAAAGAACAATTTTTTTAGCCAATCAGTATTTTTTTTTAGGACACTGCTTATAAATACTTAAAATGCATATGTGAAAATCCATCAAATGCAAGGATAATAATTTGTTGTTCCTATTTTTGTCAACCTCGTGCCAAATGTGAACTCAATATAAATAAACCTGGTTTACCTTGAGCCAACAGCTCCTCTCCCAGCTGAATCTCCTCAAGGAAGAACTTCTGGACGGCTTCAGCATCCTTGAGGTCTGGAAGCTGTAAAGGTCACACAACCTTTACTTTCCGGGGTCAAAAAATTACTGGGAAATATTGGCATGTTGGAAAAGCTGTTGTCGAGTTTTCACTGGGTTAACCATTAGCAGGCATGGAATCTTTCCATCTCATAAATGGCAGGCTAAATAGCTTGTAATAGCAAGCAAGCTATTTTGCCAATGTTAGCTGACAATATGATTACAAAAAATTTGTTTCTTGCACAGAGAAAATAGCTGGCCTAGTTCAAGTGGTTTCTGACCAAGACCATGAAAGACTCTTGACTTGACATGCATTCTTTAGACACGTTTTTATTCAGGAAGAATTTAAATAAAACCTGCTGGAGGTTTACTCACCTTTGACAGTCCTGTCCCTTCTTTTGCAGCTGCCTGCTTTCTCCTCCCTAGTGTAGAGGTAATACGTACAGTCACTATTAATATCACTTCTGCTTTGTCCCATCATTAGACAATCCTACAATGCTACAGTAAGAATAATAGGAATTCTACATCACCATCCTAAATGAAAGTGCATTTGTCAATACTGTGTAATTATTTAAACGCTTCTTACCACTTTTTTTTTAAATGCTGCTGTCTTTTTATGATTGGATTTTAGTGCTGAGCCAACAACACGATTTAATGTAAAATCTCGATATTCTGATCTCTAGAATCAATGTTTATTTATTTTTTATGCTGTCCACAGCCTTCTTTTAAATGACTGTAGCAGCCGCTGAACATGCCCGTTAAACAGTAATATTTGTGTAAATATCACAAATTCTACCTGAGGAAAGCCTGTTACGGTATTCCCATGGATGTCGTCATTAATAAGAAACCAGAAAAGGGTATGCTGTGATTTTAGTTTTTTTGTTTTATTAATATCTTTACTCAAAAAGCTTCCGCCAAAGCAGCCACGACATTTCACGTTAGAAGAGATTGTTTCTGTGTTGTTTGGTGACACGAGTTTAGAAACGTCCTTTCTCTTTGAAAGCAATAATGATGTCGAGGTGAGGAAGAAATAAACTGTGGCTATAAGTTTAGTGCTGTGAAATGTTGGTAATATCTTTTAGATGACAACTGCAATCGTCTCGTGATAAATTGATAGATAAGCACATCAGCTGTGGAGCTCAAATCGTTGCTTGGATGTTCGTCCTTCTTTCTATTGATTGTAAACAAATTATATTATTCCAAGTTAGATTAATGTGCTGTCAAATAAAAGAAGAGTATGTGCTCTTTAAAAAAAAGTGAACTTGTAACTGTAATTTGGTTTTGGTGCTATGTCTGTTTGAAATGTGTGAGAAAATATGATTTATTTTGAGAATTTTCAGTAATTAACAGAATTCTAGAATTCTATTGGGGTCTAAAATGTTATTTTAGAACTTCTAAGTCATTTCAAATTGAGTGGTTATTTTTTTATTAGGGGTTGCCCATGGGGGTTAGCTAAAGATTGTTCTTTCAAGTATATTGCCTAATATTATTTGAGATTTTCTTTAGCACTTCAGTATTGTGATATCGTGATGAATCGTTATGTATTGAATTGTAACGTGTATCATGATATATATCGTATTGTACTGCAAGGTATTTGCCAATACCCACCGCTATTGTATTTCTGCGTTTTCTAACATGCAGATTTCTGAATACTGACACCAACCACCTACTAACCTTAGCGTAGTACGACGAATAGACTAATTAATAGAAAGTAAAGAAAAACATTTAAATTATGAATGGGGTGAACTCTTATTTTGAAGGGACATGAATCATTGGTGATACATTTGGCCAATGAAAGGCATGTTTCATTAAAAACTACAAAATGAAAAACTTGCATTATTTTCTGTGTTAAGTGTTAAAATCTTTGTCCAGAGGTACACAGATCCTCTTCCTCTCCAATGCGAGCTGTTCCAGGAAATCAAGAAAACGACTAATGTATAGGTTGCAAAGGCAGCCTTTGGTATAAAAATGCAAAATACTTGAAGTGGATGATTGTATTTGGGTTTTGAGACACAATATAACTTTGGACATATTATTCTTAGTATGTTACTCCCCTCACTAGATTTCAAAGATCAATAATCGTAACATGTAAAGATCACATACATATTCTGTCGTAATAACATTGTATCGTGGGGTCCACAACAATTCCCATCCCAAGAGCTGTTAGACAACGCCTAGCTTTGCCTAACTGTACAAATAGAATTGGATAGAGTAATACCTCTGACATCCAATTTACTTTTGCTATGGCAAGTTAAGACATCTAGTAGCCTGGAATAGGTTGCTTGGTCTACGACAGTTACATAGAAGTATGCTATAATTTCCAACGAATGAATCACGTTAAGTTCAACTTTATTTGTCTGAAATCATTCAACGATTGACAAAACACTTGCTTTTATTGAGTAGGAAGAATGCAACAGTACAGAACATGAGCAAACTAGACGCAAGGCTTTGGCCGGAAATGCAGTGCGTTGACAATGATTTAATCAGATCTACTGAACAAACAATTAACATTATAACTCCCATACCTCGTTAATTGGGAATAGTTATATAAGTTCAGCCTTCGTCAGGCATTTTGTTGCACTGGAGCTGGGTCTACAGCGCGGACAACACTCACGTTCTCGCAGCCTGTTCTTGAAGTTGGGGTCACTCCGTCTCTTCCTGTCGAAGTAGATGCAGTAGCCGACAAACAAAGCGCCGCAAACACCAGCGGCTATCGTGCTCGATTTACTGCCCATCATCACTTCTGAAATATATGATATTACTGAGTTACTAAAGAGATTATTTAAATTTTGATTTACATCAGAGATGGTACATGACCCCACACAGGCTCAAGCTCGCAGCAAGAAGGACCTGTAAGACCCACTGCTAATTTGACAGCCAAGGTGTTCGCATTGACCGCCTGATAAAAATTATTCTAGATACAAATAATTCTAGATCCTAGATATATAAAGTATACTTTTTTTTAAAACATGACATCAAATTTTTTTGTGTGTTTTTGATTTCAGACGTGATTTTGTCCCTAAAAACAACATAACTACAAAGATCGGAGGAACACTGGTGGGTGGTTGCATTGAGATAAAATTGCCGCAAGGGGGCAGTAGCAATACATAATGATTTCAAAAAAAGCAGGAGCCTCCCAAGGCTAGGTACAGTACCAGATTTAGACCTCGAGACAGCCAAAAAATCAGGATGCGGGGGTGTCGAGCTTCAACATTTTCAAGTTAGTTCGACAAGTTTTCCTGACATGTCTTGAAATTATCCTTCAAAATAACCAACTTAAAAGGCACAGGTATTATTTAAAACGCACTCATGTTGTTCTTTGGAATGTCTGGAGCTAATTCACATAATGTGATCTATGAGGATTGTATCTTCTTTTTCAGTCGCACCTCTTGCTCTGTTGCACACCCACACAGCTAGAGCAGTTTGTTTCTACATAAAATATTTGTAGACAGAGTGCCAACACAGAGTTCAACTAACAAAATCCACTTAGAAGTCTTATACAAGCCCCATAGAAGTCCAGTATAGCCGCTAGACAACTCAATCATTTATTTGGACAAGTTGACTGTGTATGAAATTATACTCTAATATTCCCTAAAATATCCAAGCATTTTCATAATGATGTAGAATACACAACCATATGAGCCATGTCTGTCAGATAAGACTTAATCAATTCACAGAATTATGGTAAGATTCTGCACAAGAATGAAATTACTTGTTTTTGAATATCAATAATTGCAAGATTTAAACATCAAGCATATTCATTAAATTCCATAGGAATAGCAAAACCTTTTCACCTAAAGAGAGAAGGAAACCATTGCACGAAGTTAATCCCTAAGAAGTCTAGTTATAAACTATTATGTACAATTGTTTTGGAAGGAGGGATACAAATTCAGCGTGATTACACAGAGAAAGCCATCAACACTGACATGCTATCACACAATTTCCATTCTAGGGACATAACCTTGAAAAAAAACATTGCTCCAAGTAAGTCTAAGCTGGACAGACCCCCCCAGGCTTATGGACTAATTTGATGAATCAGGTAAGTTCAAGATAATGAAAAGCATTTAGCTACTACTTTAACCTGGGACAGACTCCAGCCAAAATATTGAACACTGTAGGTCGGTTTACAGTCACCATTTGTTTAGGTAGACGTGTGTCGGTTTCTCTAAGAATTGCTCATATGCCTGTCTGCTGCCTTAGTTGGCACTTCTCATCCCCCAGATAATTACTAATCCTGAGAAGTGCTGCTTAACAGCACAGATGGCCAGTTGCATTACATATGCAAGGCCAGACATCTGCGGGAATATACCACCTTGACTATTGGGTAGGGAGGGCACACGCTTAGACCTGCTCTAACACACACCATAATGCGTGTTTCTTGGTACGAATGACTGTTTCTGCCATAACATGCGCCTTTGCCTTTAAATGGCAACCTAGTCTTATGCAGCCCTTGTGCAATCTCTATGGGTGGTTGTGGTGGTTACAGTTTATTAAAGGGGATGACTAAACCTTTGGCGGGTGGCGTCATTGACCACACTTTACCGGTTGACAGGGTTCTGGATGCATGTGTATGCTTTTGGGGGGTTTCCAGTTAGACTGTGTGTGTGTGTTTTGTGTGTGCCTGCATACTGTAAGTGCACGTTTGTTTGTGTGTCGTTAAGCAAGTGTGTGTGGACACCTTAATTCCTGTATTAATGTACAGTATCAGGCACACCTGTTAATTTAAACGCATTCCCCATGACTACTTCATGAAGCTGCCTGAGAAAATGACAAAAGGGTGCAAAGCTGACATCAACCCAAAGGTTTGAAGAATAAAATAAGCATATTTTGACACTTTTTTGGTTACTACAATGATTCCATATGTGTCATTTCATAGTTTTGATGTATTCACTATTAGAAAATACTATGCAGATGATAATATTTTCTATCATTAAAATACTCTTGAATGAGTGGGTGTGTCCAAACCATTGACAGTGTTTCTATGTGTGTGTGTGTGTGTGGGCCTGCAATGCAAGTGATCATCTTCATACAGCACGCACACGAAAGCGTGTACAATGCATACGTGTGTACACTTGTCTATGGGAAGGATTATCCATCTGCCCTGTAATCTCTCTCGCCAGCGGCTTACCAGCCCACAGCTGACATGCAGCTGGCCCGGGATGGGCAAAGGACTGCCCCCTCTGCGGCATCTACCTCTATCAGTGCCCAGGCATGACATGAGGAGGCTCAGCCAGAGGCTGGTTGCCTCGTGGCGCTGGTATATTATTACAATTACTCAAACGTTCCTGGAAGCTGCTTTGGAAGACCTACTATGTGTCATCCTAGTGTGTGTGTGTGTGTGTGTGTCTGTGTGCGTGCGTTTGCATCCATGATGTAATGTCATCCCAGCTCACCACTGGGAGAAAAAAAAAACTTTTCTTTTGTTGAAAACTATAGAAAACTGCCTGTGAAAACTATAGAAAGTCCTTTGAAAATAAGTAGAAGAACCAAGTTGCTGGGATTTGAATTGTCTCATTTTGTTGGTTGGGATGTTTGGAGACAGGTACTGAGATACAACAAAGGGACCTGTGGATAGTGCACAAATAAAGTTTCTGCCAAACGCACAACCACAGGCAGCTGGTGGCACCTAAATTGGGGAGGACAATTAAGGTGCTAACCTCCTTTGCTTCAATCAGATTCTAGAATTGTATAGAACCTTGGGGTTTAAGATGACATCCAAACAATGGGATCCTTATTGAATGATTTTGACATATCTCTCTTAAACCATTTATATGGGCGTTACTTGTAGTGATGTCCTGGGTCAACTTAAGTTGGCAATACAACAAGGGAAACCCTGCAATTACCAAGAACGCAAGCTGTATACCTTTATTGTATGTGCACATTGTGATATCAAGCCAATTAGGTATCTAACTTGGGTCTATAATACAATCAGTGTCCACTATTCCGCATGGCGAACGCGAGCGACAGTACGCCGTTAGCCCGTACTCTGACTCAGCACATTTACTGTAAAACCTGCCGCCGTGACTTGCGTCTGCAAAATGATCATTTATCACCTTCTGCCCCGTCATCTTGAACAGAACAATGCGCTTGCAAGCCTCCGTTGCCATGGTTTCAGACCAGGGAGGAAACCATGGCAACACGGTCGGTATTCCCCAAAGAGACAATGAGAGAAAGAAAGCTGTTCAAACATCACAGGATTTTTTTAAAGCAGTTATTTCAGAGCAGCTGAAAGAGGCTGATATGCACACGCTGCCACAGGTGTTTCCCGCCGAGGCTTCACACGCACTCATGAACGTTCGAGCACACTCACGCACGCCCACACAACCAAAGACATGCATGCAGACACAGACCAGGCAAGTGTTTTTGAGTGAATTTGCACAAAGACTCTAGTGAAAGAAAGCTTGCAGGGGTAAACAGAGGAATAATTATTTTTACCCTGGCTGCAGCTGTTTTTCCTGTGTATCTTGGCAGTCCTGGCTACAGCAGCAGAGAGACACGCCAGGAGACAGAAAAAAAAAAATCCCCTCTCCTACTATTGGAACAAAATACAGACCGTCTTGAATCCCAGCCCAGGAACGTCCCATAAAACTGGAAATGGCAGGCCTACCCTGTATTTTCCATGAACCCTGTGCTCGTCCCATTCCAAAGGCTATGTCATTAGATGTGTTTTCAAGGAGAAACACGTAGTGGAACTAGGAACGGAGGAAGGAGAAAGGGAGGGAGGATGACAGCCTGGCCAACTCTCCCAGCCAAGTGGAGAAAGAGAAAGACTTTTATGTTTAGGTTGTCTGAATGGGGAGAGGGCGCTGACTGAAAAGGAATGGAAAGCAGGAGGGAGAGGAAGAGAGAGGACCACTTGTGCGAGTGTGGCATTGCACCCTGAGACCCCATAAGCTCGCTCTCTCTCTCTCTTCACTTCTTGGCATCAGTATTGGTGGTGGCAGTTTTTTCTTTTCTGAGGCAGTAAGTGGACCAGTCTCCCTCTTTCCCTGGACCGTTCCAACTGATCCGCCATGTTGAAATCGCCACTCCCTCCCTCTGGGGTCAGTAAGTGGAGAGTTAGCAGTGGTGGCGGCTGGCTTCAGATTCCGGCTCCTTCGCTCTCCCTCCACCCTGCTGGCTGAGGGGAATTTCTGTCCAGATATCTAGTGCAACAGTGAGTTGGCCACCATTTTATCTCGAGAAGTCAGTTGTGTTGGCTCCAGGAAATATAATTCGTTTTCAGGCTACTTACCTCAAAGGATTAATTAACATTCAGTGTATTTAGCTCCATTTTCCTGCTTATAGCTTCCGTTTACATACTGTGCAATCCATCAGTATTTCAACAATGCCTGGTGTTTTATTGTTTTTGGTCTGTACTTTAGCAATTTGGATTTGAAATGTTATATTGATGATGGGTTAAAGTACAGTCAAGCATTAATTTGAGGTATACATATCTATATTGGACAATTTAGAAATAAAATAATATTTTTACATCCCCCCATAAAAGTGTGCCCAAAGTAATTGGACATTTCATAGCTTTCTTATAGCTTAGGAAGGTGTGTTTCTTTTCATCATTAATGCATGCACAAACAAGCTGCCAAAGTATACTCTTGATTCTATGCTTTGGTCTTATATTTGGAGTTTGCTGCTGGTGTCTGACAATGTGAGCACAATAGAAGTCTTATTGCAACTCAAGTCCATCCTGATGCAGATAAACCAGAATAAATCAATCAGGTACAAAGCTAAAACATCAGACGTGCCAAAATCAACTGTTTGGTACGTTTAGAAGAGGGAACATCTTGTCTGACATTGGATGGCCTTTTAACTTGCAGCCTGACAAGGACCTCAAATGTTTTTCAGGGACAAAAACTGGACTGAATCCAGAATATATATTTCACTTGCTGAAGACCAGGCTGAAGGCAAAAATGCCCCAAAACAAGCAAAACCTCTCTAACCACTGGAGCTGAAATTCATTGGAATTATTAAACAGCAAGTTAAATACATAACAACGCTCTGTATGTACACTCCACATGGGACTTTTGTGAATAACAAACGATTTTGCCTCCCATTTTGGCCTGGATATGTAATATGTTTTTATATGTAGAATCCCAATCATACCGGAATTCCATGTTTGAAAGCAAGTTGTTATGATGACATGGGGCATATATTAGCATGTTCAGTACATTACATTTTTACAATGCCACTTCTCTGAATGCAATAATCTCTGAATGCATCTTTAAGATAATTAAAAAATAATACCATATAATCTGTTGATATGTACTTAAAGAATATAATGCCACATTGCTGGTAATAGAGCTTCTAAATGTAAGATAGTTAAATAAAACTTAGCATTTTACCATTAACTCAAAAGATTACCTATCAAAAAAGAAAAATGCAAGTACGAAAACGAATACAGTTTGTAACCTTACTTGTTTTCTTCGTATTGATAACAAAGTGATTTCAATAGCTTTATTTAATTAATGATTCACAAGTTAGAATTCTGTACGTTTTAAACATTTGAAAGTATGACACATATTGCTTTTATTGGATATCATTCTTTTAGAATATTTTTTTGTGGTGGAAATCAATATAGAAATAAAATGTTTACGTAAGGTATATGTGTATCCTGCAAACCTAGGTCAGTCTTTGGAGGTAGAAACAAAATAAATGTTTCCCCCTGTGAGCAGATTTGTGTCTGAATGGGATGTCTGTAAATATGGGAGTTCATCAGGTTGGTACAGCCAGACTGGGCAACAAGTGTTCAAAATCATTTTAGCTGTTAATTCCTGTTTCAGCGTTTGGTTGTGGAATTTTACAGTTTAAGGTTTGAACTGTGAGACAGCCAGGAAGGACGAAAGGGATTTTGTGTAAGAGTACTAGATGGAGGAAGCTCTTTGGCACTGTGAAAGAGAAGAGGTTTTTGATCCAAAACCGACAAACACCACCCTTGGTCTCTCAGTAGGGGTAGCTGCAGCTCCAGGGCTATATTCATAGCGGTGCAAACACAGAGAAACACACTGGCTCATTCAAACACTGACACAAACACACACACATGGAAACCATACACTCCCAAAACAAAAGAAAATTCAGCTGAAGCAACGAGTGAATGACTCTAAAAAGTAGCAGCCTATGTACTATAAAACGCGTGGAATACATCAATACAGACAAGTGTGGACAAATCAAGGATTTGGCAATAGTTAAAAGACAAGAGCCTTCCATGGTTTGAAAATTAAGTTTGTGTCAATCAGTAGGATTAAGATAAAATATATAGGCCTATTCTTAAATTCAGGGAATTGCCCCCTATTACTTTCAGTGCCAATCTGTGTATTTATGTTTGTGTGGCTCTCTGGTCCATTAAATAGGCAAATGAGAGGGAGATTTCTCATATGAACTGATTTATGTTCATTTTCGTTTTCGTATCTTACGGTCAGAGAAAAGATTTCATCCTAGCAAGCGGTTTCGAGAGGTTTTTAGATCTGCCATTAGGAGGCAACACGCATACATCTCACACACTTAGTCTTTGGTAACCTGGTTAGTCGTGCTAGCTAGCAGGCGACAGCGTCTCTGTTGGTTAGAGAGCTGGTTATATTTCCTCCCTGTCATCTCGACTGCCTGGGCCAAGCACGCCCGTAGGAAGGCCTTGGCAGCACCCAGTGTCTGTGCAGATGGCCGGGGATGGCAGCTCAGTGTGACGCCCCGCCTAAGATGCCTCTGATGATTAGACCCTCTTTGAAGGAGAGAGGCATCCATTTACATGAAGGCCCTTCTTTCAGCATACCAATCAGCCTTTGAGTCAACTCTTCTTCTGATGTATAGCTATACTTTTGTGGCCATCTACGGATTAGGTTTTGCGTTATTTTTTTCAGGTGAACATCAACTGTATTTTTTGTTGTTGTTGTTGTTGACTAATTTGGATAGAAGGTTTGAATGAACACACGCGACTTACAGGGAATCTACTCCAACTTCGACTTCTTCGCTACGTGGTGGTATGACAGGTTACACACGTCCACAAATGAACGCATTTTGTCCACGAGTGTTCCCTGTGTGAGGAAGGCGTGAAACAAAGGGAATAATTTGGACCTAAGAGCAGGAAGTGGGTCATGACGCTTTGCGGGAAACTCGCCTGGTTGAAAAGGTGGCCTGTCCCAGCCTGCCTGGAGGCAGGTAAACCAAACAAACAAGCTGGCAGATCAGTAGACAACTATTAAAAACCCGGGGTGGGCCTCAGCGTCGCCGTGGGATACCCGCCATGCGCTGACTCGCAGCGATCCTCTGCACCACTCTGGGATCAGTGTTAATGAGGTTGGCTGGGAGGGTTTAGCGGAGTTTCCCGTAGCCACGGACGTAGCCAGACATGCTGCCTTTAGCACGCTGCACCAGACGACAGGAGGGGGAGGGGACTGAAAGGGTGTAAAAGGGGGGCTGTGTTCAGGAAATGATGACGGACCTCTGGGCTTTCTCAACACACATGCCAAGCTGTTGTTTTGATTCCCAAGCAACTGTTTTTCACTCTTTCTCCCACCCTGTGGGATTCAGAGTGGGGGGGGGGGGGGGTGGCGTAACCACAGTTGTGGCTGTGTAGTAACTTAGGTGGCCATATTGCTTGGAATCACGTAATGTTGCTCAGGCTTACCACAGTTCATTTTACCAGTGACAATGACTACTTATTCCATCTTATTTCATGAGACATGTCCCATTACCCCCAAACCCCCACTCTTCAGCAAGTAAGCAGTCATTTTCCCCAAGGCCAGTAATCGTGATTTAAAGTAGCATAGAAAAGGACTCAACATGTGACATGTTAGCAGCAGTCTCCTCTGATTGATACGAATCATTGCTCTACACACAACATGTCTTGGCTTTTGTCTGTATAGCAATGAGGCAGTAGAGGGACAGGGGGGCGAGGCTCAGGAATGAGGCTGACCCCTTAACCTTTCATTTGGATCTATCATGAGAGCGGGGGTGATGGCACTTCTGACAAATAGTGGGAGACAAGAAGAGAGAGACATGTAGGGTATGTTACCTGCTTTTGAGATTCACATGGCCTGATTGGTTTACTCCTACATCCCCTAAACACCACCCTCCACAATAAAGGAAAGACCTTGTTCTCAGACCGTCAAACCCATTCCGAGTACCTACCTAAAGCTTGTGCCTGACTCCTGTTGCCTTCGCCACTAATGAAAAGCTCACGTCTCCTGTGCCCTTTGACCTCCCGTTAGCACATGGCAATGATTACCCTCCGCCTAAAAGGAGGGACTCGGGTGGATGCCCCAGACTTAAAGGAAACTTTGGTGGGTTCCAGATGACCGGGCCACCACTGCCCACATCATATGTAGAGGTCAGGGAGGAGAAACAGCTATCAAAGGGCTTTTCAGAAGGAATGTATGAATGAACAATTTAAACATGTATCCTCCCCAGTTTCCCAAGACAGTGGCAAATGATTGAAGGGTGTTGAGGCTAAACACAGCCTACGACATAATAATCTCTCCCCCATCCCAAAGTGATCTATGGTTCCCTTCCCACGATTTGAAAGATAATGACAAGTGCAATAAATACAGTGGATACTCCTTTACCCATGTAAAATGTAAAACATTTGAGAAATAATATGCAAGTATTTACAAAATATACATTATAGCTCTGTACAGGTCTATATCCAATGCTTTCAGGAAATGCTGTTGTTCGCCAGACAGCTGAAACTGAAACTCCTACCAATGCGTCATCAGAACTGGGAAAATATCTAATCACTCAGAATATCAAATGTAAGAAAATGGTCACAAGAAACACTATGACCTGCTTTGGCTAATGAGCAACCAAAGTCTGGCAGAAAATACACAAAAACTTTACAATGCAAGCTCATAGTTTTAGATTAAGGTGGAAAAAGAGTTCAATTCAATGTCATACTCCAAGTTCCATTGTAACTCAATTCTCATCTGATTTAATCTTATTAGGTGGTTCAGGTATCCTTGTGACATGACACAAATCTTGCTCCTCCTTTGTTCCTCAAGTATCCTGTTCCCAGACACTTCCAGCCAAATCTGTGGAAGGTCTTGCGGAACAATTTGACCTACGTGGGGTTCATTAACTAATAAGAAAGTCGTGAAAAATTCCTCCGGTGATGGTATTGGTTAAATCGGCTTAATCTACCAACGAGTAATTTCCCACAACATGTTAACCCATGTGTTTTGTGCCCCCAAGCTCCAAATGCCACATTATCGCACACATTTGGACAGCCGCGTGCATACATCACAAATGAGCTTTCCTACAAGCACTGACTTGTGGCATAACAAGACAGTTTTTGCTTCATTAAAACTTCTTCATTATGATTGCAAAGTGTTGTAGGCTATAAGCTGGTAATATAAAGCGCCTTCAATGTTCATTTCCCTCAATCCCTCCTTAACTGCTAACTTCAAATGGTAGATATTTTAGGCTCATGCTGCATGTGATCTGCACCATTGCCCGGGGACCAGGTAAGTCCTCAAGTAAGGGATGAACTCAGACCATCAGACCACCAGACCATCAAACCAACACCTACTCCATGACGTTAGCATTATATTTGTCAAAAATAAATAAAAATAGAAACAGTATTTTGCTCAGAACACCTTTTAATAGACTCTGTGCTCCAGCTTAGTGAGGAACTTCCACTTTTGTCTAGAAGTCGGTATTGCAGTTTCCGGTTTACTTACTAATACTCATCCGCATTAGTAAACACCTAAACTCACAACAAGATGAGTGATGCTGTTGTACAGAAAAAAAGAAATATAATGTACGTGACTCATTTAATTTTCAAGGTACAAGTGGGGCATCATTTTAATCAGGAGAATGTCCTCTTTTTAATATGGCTTGCGCCATTTAATGACTTCAAACGCTAGACTAGAAATTGTCAGAAAAGGCACATTTTGATATACTTCCACATAACGCAGGTTTAAGCGCAATTAATATCATATAGGACCAGATGTTTACTTCCTATGCCAGTTGTTATTTTTGAGTTTCGTTGTGAAATGAGGTTACAGTAGTAAAATAAAAGAGGAGACCTGTTTTGGTGCTTTTTTTAGGCTATGGAATTTTAAGCTTCATTCATGTTAGAAGAGGCTAAACAAAGGTTTGTTTCAATTCACTTGCTATGGGGACGCGCTAGCGTTCCAGCTCAGCCAGCGTTTTTCTGCAGTTTTTGAGGCTAGGGTGAATTTTTATGCGTTCTATTGTCCTGCCTACACTAAAAAGGAACAGCGTCGCTAACTAGCTTAGCCGATAGCCGTCCGGCACACCACAGTAAACTACTTACCCTCGTAGTTGTGCAGATAACTCGATACGCAGAGTTTGAATCCCTTGTTCCGCTTGCTTGTTGGAGCAGGGGACCAGGCATCAACAATTCGATGGACATCACTAATGCTTATTTTAGGCAGGTTTTGGAGACATCTACTAAAAACTGAAATTTTGGGCGACGCGTGTGATTGCCTAAAGTAAACCGGAAACTGATATGCCGACATCTGGCTAAAGCGGAACTCCGTCCATACGCTTGTGCACAGAGCCTATTGGGACGTGTTGTTTTTCAAGTGGAAAAAGTCTAAAATAGCGGGAGTGCGTCTTTAAAAATCATGCCACATCAGTGGGCATACATCATTTCCATTACAGAAGAGACAGAAATACCAGGCTTTTCATAACCATGGTGTAAAACCAATGATCATTTATTAATAACGGTTTCCTGCTTGGGATTAGTGCTGTTTTTCAGGATCTGCAAATCCCTTCGCGGGAGCCTGACCTGACCTCTATCAAGTGCCTGAAATAAACCCTGCTATTTCAGTCGGTGTATAGCGAACACAGCGTCATTTTCCTCGGATGTGTGTGTTTATCCCAATGTGCGTCAGTGCTAGTATGACTCGATATTTTTGGACTTACCCTTTGGCGGTTCGGTGTGTACGTGCGAGTGTGTGTTCGCGGTGCGCGTTCGAGTAATCAGATCGGGTGGTCTGATTTGGAGACAAACAGACGGCAGTGTCTCCGGCTGAAGGGGGTATATTGGTTTACTCTTACCCCATGATGTCAGCTATCCCATGCGGTCGCTGGGTAGAGTTTCTCCATTAGTTCAATTATTTACAATGTTTAATTGAATCGGCCCGAGTTCAGAAAGCTACACAGGATCCTCCCCGTCCCATGGCCAGGTCTAACTGGCGTATATCACACACCCACACACACACACCCACACATACACACGCACGCGCTCGCACGTGCACATTACAAGCACGTTCAAACACAACTAGGGCTGTGAGACGACTGTGAGGACGGAACCAACACCACTGCCAGTCCACAGCAAGTCAATCTGTATCCTTTCTCTGGCCAGGGTCCCACAGCAGTGATGCAAGAGGCCCATACTTGTCTAATCAGACATGCACGGCCAATGTCTGAAGAAAAACATGCTGCATCTCTGCTGAATCCAGATCTGTGGATTTGTTTCACCGAGGGCCTGGCATGGTAATTATGTCAACGGAAAGCTAAGCAACACACAGAAACCCCCTACCCATCCTGCACCATTCACACACTTAGCCCCCCAAACACACACACACACACACACACACATAAAAGAAAGCAGCATATGTCAACCATACCAGCTTAAGCCTAATCCCTGTGGTATTTGTCTGTCATACCACCACACAAGATGGTACCGCGCCTTCATGGCGTCAATGGTATGTCATGTTGTGATGGGGGCGTGGAATGACCTAGGTAAGTTCTGGCTTACATCCCAAATGACATGCAATTCCGTTTATAGTGTACTACTTTGACCAGGGGCCAAAGGCACTATATGGGAAAGTACTGGTTCATAGTAGTGTGCTACTATAGAGGGAATAGTGTGCTATCTGGCACTCTTCCACTGAATACTGCCTGGTAGTAAAGACTATTCGAGGAATGTCGCAGAGGACTTTGGTCTTTGTAACCCAGATAGGTTGTGGTTTCGGTACCACCCTCCACTTACAAAAGCCCATGGGTCGGGATGTTGTTGATGATTGTTGCCAGAATTGGTATGTCAGCTGTTGCTCTTAAAGGAGAATATATCTTATGTTTATACTTTATGTTGGATATTTCATCAAAAAAATGCAAGAAACTAATCATGGGAATTGACTATGTTAAATTCTAGTGAAGCAGTCTAGCCAAAACTGTTTTCATTAGTGAGCTCATGTTTGATGAAAACTGAATCCTATATTGCAATACCTTTTTCATGATGAGGAACCAATTAACCTCAAGTATTAAGAAAGTGAAATTCCCCTTTTGAGGTTGGGTTTCCTGCACAAGAATTGATGTGCGTGTTTGTAAACTGTGTGTGTGTGTGTGTGTTGGTGTATGTGCCTTGTGTATGTGTGTGTTTTTGTGTTGTAATCTTATCCTTTTCTTAGTCATATTCATTTATTCACCATGGAGCATAGCACAAGCTCTTAGTCATCAGATACCTACAGCTGAGAGGGAGAGAAAGAGGGAGGAAGGGATAGAGAGAAAGAGGGAGGGAGGGAAAGAGAGAAAGAGGGAGGGAGGGAAAGAGAGAAAGAGGGAGGGGAAAAATGTTCTCCAGGCAGGAGCAGCTAGCGCTAATTCATCACATGAGCCTCTAACTTGCACAAAGGATGCCCTTGTTTGGGGGCCTGCTTTTCAATGGGCCTCCCTTACTCCTCCACCCCCCCCCCACGTCCTTCCCTCCACCTCTTTCCCAACAAACACACATTCTCCACGTCCTTCCTTCCCTGGGGGCATTGGGTTTCTGGTGCTGAGAGGGAGTTGTTTCTTTGGAGCAGGATAGCATTAATTGAGGCCCTGGTTCAAAAGACAAGCTCATAGTGTGCGTTGTGTGTGTCAGGATGGGTTGGAGGGGGTTTGTGTGTGTGTAATGTTACACGTGGGGACCAGAAGTTCCCCAAAAGATACAGAAATTGGACAACGCGCTCCACATAAGATTGCTAGGAGCTAAGTTAAGGGTAAAACTTACAATTGGGACTGGTGTTAAAATAGGGGTTACTTTTAGTTTGGTCTTGGCATTAAGGATTTATTACATTTACCCATATTAAGGTTAAAGTTAGAGCTTGGGGTAGGTTAATGTTAGATTTTGGGGTAGGTTTAGGGATTTGTGAACATATCTGTTTTTCTACTATCCACAAAAATAATGAACGTGAAAATAAACGTGTCCGTGTGTGTTCTGTCTGTAGGGCTATGTCTGCATATCTACCCCTGATATTTAAACCTATCCCTGGGTACGGCCAATCATCAGTTCTGTCCTAAACATAACACGGAAGACCAAAAATACCCTATTTAAAAATGGGGACAGGAAATATTTTCCTGGTTCAACCACAAGTTTGGGGACAATTTGTTCTCATTTATGTAGTGAAACCTAAGTCTACAATAACAGACACACACACATATACTCATAGTTTGCGGCTAAGGCTTTTGGGGATTTCAAGAATGTGTGTTTCCAGGAAATTGTACATTTACTTTTCTTTTGACCTGTGTTGGTATTTCATTTGGACTTTGTCTGGGGGCCAAAGACATGGACAGGGTTTACATGTACACACACACTCAGTATTTCATTTTGACTTTATCTGGGGGCCACAGACATTGACAAAGTCCACACATAGCAATAGCATATTATTATTCCCACTTTTTCTTTTTTCCCCCTGTTTTATATAATATTAAGTTTTATTAAAGACACAGAGACACATTAGCATGGCCCTGCAATGGATGACCAAAATATGTGTTATGAAAATGTTTCTAAGCACATTATACAACACCCAAAGACACTCCAAGTCATACTACATCACAGTTGTATTCCACTGTATCATTCCATGTTTGAATGATACTGTGTACAACCAAAGCCGTGGGAAAATGTTAGAGGTTAGAGGTTTTATCAATTATCGTTTTAATATTTCAAATGTATCTGTATGAATCGGTAACAACACAAAATGTACATAGAAAAATCATTAAATTAGGTGCATGGCTTTAGGGTAAGACTTTAAGACAAGGTATTAGATAAATTAAGATTAAGTGTTTTTATTTTAAAACCTAAGCAAATTTTAAAATGGCAGGTACTAATGTACTAATGTTTTTGAAGCACACACTATGAAATTGTAACCCTAACTCACAACAGCTCATCCAACAATCCTGTCCGCCACACTCATGCAAACCACCAGTCTACCTAAATACACTTGTAATGTAAACATCCATCTGGGGAGACCTCGCTCCTTACACATGTAGCAAGCCCTTTGTCATACCTCACACACACAATGAGTACATGAGGTGGTAGTAGTAGTAGGGCCACTCAGGATGGAAGCCTATCTCACACACACGGCTCAGCCAGGAGTCTGCTCTACTTTCCATTAATGGTAACTGGAGCTAATCCACTGTGAATGGAGGGCCACGCTAAGAAACAAGCCACAACATTGGTGCGCGTAAGCTTTCTCACGAACGCTATATTTCCTGCAGGGCTTTGACTGACCACAAACCCAGAGCAGGGATTAAGTGTAAGTCTGCATTCCTAATGGCACCCTATTCCTGACATAGTGCTCTAGTCAAATGTAGTGCCTTTTGAAGGGAACAAGGCACCATTTAGGACTCAAAGCTAAAGCTCTATTACGTTTACTTTACCTATCCAAGGACCCCTGTAGTCAATGTTATCAGGGACCTGAACAAATTCAGCATTTGGATTATTTTGTGTGAGGGTGGAGAGAAAGAGAAGACCTCTCTCTGGGTTTTCTTTTCGTGCAAGCGAGCAGTGGTCAGACCATATGGTAAAAATTTAACAGATTTTTTTAGAAGGTACTTCTTGGAGATTTTTGCTTGTTTGTAATGGTTCGGAATTAGTCTACTGTTTACAGGAAGAATATTGGGCTGCAACCTGCTCTGGGCTGGATGTTCTTTTCTAAAACAAAACATAACCAAATCCCCTCACTGAAAGTAGGTGCTGCGCAGCCTCTTTAAACAGATTTCTAAGTTCACTCATTCCTATAATGTTTTGGTATTCGATGCTAATGCTAGCTCAAGGCTAATGTTATCATGTTGAGCACAGAAAACCCATGGTATTTACAAAGTTTGGATTGTAATGAACAGACATGCTAACTGAAAAACAGTATAGGTAATTCATAATCATAGGTTTCCAGACTTCCGATTGAAGGATTGTCTTCATTAAGAACTCAGAGGTCAGGATAGGTAAGCTCTTACAATGACAGAGTTCAAACCTCATTGACAAACCGTCAACAACAACAACAACAGCAACAACAACAACACCACATGTGCGCCTATCTAGGCCATAGCCCACTAGGTAATCTTGGGTAATGATAATACCCTGTTGCAAACAGAGAACTGATAAACCCCAGTAGTCCTTTGCGAATGGACTAGCCAGCCACTGCCACTGCTGACAGCACCAGGAGGATTACTGGGTATCTGCTCCTCCGCCCCGCCGTTTCCAAGGAAATGAGGTCATGTGGTGAGAAACGAAGGCTCTGTTCTGCTGCCAAGTGATCAGGGTGGGGGCGAGCACGGACCCAAATAGATTAAAGAGTCTTGGGTTCCCTTATCACACACTTCCTTTCATTTTGGGGTTAGAGAAATAGATTTAGGCTAACATAGCAGATCCAGTTCAAAAGCTAGATCGAGGCTTGTGTTCTAAATGTGTCACTGGCAAATGTTATTAGGATATCAAGCAGGGCAGTTGAACTTTCATTTCATATTGGCCGAAGAAAAGATATCTTCCGTGAAGAGTGAGACTTCCCCTTTGGTTTCCTGTCCCCAATGATCCTGCAGTGCGTCATGAATTAAATTGTATTGTTTTGAATGAACGTTTGTTTTGCAACAGAGATGGTGGAAATGATATAGGTGTAGAATGGCTTGATTGTATTTCATACAATCTATGACAGAGCAATGACTACAATAGCAACTCCTAAACAATTTCCATTTAGTCCAGATGGCTCCCCATGATAAAGTAATTGGAATCTAGTTATTCTATTTCTACGTGTTAAGTCATTGATTCCAAAGGCTCTGGGTAAGCCTGTTAAGTTCTTGGCTCTACTTTAAATTGAATGATTGGTGGATCTCAGCCTCGTGGTCCTCCTACATCACAATCTATTTGTCAGCTTTGTCACAACTTCGCCAGACTGTGTCATACTGTGACCGTTGATCTTTGGCGGTCTTTCCCAATATCCCAGACCAGACGCTATTTAGAACCCTGGCTTATCAGATTTAGTCTTGAGTCAGCCAAGACCCATAAGGAGACTACTAATCTTAAATTCAAATCCCATTCTGCATAAAGTCCCTCAGAGGCCAGCGTACACGTTAAACGGCCATGGTGGCCAAATAAAAAGAAATCACTAAAGATCACTAAAAATCACAGGGTTGTGTTCAGCATGGTGAAAATGTGTGAAGCCTTTGAAATCAGGTGATATTTGAATTTGGAAAATGTTTGCAAATGCTTTGTTTGGACTAGAAATCTTGGCTTCATCCATAGTGGAAACCTTTTTTAGACGACCTGGATCACACAAGCCTGGTGTCAAATCTCCTTCGTTGTGTGATACTAAAAAACGTCTATCTGGAATGCCAGTTTGAGTTCCTCTCAATTTTCCAGCATGAAATGAATGTAATATCGCCAAAATGTTCAACGTCTTAAAGCCATCCTACCCAGAATAAAAAATTGCATAGTAAGCCACTCCATAACAACTCGACAAGTAAAACTAACTACACTGCCGATTTTACATGAGAACCCCCTCCCACACATATATATACACATCCTATTCCCTAATCTTGCAATCTACAGTCTTTTTTGGCATGTGGCAACAATGCGGGAGATGAGTCCCAGACGATAAAGCATGACGGGCCACCTGATACGTTGTGAACGGAAGAGCGCTCACAGGCTCCCTTTATGCTGACGCCGAGCACTTTTTCTGAAAGGAACGAACCCCAGACTCCAGAGGACAAGGGATCCGGGAAGTGGGCCAAAGGCAGCTGAGAAGCAACATTTGTTTCTCATTTGGCCTGCAAGCTTGAATGACCAGAGCGGATACTTACATTTCTCCGGTTACAGAGTCTGTCCTATTTTGTTATGTTCCAAATGATGGAGAACTGGAGGCCACACAAAAATGAAACCCAGAAGTGAACCATTACTTGTGAGAGAGAAGGGGTAAAGGAGTTGACTTGGATTTGGACTGAGGGAGTGATGTTGGAGTATGAGAATGTCCGTGGTTTCGGTTAAGGCCATTCCAGCCAGCATCGGATGAGCCAAGTTCCAGTCTTGTACCAAAAAAAAACTTTGAGTAATAAAACAATTACAAGAAAAACTGAAATAACTTCTCTACTTGTGGGTGGACTATGTAGACAAAAGTGGTACAGTAGATCTGTCATTATATTTGGGCACCAATAGGAGCAGTAATGGTTCTGGTGGTTCAGGTTTTTTGTGGTTAATGATATTGCAGGTGTATTTTTAAGTTTTGGAATGGGAGGTTGACATTTGAAAATTATACTTTTATAACATTGTCTGTGTCTTCCCTTCTAGCCCTGAACTATTATCATAGAAGGCATTTTGTATCTGCATTTGGGTGAATGTTAGCATACCTTCATATATACTCAGTAGACAATTTGTTGGATGCACCACACCGTTCCCCATACTGGATACCTCATACAGACAGTGAGTGCTGGCAGAAATAGCAGCTCATCTATCGCATGCAAAACTAAAATCAAATGTTTGGCCGGGAACACAACCAAACCTAGTAATAATGTGTTGCCGTTATTCCATAATACATAAACATTTTCAAAAAAAGAGATCTAAAGAAAAATCAAAGACCTCAATATGTTTAATTATACTCAAAACTGAAACTGAAAAGATCCTAAAAAGCACAAATAGCTACTGAGCAGCTTTGTGTTCTGGTCAAAAGGACAGTAGCAGGCTTCTGCTGCAGCTGATAGTAACAAAGAAAGGCCACCTTGTACTTTTAGAAATGTGTCACTTCAAATCTCACACCATCATTAACACCCAGTAATTTGTGATGTGTAATCCAGCGCTCGCTAATGAGACAGTTCAAAAATAGAATTGTGTTAGCTATTCCCTTGCCAGCACTCATCAGCCGTTCTTCAGAAAGTCCTCATTCTACAATGCTGTACCATCTACTAACCAGTCTACGTTACTTTGGAAAAATTACAGAATACAGAAAAATCGACATGAGGCAAACCCAAATCATTCTATCCCAGGAAACCATACTCACCTTGAGGCAACAAATTGATCCCCTGTTCTGCCATTAACTTTTTAGTTATCCTTCTAATCAGTCTTCTAATCAACATTTATAAACTGTACCTGTCAGTAAAATGTAAAAAGACCCACACTGTTAATTATTATGGTGTAAACCAGATGTCTCGCTAGGATCATAACACACCTGGGGCTATTCATAAAAGATCCGGGGCTATTTCCGGAGGCCTAACGACGCCACTGGTGTAAACAGTAACATTGGATGAGAGAAAATGTTTTATTGTTAATATTTGGTACATGGTTGGGATCATTGTCAGTCCAATTGTGTAACTCCGGAAGGCAGATTAAATCCTCACTGGACACGTCTTTAGGTATGCCTCTTTGGTATCAGGAAATGTTCGCCTCCATGCTTTTCAAGGTTTGACGTGTCATGTGTTCAGGGATGCCATTCTGCACAACACTGTTATAAAGAGAGGTTATTTGAGTATTTTTGGCCTTTGTGTCCGCTTGAACAATTCTGGCCATTCTTCTCTGACCTCTTTCAATAACAAGGTGTTATCACACACAGAACTGCCCTTCACTAGATGTTTTTTTATTGCACTCTGTGAACTCTACAGTCTGTATTGCAAGAAAATGTTTGCTGTTTCTGAGATGCTGGAACCATAATGGTCATCCCACAGTCAAAGTCTCTGTTGTCGCGCAACTTTGTTTGTTCAAATAAAAACTTCTTGACCATGTCTGCATGCCTTATATTGAGTAACAGTCAGCTGTCTCACTTTTTGGCTATTTGACTTAACAAGCAGATAAACCTAATAAAGTGGCCAGTGAGTGTACATTTTAAATTGGTGGGTGCACCAACCCTCAACATGCACCAACCCTCAACATGTACCAACCCTCAACATGCACCAACCGACATCAACGACGTGCCACTGTGCTTGGAAGGTGCCCTAGAGGAGAAGAGTTGGGATGCTGAATGCAGCCCAAGTCAAAAGCCCTGAGGAGCCACACCTAAATAATATAAGGGCTCATCAGGGCATGGACAAAAGTGACTCCCAGACAGGTGAAGAGATTCTGGAAGTATTGTGCTGAAACCTACAAGACGACTGATGTCCAGGTCTGTGCGCAGGCATATCAGCTTTTGAAGATCATTCAGCATCTTGTTGATTCATACTGTACGCAGACATAATCAATTCTGTTTTAATATCAGTTGAAGGGTTTCATTTGACATGTAGTTGTCCTCTGCATCAAAGCAAAGCTTCCAAGCACTGTGATGGTCAACAACAAGGTTTTAGTGTCTACCAGGATAAACCCCAGCAGTTGGACTGGCATTCCAGCCTTAATTGGGGATTCCTACCTTTTTTTTCCTCGTCGTCCCTCATCTCTATCCCTCTCTATCACGCTATCATCTGTATTTTATACTTTCATGCCCTCTTTACTCCACCCCCCCCCCGCCCCTTGCCGAGATTAAATTACACCCCCCCACAACTTGTAATTCTATAAAAGTCTCTGCTGGACGAGACCCGAGGACACCCAAATGGAATAGGGAGGGAGAAAGAGAGATATGGAGAGAGACAGGACGGAAGATGTGATGGCAGATAGCAAGACAAAGAGAGACTGAGAAAAATGAGAGCCAAGGAAGAGACAATAGAAGTCGGACAACAGAGAGGTGAGAAGTGGCAAAGGGAGAGGGAGACAGAGGAAGAAATGAGCCGCTGTTATTCTGCAACAGCGGCTTTCTTCAAAGCACTAGCTCTGTTTAGTCTGGCTTGGGAAAGGGGGACGGGGGGAGGTGGGGGCGGCGATAAAAAATGCACCACAGTCATAGAACGAGCCTCCCTCCAGGCAAAGGCTCTCCTCCAATCACTGCGCAGGGCCTCTGCTGTGACGACGGGTTACCGAGCAGAATTTCCCCACCAAAGAACATCGGCAGGCTCACTACCTGTGGCACGTCCACAGACGACCTAGCATCCCCAGAAACACAGCCTGCTATTTCTTCTGTCTGAGTAGAGGGAATGGGAGGGGAAAAAGAGAGGGAGGAAGTGACATCAAACTCAACCTAAATCCTCACAACACTGCTTACATACTGGTCTATTCTGAGGGCTTCTCTCCACCATTCGTAGACCGGGTGAACTGAATGTGCAGTATGGCTAAATCTATTCCTGAAAGTCACAGATGCACAAGTCCACTGCACTTTAAAGCTAGGGTCTTAAATGTGAACAATAAAAACAATATTTCATTTTGCCAAGCTTTGTTTTTTTCGGGGGGGGGGAGGGGGGGGGGGTTAGACAAGAGATGTGGATGACTATCACCTCCTGTCTAAAGTTTGATATTATGGCCTTGCCATAACACATAGTTCTCCTATATACTTCTTGCCAAGGAGTTCAGCTGCTTATCACACCAGATGTTGAACCAGGGAGACATTTCCTGGCAAACAGCCATGATTTCGCTTGCAGCTGTAAGACTTACCATAAGGAGTCACTAGCGTGGAATGAGACCAGGCAAACTTGTCCTACATCCATCCGTCAAGCCCGGGAATTATCACAGGCACCGTCGAAATGCCACAAACAGGATGAAGAAATACGGTCGAGAATGACACACCTGTACTGCAAGGCTGTGACTTAGACACCTGCGCTACTCTGGGGCGGCATATTCTGAACACTAGTTTGTGTTTGTGAACTACTGTGAACTACTGTCCACAAACTCAGACAGCCTTGGATGTTTTGTATGAGAAAATCCCAGACGTGTCAGTTTTATTATTGGGTATCTTTTTTCATGTTGAACTTGCAACGACCACCCAAGACCCCCCCCCCCCCCCCAATGCTGAAGAGACTCGGGTCCCGACAAAAGTATTTTATTTCGGTTTTGTAATGGGGGAGACCAAAGAGCCGTCCCTGCCAATAGGCTGGGACAAGGGTTGGATGACGGGTGGAACAATTGAACCCCCACCCTGCAATAACACAAACCTTTGCAAACCCGACAGGGTCAAAAATAGAACAGTTAATATCACCACGGTTAAGTGCATTGATGTTAATGGACTTGACACATGCGGACATAAGATACCACTGGAGCTGTTATGTTTCTCTCTCTGTCTGTCCTTTTACCAATTGTTGCAAATGGACAGGCAGGCAACACAACCCCAGTGGCTCCACACTGACGGGCCAACAGACAGGTCATGTCATCAGTCTCTCTATCTCGCTCACCTTCTCTCTTTCTCTCGGCCCCATTAGTCGGCGACTCTGGAAAGCCCTCTCAGTCCTATTCAAACACAGAAAGAGAGAGAGAGAGAGATCAGGTCAGTGGAGATAGAGTGGGATCAGCACTTTGGACTTTGGTGCCCGTGTCTGAAGGGAATACTGTTGTTTTGGCTTTCCCTGACTCAGGCAAAATGCAGTGGAAAAGCCCAGGGTGGTGAACCAAACGGAAGTCCCAGTGAGCAAAATAATTTGACGGACGTCTTCTCAACATTTTTTCAATGTCTTTTCAGAGCCTTTTCAACCAGAAAGATGTATTTTCAACGTCTCGTGCCCATAGGGTCAAATGTAATGAAACAGACAGGGACCCAGTACCTGGCTGTGAAAACAACAGAAGGTTGTCATTTTCTGTTGAATGCCTTAATGAGCATGCCCCTTGTATCGAAACATTTCTCTGGTTGAAGTAGAAATCAGGTTGGCTAAATGTACGACTGTGAGAATACCAGCCACAATGGAACTGTGCTTATGAATAATAATGTTGCTGCGACTCAAACTCAGGCCTAGGTCAGCGGGTTGCCTTTTGCCTGTATGGTGTATCAACATCTTCTCTCTCTGTGTAACTGGGTCACTTGACAATGACTAACATCACTGACTCCATCAACGTCATCAGTGACTGTCTTTGTTTTGAGTTCATCTTCTCATGTGGCAGACGTTGCAATCCATCCGTGCTGTCCGTATCAGTACAGTCATACACAAAGGAAACAACAAAAAGCTGTACCAGGTAGACATTGCTTTGGACTAAAACAGGAGGTATTTGCTTACATCCACAGGAAGTTCCTGCTTTTCTACTGAAACTGATCTGCTGTCTGTTTCGCGACAATCCTCTTTTTCCTCAGTAAAGGTAGGATTGAGGGAGGGGAGGTATGATCCTGGGTTTCAGTTTGTAGAGGAGAACTAGAAGTGAACTTCACCCTGGATCATGATGTGCTGCTTACACCACGGCCTTCATTTTAAACAATTGTGTGTGAAGGGAGAAACGAGGAGAAAATAAAACAATTCTCCCCTTCCAAGGCCACTAGACCTCCTCTCAGCATTCCATCGCACTCAGCAGGTGTGTGTGTGTGTGTCTGTTTGTTCCTGGTTCCCGTTTGTTCGGAGGAATGCAGTAATCTTTTTTTTTAAAAGGTTGGATCTGTGCGGCTGCCAGCTTTGGCCGGCCAGATCCTTTTTTTTTTATTTCAGTACTGGTCACCAAATGACCCTCCCACTCCCTTTGTTGCTGGGTTAACTTGCACAGAACCATGCGTGTGCCCACACACACACACACACACACACTCGACACAGCCGACAAAGGTGAGCCGGGGCAAGTCAGACATAGAGGACATTGACTGGAGGGAAAACATGAAACCTCCAAAACTCTCATGATTTTCTCACACTAGATTCTGCAGTGCCTTCCTGTGTATTTAAGGGAAAACCCCAACAATGTCGGCTGGTACCTCCAAAATGGAACTATCAACACACTAGAGCCTCCCATAATCCCTCTCTTGCTCACCTTCTTTCTTCGTTACAGTTCAACTCTCAGTACGGTTAATAGTCCCTTAAACACTGTCCTGTTATGCTGCTGATGTTGTAAGTCGAGTAGGATTTTTATTGAGTTGGACTTGGAATTGCTGTAACTAAAATGTTACCTTACTCTGAAATCCTTTGATTATTGTAACAACCTCATGTACAGACAGATAGAAACAAAAACGACATTTAGTGGAAAAATCAGCGGGGGGTAAGTAGGTTGAAAACCTTCACACACACTCGAATGTTTTCGCACGGGAGATTGTCCCGTTCAGGACACAGTCCAGACTGCCGATCCACTTCCAGCATCCAAGCCACATGCGCTGATACTGCCAACCCAACAGGGATGATTCACTGAGCGAATCAAATGAAATTTGCTGCGTGGCCACAACTGGCATGTGTGTTAGTGCACATGTGCGTGTTAGTGCACATGCAAACATGTGCTTGTGTTGGGGGGGGTCACATTCAGTAACATCATGGTAATGAGATGTGCCGTTGAAACATTCCACGTGACCTCCAGAGTGCTTGTGCCAAGCCAGTGTGCCGTAATTACCGGGGTGGAGGCACCACGGCTCCTTCTAATGGGAATCTCAGAATATCTCTGCCTGTTTCAGAGTCTCTTCAGGACAAAACAACATCAACAAAAACAACAACATCGGCGACCAGGAAACCAGAGAAAGTCATACAGTAAGCCCTTAGGCTTTGTTGAGGGGAAAGTTAGAACTCTCTTGAGCGTTTGGTGGCACGCATGCATGGAGTCTCGCACACCCGTGTATACAACATGCTACAGCAAAGCAAGGCAGCTCACAAAGGGAAAAGGTTATTAGGTGTACAATATCAAATGTAAAATTAAATCTTGGACATAAATGTCATTTCCAATCAAATATGTTCCAAATATATGGCACTCATTAAAATGCATGTAAAAAATAAATCTTTATTTTCAGGATTCACTTTGTTTTTTCATTGTGGAAAATACCAGGCCGTCTCGTTGAAGTAGTTATACTACTTGATGCATAGCATCAGTTTAAAAGTTGAAAGTCAACTGGGAGTGTATATACAAAAGCTATTAATGTTACAGAATGAGAAGATTAACTAAAAACAAGCAAAGCATGTGGTGTGTATACATTTGTCATTGCAATGTAAAACAGAACTCAGAGAGTCCCTCTCCATGAATCAGGTTAGCACCTTCTCAGTCTGCAGGGGCGTGTCGGCTAACCAGCCCTCTGATTCGCCAAAACCCTCGAAAATTTCAACTGGCTTTGACCTCTGGTGTTGCCAGGCAACGATGAGACGAGAACAGGGCTCTCTTTGAAAAACAGGTTGGTGTGTGTTCACACTGGCTGACCAGAGCAGAACCCGCCCTGCTCCTCAGGCGGGCTATTAACTATGCATGATCGGGGTCTCTGGGAAGACTCAAGCTGGACTTTTCATACACGGAAAGAACTGACTGGATGTCTCATGGCACAAAGGTTTTGTGCTTGCACACAGAGTACTAATTTCCCAGACATACTGCCTAATGAACGTCTCAGGTTTGTCCAAAAGGTATTTCTCCATGAGATTCTTAATTTAAAGAGCTTTTAAAGCTGGGTTCCTTAGTATGTGCTCATCATCTTTAGACTTATAAATCAGTGATATACTTTAGCCATTAATAGTACATAAGCTAAGATCAACTGTCGTACCCAATCGGAACCCCAAATGCATGTTTGATTTACTCTAACACTTTTGTTGTTTTTCAAAGAAAGCACTACTGAATGTAAACGAACATAGTATGACCTCCTAACACTGGATGGTCAGGTCTCACTTTAAAGCTCTTTCAATTAATTAGAGAGTATGATAAGAGACTTCTTTAGACCCATCCCATAGCTTTTTACCCAAATACAAGTGGGTTAAAGGTTTACTATATTGTTTAAATGGATTAGGATTACAGCTTTAAGTTCAAGATTGGAATACTGGAAAAAAAAGCTTTCCGTGCTTGAATGATGAAGCGTAATTGTGGTCCCTGAAGGCAACTGAGGTCATGAGTTGTTAAAAAGCATTGATAAAACCATTGATAAAATATTCACTTTGAGTTCAATGTGATTAACCACGATTAAACGATTAACCACAGGGACAACCGCATCATGTACAGTAGCTCATTGTCACTAAGCACGCAACAGCAAAATTATAATTCTAATAAATATTGGCGGATAGGTGAGAGGGTGGCGCAGGAGGAGTGTGTGTGGGTATGTGTGTTGGGAGAGCAGGCTGTGTGGTCTCCTGATGGGTGAGAGGGTGGAGCAGTAGGTGTGTGTGTGGGTATGTGTGTTTGGGAGGTCAGGCTGTGTGGTCTGCTGATGCTGGGGAATTCCATACCCCAGATGAACCCCCCTACCCCCGAGTGCAGCCTAGCATGACATAGAGACTGGGATGTACTAACTGGTTGGTGTGTGTGTGTGTGTGTGTGTATGGGGTTGTTGTGCAGTGGTGGTTTGGAATGTGAGTGATTGCAGCTTGCAGCATGGAGGAGTTACACATGGTTAAGAGAGAGGATATAACAAGCGTGGAACATTTATAATTTCTCTGAGTGGGTGACTTTTGCAAATATCATTGTCCAATATGTGGAGATATGTGGAGCAACTTTTAACAAGTAAAAAAGAAGTGGCCATCGGGAAATGTCATTTGATTTCATTTATATCAAAATAGTGAATGTAAAAACTTTATAGCCCAAAACTTTATAGCACTTCTATCCCATCCTTTATTTCACGTGGTGTACCACATGGATTGGTGTCATGTCCCATCATGCTTAAACATAGCTGGTTTGGGTAGTTATTACATTATTACCATGAATATTATACCTTATCAGAATCCAAAATATAAACTTGTATAACTCTGACGTTGGTAAACAATTATGGCAAACAAACATTGCCACAAGGTGCGGTTAAAAATATAATTCTGGATTTCTGGACAGGCCTCGCCTTCATAGCATTTTTCCACAACCACAATGAGCTTTTTTATTTAAAAACAGTTTGGTTGACTTCCTTTCTTTTCTTCAATTTAAGGATCCTAGCTTTAAGTGAGTGGTCTTACCAGAACACAAGGTCAGTCGAGTTCATCAGAGCCAGAGCCCATTTTAGACACTAAATGGCCCCTGTAACCTTACCACTTAACCAAACACAAGATGCTTTGTGCCTTTTCACTCAGCACCTCTCCATTATCAATCATGTCAAACTCTCCAGTGACATATTTGTGTAAATAACAACCAAACATTGAATAATGCCCTTCAGGTAAATGTGTACCAGTGTCCAGAGTTTCTCTCCCTCTCTCTCATGACATGTCACTGTGAGTTCTGTTCAAACAAAGCCTAAAGCAGGGGAAACTTCCAGAGATAGCACTGCTACGGAGTTGTCCAGCAGCATATTGCGAACAAAGCCTTTGTCCAAATTAAAACGTGAGAATATATGTCTGTAGTTTTAACTGTCTCAGCTGGTTGCAAACCACTGTAACAGTCAGTTGCTGGAGTTGCGCAAATGGAGCAAAAAAAAGTGGATAAATTTGAATCAAATTCAGATTTCATGGTTGGAGGAAGAGAATGATGGAATGAGGCTAAAGGTGAAATCAAAGGTGAATCAGTTGCAGCCTTCCAGCTTGACAGTATCTTTATCAGTCACCCGGCTGATCATATTACCTCTTAAGTGCTGAGTTGCCAGAATAGAATAGAGGACTGAATAGAAAATAGCAACCTTGATGGCCTTGACAGGGACAGTCTCTAATTTACTGGGTTTATCAAGGTGGATTAATTCAGTTCATCACTTCAGCATGGTTTAGCATGGTTTTATTTCAGTTGACAATCAGGGGCTATAAAAGAGAACTTTGAGGATTTGTCTGTGGTGAGCGATTAGTCCTTTTTGAGGATGGCAGGGTTATCTCTCCTACTTACTCTCACTGTACCTTTATTTTTCCTCCTTTGTCTACCCCCTGTTCTTAGTAAAGCAACACTATATTCTTATAAAACTGTTATGTTTATTCAGTGTCTTAACTGAATTCAGTCAAGTGCCCATGCAGTTGTCAGGCGTTATTTAACTCTAGTTTCTTGCACCGTTTTTGGAACTTTTTGTTTAGCTAGCCACCATCTAATTATTTTTATTTTAAAAACAAATCAAATGTTATGGGGTCCAAATATTATGCTGGCAGCACTCACATTTTCTTTATCACAATAAAAGCCATCATTGAAATATATAAGGCAATATAGTTAACAATCTAGTCTGTAAAAAAGAACAGACAAAAACAACATTGGAATGGACATTAAACATAAAATGTACCAACTCGATTGTTAAGTATATTGCCTAATATATTTCAATGATGGCTTTTATTTTGAAAAAGAAAATCTGAGTAAGCGCTGCTAGCATAATATCCTGCTGGTAGAAGAATGGTAATGAAGCCTCGAATGGCCAACACTACTGATTAGTGGTGTTACAACATCAATATGTTACAAGTGATTTTCTTCCTAATCCTAACCCTAACCTAAACCCCAGTGTTGTGATGCCTAAACTTAACCCTAATCTTAACCCCAGTGCTTTGATACCCAATCCTTACCTAACTGTAGAAAAAACATTGAAATGCATTCATTACATATTATAGGCCAATACTAATCCAACAAGATCCACAAACCCTGTGTGGAGCAGTGTGCAAGGTGCCTACCTTCAGAACTGCTCATCGCCAGTTTGAAACACAGCTTGTGTGTTTGGTGCAAATTCGTAATAAATGATACGTTTTCATAACGTATTATAAGTTTGTCTGGCGTTTGTATCATATTAAAAGTTTTAATAGTGTTCGTAACGAATGTTAGGTTTTAGCCAATTCGTAATGTATTATATGTTGCGGTAGCGCATTGTAATGTAACCTAACGTAGCATATATAAAATCTGGTGCAATGGATTTACCTAAAATAGTCTGCGAATCCTCTGAGACCAGGTTGAGTTATTCTAAGAGCTTGTTTTTTAAGGGGTGACAACGCAGTAGTCTAAACATAAAATAAATGGCAGTATGTCCTGCGTCTCTCTATTCCACTATCAGACAAGTCTATAGTACCACTTTTTTACCTTATATTTTAACAAAATACATTTCAGATACTTTTCCAGTGTTATTTACAGTTCTGAGTGTATATTTATCCTTACATTTTCATACATGCCATTTCAACCGACAGAGTTAGGCTGATCTCAGGTAGTTTCTTTCATATCTTGGATGGCGCTTTCCCCTCACCCTACATCCATGATTCTATTGTTAAATATATTTTTTAGAGGCATCAGTTATTGTTTTTTCTTGTTTTTTTTTTGGGGGGGGGTTATACATAAAAAGCCTTATGAACTAATACCGTCAGAAGAATTTATGGGGTTGGTTGTGTTCCCTGCCGATCAGTGGCTTTTAGATTTGCACACCCAACGCATTGCAGTTTCCCTTTCTGTCTTTTTAAATAAACAAAGGGCCCTTTCTTCTCACTCAGCTGTTACCTGCCTTTTTACCTGACACTGTTGGTAGGTTGGACGCTGTTAAAATACAGCATAAAAACAATAAGGCTTATAGGAGCCCCACAAAGGTAGGGACTGGCAATTACTGGAACTCTTCCCTTTTTTGATTAGAATAGTTATTATCTCATTTAAGTCAGTTATCATTATCTCATCCCTGATTAGTCAGATGCATCTGCCAGCCACTAGTAACCAGCCAACCAGATAATGGAATCATATGGTTGGGTGGTTGCAAGTTACTAGGACCTAGTAACTATTAGCCCAGCTAAGGAAAAACAGACATTATACATTGTTAGCGATATTTGCTAGCTACCAGGGCTTCTGTTTTGACTCAGTTAGCCTAAAGCACTATGAGCAACTTAACATTTTATTTATGTAACTGCTTGCAAATTTTATCCAATAAAATAAAGTAGGAAATGATATTCTAATAACATGAGAGGTTTTATCAGAAAGGCTTTCGGGAATAGAGGTTTTTTGGGTTTTCTTGCGAGCTGGACATTAATGCAGCTGGTGTTATAAGACGCGTGCAAAAGCAGACGATGAGTGCTTAGTTTCCAGCAGTTAAACCTTTTTTGGCATATCTGCTGAGCATGTAGGTGCCTGGGGAGGATCTTGGCCTCCTAAAGTGGGGAATCAACTGCCCAACTTCTTCAAGCAGCTTGCAAATGTGCGTTAGCATGCTTACATTTTCCTGCTGAAGACAGGATCTTAAGGCTGTCTATATTCGGTTTTGGAGAAAATCCCCTCCCTGTGGGCACATTTTAAATCATGGAAATTAAGGCAATAATTAACAGTTTTGCCCAATTAGGGTACACTGAATATTCCAATGGGGACTTTGTAAGCTATTTAAAGGTTTTGGAGAATGCACTATTCTGCTAGACATTTTATCTGGCAGCCAATCATTTTACTGGCTTTTATTTTATTTTAGCGTCCAAAAGCTGGCTATAGCTACCTATTGCTGCAGAAGAGCTGTCTGGCTGTCTGACTTTTAAGCAGATAAAGTACACTTTCAAATGACAAAATAGTCTATTTTTCTTTCTCTTTGCTGTGTTTTCAGTTGATTTTAGTGAATAAGCCATAGAAATAATGTAATCTAATTAGAAACAACCGAATTTTCACACAGACACTGGAAGTGGTTCAGTCAGATTTGCCACTACAAGGCAAACTGTATCATAATCTGAGTATAATGCTGCTTTATACGTTTTGTACAATATCATGGGTAAGTTGGTGATCATCTCTTAGGTTGAGAAGTGAGTCTCTACTGGAATGATGTCTTAATGTGTTAACTAAATGTTAAGACCTTTGTATTTTATGAATGGAACTTTATTGTCAAGTGTTAACTTCTAAGTGTTTTAAGTGTTTACTTGATCCACATTATTTTATAAGGCTTGAAATATGAACCTTTGACAAAGTTTCCCTTGTTTAAATACTACGTAATAACAGCAACAATATTTCTACCTATAACAGAATGAAATGTCTTGCTGAAAAAACAATGTTTCCCATTTGTAAACAGTGTACAAATCAAATCATATGATCCAACCATGAGCCACCCATGTTCAAGGGGCCACTGAAAATATGTGTACATTTTCAGTAAACATGCTATGGCAAATGATCAAAAACAGAAACATTTTTCATCAACTGTAAGCAAATTGTATGAGAAACAAAACGGTTCCATATGCCACTAGGCACGAGTCAATCAACATAGTACAATCTGTATACAGAAACTGAGCAATAAGAAAGGCTCCATGACTTTTTACTTAACTGGTAGATAGTAGCTGAAGAACATAATGTTCTCCATTAGGCCGTTTCAAAACACATTTTAAAGCCACATCCTCTTTTTGAAATGCAGCGATTACATCAATAGTTTGGGGTAAAAACGTTGGTAAATCCCAAAATTAGAAATGGCCTACTTTAAGCATTCCTTCTTACGTTCTATTTACCTGAACAGACTTGAAATAACTGGAAAACTAATTCAGAGTAGACATCCATATGGTTGCCTTTACCGCTTTTCGGGTTTTCAGATCAGTGGAAGTGAATGTGGGGGTATGAGGTGAGGCAGGCTCTCCAGGCTAAGCGAAGTCTGACCTTTGTACCAAATATAGTCTATAAGCGTGTCGTGTGACTGTGAGTGTGCCTTCAGGACAGCAAATCGATAGCCTCAGGATGCTGAAATCAAGTGTGGGAGGTGTGCTTCTTGTGGTCAATGGGAGTGTGGTTGGGTTACAGGTAGTATAGTTGTCCCGGACAATGTGGTGAGCAATACCATGCAGGACAGTTGTCCCAAAATAAACTGTAATCCCTAGTATTTTGAGCTAGAAATGAGTATTTAACAAATTCTGAAAGTAATCTTTTCCATTTTCCGTTTTCAGGCTGTGACTTACACATTTGTATTTGGTCCGGGAATCCCACATATTCGTAAAAGTTGTCCTTTCACAAAACAGAATATTGGTATAAACAATTGGACCGACAAACTAAAATATTAGTTGCACTGTGTCAAATGTGTTATACAGCCTGAGTATTGATGGGGCCATGGACACAATCACCCATGTACAACATTTACTGACGCGAAGCCTGGGCCAAATCCAAATCTTTCCTAGCAACAGAATAGGCTGCAAGCACACACTGATATACCTTAAAACCCTTTGATAGGCAAGACTCTATTTACCCAATGTTAAATAGTTAACGAATGAAAGGCAAGCTGGTTCGGAGGGGAAATCCACCATAGCCATCGCCACATTTTTCCTAACCTTCCCAACAACAATTGCGTCCAAGGTTACATGATCCCTCCACCGGGCTACAATAACGTATCCCACGTCACCCTGCTTCAGCTGGGTAGCCAGTGATGTGAGATGAGTTTGTTCATTAACCCCTTGTTGTCTATATCTCCTACGAGTCTGACATAATCGGCCTGCGCCAGTGGTGCGTAACGCGGCCAATGAATAAGACATCATCCCTGTGGTCTCTTTTTTCCACTGTAAATGTTTAATAAGTGACAGTATAGAAGAGAATCTGTGACATATTTAGAGCAGTTGTTAGTGACAGTGTTAGCTAGGGAGTTTCAGGCACTAGACAATAACCTTTCAAAGGGATCATGTGCATTGCGCATACTTTGTAGTCAGAGGAGGTGGAGGTTCATGTTTGTGTCTGTCTGTCTGCTTGTGTTTGTGGCCTATATATGGGATATAAATAATCTTTTACATATCAGTCGTGTTTGAAATTCTCTTGGGGATTATAGTAGCTGTCGCTTTATTTAAAAAAATGAATTGTTTCTCTGAATAGAAGTAAGCCAAAGCCAAACAAAAACAATGAGCTTTCCAAGATTACATTTTAGACTCAATCACAACACAGTGTGGCAGTTTTTTTCATTAATATTTTGAATCTTGTAGGCAACACAGAAGAGTACCCAGTATTGTTCCAAACACTGTGTTCGGTCTCAGATCGGTAAAAATTTACTTAGGATATATGGTTTGTTAAATTTAGACCTAAAATGATGGCAGTTGGAAGGTTTCATGTGGTGAACACTGACTGTTGTAAGTAAAAACACCAGAGTGAAATTCCATCATCGCACAAAAGATATTCACAATGGTGACATTTTGTTTTCGCTCATTTTCATGTCACATAAATGATGCCATCATGTGGGACTGTGGGTCAATTTATGTTGTCAGAGTAGGCGCCCTGACTCTAGTTTGTGCTAGGCAGATTACTGCCTGGGAAGGTCTCCAGTCAGAAATACAAGATGGGAAGGTCTCACCACTGGAAGCCTGAGAAGCAGGTAATCTATCAAATAGCAAACCTCTAACTTTGTACAGTAGGCCTACTAATGCAATAAGTAAAATCAGTCACACTACGAAATGCTACCAAATAAACCACATTAATTCATAATACTGTGAATATAGTGTGGATATAAAAAGTTTACACACACTTGTGAAAATGCCAGGTTTTTGTGATGTAAAAAAATGAGACAAAGATAAATCATGTCAGAAAATTTTTCACTTTTAATGTGACCGATAATGTGAAGAATTCAATTGAAAAATGACAAATAAAAACCTTACAATAACCTGGTTGCATAAGTCACATTAAAGGTGAAAAAAGTTCTGACATGATTTATCTTTGTATCATTCTTTTAAATCACAAGAACCTGTCATTTTAACCGGGGTGTGTAGACCTTTTATACCCACGTAGGTTAGGGTTAGGGTTATATCGTAGCCTGTTGGTTTGGCATTCTCTTGACAGTGCTTGACAGCGTGTTTTTGTGTTTTCATGTGGACTGAGATTTTCTTTTTTAAATCAGAGCTCGTATGGACGGGATTTATCGAAGTAAAAAAAACACCTGTGTACGTGTGGACTAGGCCTTAATATAGACTTTGTTATGACAGACCACCATGTACTTCACTCTTTATAAAGTGCATCGTAAGGGCTTTTTGGAATGGAGTTAGGCCATCTTTGGGGCTTGGAATGGAATCAGGCCATGAACACGTTTTGAAATATAGCCTGCCCTACTGCATTTCAATATGGCTTGATTACTTATCCAAAGCATATAATGTCGATGGAGTTGTGTTCTACTAATAATTAGGCATCAATAGGAAAATATAAAACTTGAAGAAGTAGTGAAATTTAGGGTGGACATCATTATACTCTATTAATTTAGAATGATCTATTATCATTTAATAGTTCTAATTTTTACAAGGGCAAAATGACACAATACCTTGTTCACCATTAATTTCTCTTAGGAACAAACAAATTCTGAAAAACGACCTAAATAAACCACAGATGCAATCTCCAATTCACATGTTGGTTGCCATCACGCAGTCATTAATGTCTTGGAATATTATACTAAATACGGAGGAATTCATACACATGTAAGTCCATTTCCCGAATTACTTTCGGTTCCCTATAATGGAGAGAATATGTACAAAGTGATGCAATTACTTAATGGTTTACACAACTGTGTGTGGAACTTCCCTCAAGTTAAAGCTGACTGTGTGCTCTTTAGCCTTAGAATCATTGTATCATTGCAAATCCAAAGTGTTCGAACAGAGTCAAAACAACAGAATTACCACTGTGCAAATACAGAACTCTGAAAGTTCACTGTATATTTGACTTTGGGTAGGTATTATCATCATAACAAAGAAGCCTTAATTGTAGACTACGGCCAAATTCTTTATTTCACAATAATTCTGTACAACTGAAATAAAGTCTATTTTCTGGTATAAGTAAGTTTCAAGTAAGTTTCAAGTAAGTTGAAACATTGAACCAATGGAAAACTATAATACAAATAAAGTAAAGTACTGCATCTTTACTCTTTCCAGCATCCTATGTCCTCAAAATTACAATTGACAACGTTAAACCGCAGAGACAGCCCTTTTATGAGCTCAAGTACTTGGTGGTATGATTAGCTCACAAAACAGGGGCTTTTTCTCTCTGCCTGTGGAGCCTGGTTATTTCCATGGCGTTGTCAGTGCAGGTCAGTCTTCACAGAGGTCGCTGTGAAAGACATCCCATGTCTTCCGATGGCTGAGCATTTGTGGTGAATCCAATCGCAAAACACAGTGATGGAATACATTTATTTACCTTTAAAACATTGTCGCTCTTCAAATATAAACAGTTGTACTTCACTTTCTACAGGTGTATGATGTGCCCATATCAAAAATGCACTATCAAAATCAATGAAACCAATGAGGGATCTAGGCTTGTTGAGCACTTGGTTTGATTTCAAACCTTTCTGTCAATTACTGCATCGGTTTTCGAAAGTTGTCAGATTTCAGGAAAGCATTCAGGAGATCAGCAATTCACCCGATCCAAACTAATTTCACCCCACTGTAGACCAGTTGCTACTTCAAATGTTGCTTTAATGGAAACCTCGTGAGACCCACTACACTGAGGTCCATGTGTATATTTCTCAAATAGTTCTTGCTTTATTACATTAGAAGGGCTTAAGGCTTTGGCAGTGTGTTTGATTGTCAATGTCAAAAACTGCCAAGGCCACCTTTTAATCATACAGAGATTTCTGCCAATGGAATTGTGATGATTCAGGCATTTTGGTAAAGCTCCTGTTTCCAAACACTAAGTGTCTAAAATATATTAACACTGTAGCTTATATATTTCTGATATACAGCATCATGTTTCGCTAATATTATTTCAAATTACAGTTATCTAACAGAATCATTAAAGCTGTCCCTCTATTAAATCAAGCATTGAATAATAAAAATAAAAAAATGAACATTTGTTAACTAAACCAAGACGTAGTAAGTGTTCTGAATTTAATTATTTATTATTACAAGCAACAACCCTCATTCTCTATCAAAATCCACCTTTAATTCAAAAGCAAGTATAATTGTTTAGGTTTATTTTAGTATAGCTATGGATAAAAGACGTATGCTTCAGCTTGCGGTATAAAAACAAAAACTCATAACTTGCCAAACTTGTATTTGAGTGGTCAAAGTCAAACAGAACTGTCTGTGGTGGTTTAGTTTAGTGGCTTTGAGAAGTACTGATTATAGCATTCGCTCTGTTCTCTGTCCTTTCACTCTGCTGACAAAATCACAAGGACCCGGGAAATGAACAGCCTCTCTTTCACTCAATGCCTCAGCAGTAAATGTTATGGAAAATTCACTGAGAAACATTCCCGCCCTTTATCTCATTCGGCCTATCCTCACACACCTGTGGCCACGTTTGTGGACACAGCTGGCACTCTATGGCCTCTCCCTTTCTCTCTCACCCCTCTTTCCCTTCACTCCTTCTCGTCCTCCCCCTCTGGCTTGCACCTTTTTGTTCAGTTTTACCGCCCCCCATCCCCAGCCTGTCCTTGCCCCCTACCCGGGGCGGACTCAGACCAGAAATATGCTTTGGCATTTCTAATATATCCGCCCATTTCGTTTTCTTGAGGTCCCCACATGAAACCATGTATTTCTTAAAGCATGTGTTATTAGCCCTATAAAGGAGTCAGACTAATCCTCCGGGTAAACAAATGGACCAGCCCTTACGATATTTTCCAGAAGTGCCTGATTGCAAGTCCGCACCTGCCCCCCTCTTAATCTTCCTACTGTCCTTCAGGAGTCCTGACTTTGAGTGCGTCACTCCCCAGGTGCTCCTTGCCAGACGGCCCTGTCGCCATGGTTACCAGCCAGGATCACACCCAATCGCGAGGCAGTTGCCGCCCCCGAAGATGGGTCCTCGAGCCTGAAGGACAAATCATATCATACACGCAAAAAGTTTACTCCCTTATCACTATCCTAGAGGGCAACAGAAATGTGAGGGGGTTACCTAATGCCCTTTTTTTTATCATTGTGAAAATGTCAAAGATAGTGTAGTGTGCACAGACAAAATGACACCCCCTTTACCAGCAGAATGACATGAGGCATCAGAACCCAAACCATTTAAGCTGATTATTAGCACCTACAGATCTTTGCAAAGCTGGAGGGCATGCACAAATTGAGTTGCCCTTGAATAATGCCCTCACAAAGGCACATAAGCAGTGAGGTGAACAGTAGGAAATGAGACTAATAGACATATTTCTTCACATATCTTTAAGTCAGGATTAGTCTGGCCTATATAGGGCTCTTGTGGTCCAGCCTAATGATATATGTTGCACTTAACACCCATTGGAGGATTGGTTAATTACATGAAAGTTTGAATATACGGCACATTTTGAATCAACCAATCCTACGTTTAATGATAACTATTACATTTTCGGGTCAATGTCAGTTTGATGTTTAGTTGACTGGACACCCATGTCAATGTGCGCCTTGGCAGCAGATTCAACTGACGTAACCTTAAAGAAACAAGAAATGTCACATTTAGCCAAAAGTGGACAATTCAAATCCCAAGACTTAATCAAAAACATTTGATGTATTTGATCTGGCTATCAGAACCATTCTGGGTTAACATCTTTAAAAAAAATTCTACTGTTGGTCCTTTGAGCAATGTCCTTAATCCCACAACATGCTCTCCTTCCCGGAGTTTTAGCGTTACACAAGGTTATAGACAGAACGGTTAATGAGTAGAGAATGTGGACAAGGCATTGTGAGTGGCACACAGTATCGTTACATTTGTCTCTACATCATTAAACAGATGTTTATCTTGTTATTGTGACGCCTGTCACCTGAATGAGACTAATTTACTGTCCATTGTAGGGCAAAATCAATGCTGTCTCCATGGCAACCTGTTGTAAAGGGGTTTGTGTGCATCCATGTGCAACCTGGCTGATTTTGTATTGACGCTGAGCATGAGGTGATACATTAAAGGATCTTGTGCATTTGGGTTTAAAAGAGGTTACAATGCTGGGTGGTTGTCCCTCATAGAACAGGCTATATTGACATAGTATAAGTCAAATTAGAGTATATGAAAAACATGATGGCAATATTTACTCTGAAAAATTTCTACTGTATACAAGGACAGGGACAAGCATGAAAGAGAACATTTTAGACTAAATGTTTAACATAGTGCTTATACAAATGTATCCAATTTCTGTGCTTGTAACAATTTTTTGGTTCCCTGAGAAAGGCTAAAACCGATAGGGTTGTTTGAAATCCTTCCAGCCTTTGGATACACGCCACAGACACACATAAACACTGCAAGAATGTTGGGCTCTGCAGGGGTTAAGAAATATGACACAGCTGTTGTTTTGTTTTTGTTGCGGGAAGAAATTGAAGAGGTCCCAGCAAACAGTGAGGTCAAAGGTTCCCCACTGCAAAGATAACACAGGTTTTTATTGAAACCACAAACATGAGACAGACGGAGATGATAATTCATATTTCAGAAGCTGAGGTTCCTCCTTATTCCTCGTGGAAAACACAATACAGTTGTTATTTTAAGTTTATTTCAGGGAACATGTTAATATTTCTGGCATTGTATGCATAACAAAATAAAAAAGGCTTCCTTCACTGAAACCGTAAATCAGTTTTCAGTCAGAGTAAAGGGGACTGTGGGATCTGGACAGGCTTGAGCCTAAAAAAATAGAAATCAGCAAAAGGTTTGGATAATTGTAATGTTGCAACATTCTGTTAACTTCCCCAAATTCCCAGGTTTTTAAGAAATCCCTAGACATTTCTTGATAATAATAAAAGAATACTTTTGCCAAAAATGACTAACTGTTACCATATTTGAGTAGTAAATAATATTTAGTCATACATAATTTCTCTGGATAGTGTCCTGTACTAATCAGAGTTTACACAGCTTCCAAGAGAAGTCATGGGAAAATCTGTATTCGTGCCCGGCAAATTTAAATAGAGGACGAATGAATCATTGATTGCTTTGGACCTTTTCCATTCTATACACATGACAGAAGACTGCCGCTGCACAACCAATGAATATATCGAGGCAAGTTGATTGCTCTGAAAATGTCTCTTGAATGTTACCAGGGCGACTTCATATATGCCCCGTATTTAAAGTGAGCCTTTTTGGCCCACGTTTTTTGACACTCCTGCTGAGCAGCATGTCAGACAGATTTATGGGCTCATTTAAGTTGATGAACCGCCAGACGGTCAGAGGACATTGAAGAACAAACGTGTGGTACTCTTTTAGACTGCTGCCTCATCTGACAAGTTGCCTCCCAGCATCACTTCCCAGAAATACTTAATAACTATTGCCACCAGTACTATCAAATTGTAACTTTTAACAGATGTTTAACTTAAGTATAACTGGGTTTACTATGTTAAGCCTGATTGAAACAACTATCATCTAGTAATATCCCCATTACAGCAAGTAGAACTACATAGGCTATGTAGGGGTAGGGACATAATTTGGTACATTTCATGTTGATGTAAATTGTCATCACCTGCTGTTACCTGTCATACATGTGTTTTAAATCATTCTTATTACAGTGTAGACAGGGGAATAGGTCATTTTTGAAGTGAAACGAGATCCACATAAATATGCGTCCAAACTAGTGCACTAATCCCTATGAAGTCCACCACTTTCAGAATGGCGCACTATGTAAGGAATAGAATGCACCCAGGTGGTTTTTGAAACCACCAGCCGATGCAAGGCAGAAGGCCAGAATCGCAAGTCCCTGTCGAGGATTCAACACGGTGCCCGGCATGTCTTAAGTCTCCTTCACACAGACCATCTAAACAAATAAGTCTCAGAAGTGTGGAGTGGAGGTGATAGAAGAAAACTATCTGGTGAATTGAAAGAGGGAAAAGAAAAGATGGCACATACAGTGCCTTGCGAATGTATTCAGCCCCCTTGAACTTTTCGACCTTTTGCCACATTTCAGGCCTCAAACATAAAGATATAAAACTGTAATTTTTTGTGAAGAATCAACCACAAGTGGGACACAATTATGAAGTGGAACGAAATTCATTGGATATTTCAAACCTTTTTAACAAATAAAAAACTGAAAAATTGGGCGTGCAAAATTATTCAGCCCCTTTACTTTCAGTGCAGCAAACTCTCTCCAGAAGTTCAGTGAGGATCTCTGAATGATCCAATGTTGACCTAAATTACTAATAATGATAAATAGAATCCACCTGTGTGTTATCAAGGCTCCGTATAAATGGACCTGCTCTGTGATAGTCTCAGAGGTCCGTTTAAAGTGCAGAGAGCATCATGAAGAACAGGGAACACACCAGGCAGGTCCGAGATACTGTTGTCGAGAAGTTTAAAGCCGGATTTGGATACAAAAAGATTTCCCAAGCCTTAAACATCCCAAGGAGCATTGTGCAAGTGATCATTTTGAAATGGATGGAGTATCAGACCACTGCAAATCTACGAAGACCCGGCCGTCCCTCTAAACTTTCAGCTCATACAAGGAGAAGACTGATCAGAGATGCAGCCAAGAGGCCCATGATCACTCTGGATGAACTGCAGAGATCTACAGCTGAGGTAGGAGACTCTGTCCATAGGACAACAATCAGTCGTATACTGCACAAATCTGGCCTTTATGGAAGAGTGGCAAGAAGAAAGCCATTTCTTAAAGATATCCATAAAAAGTGTCGTTTAAAGTTTGCCACAAGCCACCTGGGAGACACACCAAACATGTGGAAGAAGGTGCTCTGGTCAGATTAAACCAAAATCGAACCTTTTGGCAATAATGCAAAACGTTATGTTTGGCGTAAAAACAACACAGCTAATCACCCTGAACACACCATCCCCACTGAAACATGGTGGTGGCAGCATCATGGTTTGGGCCTGCTTTTCTTCAGCAGGGACAGGGAAGATGGTTAAAATTGATGGGAAGATGGATGGAGCCAAATACAGGACCATTCTGGAAGAAAACCTGATGGAGTCTGCAAAAGACCTGAGACTGGGACGGAGATTTGTCTTCCAACAAGACAATGATCCAAAACATAAAGCAAAATCTACAATGGAATGGTTCACAAATAAACATATCCAGGTGTTAGAATGGCCAAGTCAAAGTCCAGACATAGATTTTGATAGATTTTTTGTGAATTTTTCTTGAACAAATATTTGTTTTTGAGTGGCTACCCAAATGGTGATCAGTTGTATCTAATATTTATTTTCTTTCAACTGTAAGAATTAAACTGAAATTGTACTTTTCCGCAGTCAAATCACTGCAGCTACAACCCAGTTTCCAATAAATTTGTGCAACCACCATCAACTTGCTGTGTAAAATGTAAATGAAAACAGAATGCAATAATCTGCAAAACATTTATCCCTACATTTAGTACAAAGACAGCATATTTTGAATTTAAAGCCAGCAACACAACACAATGGCTGCTTTACCATTGTGTTACATTTCCTCTTCTTTTCTATAAGTGTTTGGGATCTGTGGAATCCAATTGCTGTAGTTATGAAAGTGAAATGTATTCCCATTCTTTCTTGATCTAGAATTTCAATGGCTCAACAGGTCTCCTTTAACTTATTTTTCATTTCATAATGCACCAAATGTTTTCAATGACCTGCAGGCAGGGCAGTTTAGCACTCGGACTCTTACTACTTAATACGTGCAGAATGTGGTTTGGCATTGTCTTGCTGAAATAAGCAAGGCCTTCCCTGAAAAGACGCTGTCCACAATACATACAAAAAACCTGTATATATTGTTCAGCAGTGATGGTACCTTCACAGATGTGCAAGTCACCCATGCCATGTGCACTAATGCACCCCCATACCATCTCAGCTGAATGCTGAAATCAAGCCGGATGGTCCCTCTCCTCTTTAGCCTGGAGGACGCGGCGTTCCTGATTCCCTAAAATAATTTCAAATTATGAGTCGTCAGACCACAGGACAGTTCCACTTTTCCTCAGTCCATCTTAAATGAACTCAGGCCCAGAGAAGACGACAGCGTTTCTGGATCTTGTTTTTATATGGTTCTTTCTTTGCATGGTAGAGTTTTAACTTCTATTTGTGGATGCAGCGATATACCGTGTTCACAGACAATAATTTTCAGAAGTGTTCCTGCAGTGATTTCCACTACAGAATCGTGTCGGTTTTTAATGCAGTGCCGCCTGAGGACCAGAAGATTACTGCTATCCAATATTGGTTTTTGGCCTTGATCCTTGTGTACAGAGATTTCTCTGAATTCTCTGAATCTTTTAATGATATTATATACAGGATGAGATCCCCAAACTCTTTGCAATTTTAAATTTAAATTAAATGTAACTTAAATTGTTGCACTATTTGCTTGTACAGAATTTCACAGAGTGGTGAACCCCTCTCCATCCTCACATCTGAAAAAGGCCTCTCTGGGATGCTCTTTTTATACTCAATCATGTTACTGACCTGTTGCCAATTAACCTAATAAGTTTTGAGTTGTTCCACCAGGTTTTCTTTTAGCATTACACACTTTTTCCAGTCTTTTGTTGCCCCTGTATCAGCTCTTTTCAAAAGTTTTGCTGGCATCAAATTCAAAGTGGGCATATATCTATCAAGAAACAACATTTCTTAGTTCCAACATTTGTTATTTTGTCTTTGTGCAATTTTCTATTGAATACAGGGTTTAAATGATTTGCAAATCATTGCATTCTGTTTTTCCTTACATTTTACACAGCGTGCCAACTTTTTTGGAAAATAGGGGTAGTTGATTGTTTTCTTTTGAATATTTGTATTGAAAAGGAGATTTCACCAATGATCTGGAGAAAGTATATTCAGATCTATTCAGGAGTATTTCTTTATAGTTTTGGGAGAATTTAACAATTCTGTCAGTGATGAGCTTCTGGAACGACATCTGCAAAAGGCCAAACGAGGAGGAGGACGGGATGCAGGAGGAGAACAGGTCAACAGTTATAGAGATGTCGCGGTCGGATGGTAGACATGGCAAGGTGCTGGGGAGACCACGAGCTGGGTGGGCTGTGCTGCCTGCCTGCCTGCGGAGGACCTGCTCGTCTCCCTCGTTAAACACACTCGTCCTCACATTTGCTCAGGCCACATTCTTCTTGATGATCATTCAAACTACTGTAAACCTTCCACTCGGTCAAAAAGTTCTAGTCAAGACCTGCTCTATCATAGCCGTTTTATTTTATTCAGCTTTTTCAGGGGCTTTATGATTATTTTCTATAATGAAAAGCGCTATAGAATTTGAATAAATCAGTCCTCATTATGTAGTGCACTACCTTTAACCAGAGCCATATAAAGAATACTGTGTCATTTGGGCCATGCCTGTCCAATAAGGAGAGAAAATGTGTGAAAGACAGAGCCAGGGATATATATATGTATATATAGAGAGAGAGCCAGGGATATATATATATATATATAGAGAGAGAGAGAGAGAGCCAGGGATATATAGAGAGAGAGCGAGTGAGAGAGACAGAGATATAAAGAGAGTGAGAGAGTGGAGGGGAAAGAGATATGTTACCCTGTGACTCAGCAGCGACAGTATGAGTTGATTACCAGACCTGCTAGCACGCTCCACGGGCTACCCACTGAAAACCTTATGGAAGAAACGCTAGCGGCCATACACAGCAACAAACATTTCTGGGAAGTGGAGCGCCTGCTGAGGCATAGTGGGTGTACATGGAATTCGTTTAGGTGTATAGTGTCTTCATGAGCGACTCTGTGCTTAGCCCAGGCCTGCTAGCACTTTTCCTCTATTTGCACTTCCTCTGTGTTTATGCCTTTTGATGTATGCTGTGTTTTGCCTGCTGCTGTACTCCTTCGATCTCTTTGGTATGGTGGGTTATTGGAATAAGTGCCAGTGGGTACAGAACATCCCTATTGGGCTTATTCAGCATAAGCACACCCACTTACCATACAAAAACTCAATCACACACACTCAGTGACTCATCCACGCTCAACGCTGACACACACACACATCCACACACACACACACACAACCCTGCAATACACAACATGATACATAATAATGCTGAACACTGGTTACTTTTGATTAATTTATACCATTACTTGACTATTGCATTTTTTTTCAGTGTTACTTCATATGCACACTCCCACTTGCCTACTGCTACCAACTCCAGTTTGATTATACATTCTTTCTTTCTTTTTTTTTTCATTTCTAGTTTAATGTCAAAGTCATTGCTGTTGTCATTATTATTATTTTTAGTATTATCTGATGTATTGTTTAGTAGCCTGAAACAAGCATTTGGCCTCACACCCACAGTAATATGAGAGCACACTTCTTAAAATACACCGCTAAATTACACTACTAACATTTGATTTAAGCCTAAAGGCACATATGAAAGCATTAAACGTAAGACAAATTACCATAACCATGGCATGATATTGCCATTCACTGAAAGTGCGGGTTCACACCACATCTTTTATCTGAAACACCGACTAAAACGGAGTTATCCTTTAATGTAACAGTGAAGCGTGCCTGTATTTGGACACATAACCCTTCACCTGATTCTTAAGACTTGAGACACCCTCCAGCCATCGTCTTTCTTGGAGACATCAATTGCTTATTGTTCCTCCCAGAGGAAGAATAAGCTGGCATTGTTCACCGCGTCAAGGACAATCACTACTTCCATTGAAAAGCTCTTCCAGGAAAAACGGGTTGAGCAGCAACTGGCTTCGTAGGGTTCACCACCAGACAAGTAAAATGGGTGTGTACTTGCTGCTCTCAATTTCAGAAGCACATGGCACCTCTTTGAAACCTTATGAGGCGTGCATATAGCATGAACAATGCGTGCACAAGGAATTCATATATCATGCATTAGGAGGCATGAATGACAAATACGTAAATGATGAAAGGGGCATGCATAAGACATTAATGGAGTGTGCATAACACAGGAAATGCATGAGGGAAACATAGTTAATCATTAGTCTATGGGTTGAAGAACATTGCAACCTCTAAGACAAGACCATGCGAAACTCTTGCAATCATCGCTTTGAACGCGGTGGACAGAGGGCTTGTGGGTTAGAAAGTGATGTCATCACCCAGTGCATTAGTTTCCCGCGCTAACTTAATTTGTGGGCCGCCACCACAGATGGTGCCGGAAAACTTGGCTTTATGCTAGTCTGTTATGTTTTTAATGCAGTCTTCACTGCCTGATCCCTTCCCATTTGCCCCTGTTTACAATGATGTCATCCATATCCACTCGAAAGCCTCTAAAGTATGTGTGACCCTGTTCGAAAACAGGAAACGAGCAAAGCCTTTTAAAGTGAGAGCAGAAAGGTTAGAAAAATTATGCGGCATGTCTGGCTCAGAACAGAACAGACCAGATGGCTTCCTTTCTCCTACGGACTATATTAAGCATGGCTAATGAGCAGGCTGATAGCACAACGATGACCTCATCCCAACTCTATTTGGACTTCATCCCTCCCTACTCTACACTTATTTTAGAACTGTCATATTTAACTGCACATATTTAACTGGGCTCAGGAGTGGATGGGGGATGTAGGAGAAGTGGCAATTCATCACAGGGTGAGATTAGGGGTACATTAATACTAATGAAGGTGCTTATATTTCTTAATTTGTAGTACAAGGTTTAAAAGAAAGAAAAAATAACAAATAAGTGTTAGCTTCCTTGTTGTTTTTAGCATTAGGATCTAGTATTAAGGCCCGGTTTCACAGACATTGATTTAGCCTAATCTAGGACAAGAAAATCTAGTTCAACCAAAAACTCCATTGAGCTTTTTTTTCTGGTCCTACACTAGGCTTAAACTGTACCTGCGAAACAGGCCTATAGTGTTCATCATACATTTTTGTGCCAGCTTTGCAAGGTGTTTCTCAATATTGTAAATGTTAGCTTCCCAAATTTGTTCTCATCATTTTTGAAGAATCTCTGTTCTGTTGAGCAAGTTTTAACCCCATAATTGAGCATCAAGCTAAGGAATACGGTAGTTATAAGATCAGTATTCATTGAATCAAAATGTAAAAAAAGTTTGCTAGCTAGCTGAGCAGGTCTCCAACCCAAAAGGGGATGCTATCATTGCCCCTTCACAGACTTTATAATAAATTCTCCCTCCTAAAGCTAGCTAACTAGTGCTCTTGTGCGCTTTAGACACAAGTTACTATGATAAGGCAATTGCTGGTTTGCAATTAAAAAAGTTGTCAATGCAGAATGCAACAATTTCAGAGATTTGACTGACTACCTGTTATTTTAGTTGGTTATAATGCCAAACTGCAGTCAGATCAAGAGTGAGGTCAAAAAGCATGCAGATGAGATGATTTATGTCAGTTTGCGCAGAAATCCTTGGGTTGTGGAAACACAGTTTCATTAGCTGTCTGAGTGGGTAGTCACATACCACCTTCCATGTAAGGAAGCCTCATGTCAAGGCTCTGGGCTGGCATGGTTGTACGCTCTCTTCGGTTGTGTGGTGGGTTGGACGTACTGCCAAGTTCTCTAGAAAAACGCTGGTTGCGGCTAATGATAGAAAAATCAAAATAAAATTTTCGTGCAACATCTATTGTAGACATTCCTGCAGTCAGGACACTCTAACTTGTGTCATTGTGTTGTGTAACAAACTGACTACATATTTGATTGGGTCATTTTATCCTCAGTACAAGGTTCATCTGTGTAATGATCATTCTGTTTAATTAGCTTTTTGTTATGCCTTTGAAATATATGAGAAAAATATGCTTTCTTTGCTGGGACGAACATTTCAGTGATGTTTTATTTCAGCCCAACACTTGCATTTTCATTTGACGTAGATTATTGCTGTAGTAGCAGCCATTGTCCATCAGTAGTGTTTCAGTCCATACCTATGGTAGTCATGAAATTTTCTGAAGTGTTGGACTAATGTTAGATGAATGAGCATAATCTTGTAGAAATTAGTTCCAAGATTATTAGTCACGGCTCCTGGAGATGCTTCCTCCAAAGTGACACTGTAGTGCTTCCCTCCCAAAGTGTTCTGTATGATTTTTTAAGTGTTTAGATTAGCCTCTTGACACTTGAAGTGTTTCTCACCATTAAAAAACTGTCTCTCCTTATTTTACCATTTGCCCCCTAAAGTGTTTCTCATCGTTTTTAGTGCTAGCTTCTTAAAGGGTTTTGTGTTATTTTTAGCATTAGCCTGCTAGTGTGTTTCTCATCATTTCTTTCTTTAGTCTTCTTACCTCCGGTGCACAGTCATATTAATTGTTCATTTTCTGTCCAGCTTTGCAATGGTAAAAGCTTGGTGTTGTTAGGATATGCTCTACATGCAATGGATCAGCAGTTGCCTATCACTATATACACTAAAATATTTGAAGACAAAATGTAATAGACTTCAGACTGACTAAAAATGACAGTTTACATGTCTATGTTTCAAACCTATGTTAATGCATCACATTCTATTTTAAAACTATGATGCTCTGACCACTTGGAAGAAAACTGAAATCAAAGCATAAGCTGGGGCTGTTTGTCTGTTTTGGAAAAAATAGACTTTGTAGTTAATTAGGCAATCGGGAAAGGATTTGGCCTTAAGTGCTGTCGTCAAGGGGGAGGCCATTTTGTTCCCAGAGCCCCGCTGTGATTTTGGTGGGAAGTCAGAGCAGTGGAATTCAAATCAAGTTGTATTAGTTGCATACACATTAAGATGTTGTCAGCAAGGTAGCCAACTGTTTTGCAGCTGCCCCTATACAATGCGGTCTGTTGGATAATTTAAGATAGAGAATTTCTAAACACAATTGAAAAATGCTCCAATTCAATCAAATACACAAAGATGGCAGATAAACTGGATTTTATTACCAGGAAATTGATCAGCGTGTGGCGTTTTGTTGTTGTCATGTCCAGATGATCTCTGTCACGTGCATGCAGGATCATGTGTGCTTGGAGGATGAGAGTGGGCATAGCGTGGCTTAATATAAATTCAGTGGAACTGAAACGTTGTACTTGTGCCTGGATGCCTGTCTCTCTCCAGACCTTTTCTTCTCCTGGGGGACACTCTCCTGCTATTGTTTGCACTTATAGTAAATATTAATTCATGGACTGTCCTGAAACTAATATTGAACCGTATTATTGGTGAGCACCGAAGATGATATTTGATTTGAGATCCTCGAGAAGTCTGGGAACCCTCTGATTGTTGTATCAAGACATTACTGCTTGCAGCCTTCTAATTTCCCTGCAGTAAATTAAACAGAACTTCACTATATTTCTGACAATGTCAGTATGAGAACAACCTGTGTTTTTTGTTCAAGTTTACTTGTACACCCTAACCAGAAAAGCATAGTTAAGCCGGCCTACGTATAGAAGTCTCCCACGTAAAAGGCTGTGTCTTTAACCACGGCGCCACAGAGCTAAACATTTGTCGACTGTCCCTGTAGCCTCTCGACATTGGATAATTCTGTCACGCATCAAGTTTAAATATTTCGCTAAACACCATTCACTTTTGTGTTAAACTGAGTAAAGTTTCTTATTAAGTTTACCTCCACCACAAGTAGTATCTAGGAACTGTATGGCTTTTGCCACTGGCCGTTTTAGCCAGTAATAGGCCTACAAGTATCTACTATCTTACTACTTGGAATAGCCATAAGAATTGAGCAATTGCTAGCGAGACTGAAGACTTTACACTGCCAAAGCTATTTCATTTCATAGCACAACAACGTTCGTTTTTCTTTCATTTCATTTGTTACTGATACAATAAATATCAATATAGGTGACGATAACAGAAAAACTTGTCAAGTGAAAAGACGAGAAAATCATGGAAACCCCTACTCTTTTGTGATCTAGCCTATATTACCCCAAAAGTTATGCACGGATGCATACTTTGAAAATCCAGCAGAAATAGTCGCAATATAACTGTAAACAGTTTTAGTTTAGGTTTACAATAACAACTATAACCGTAAACAGTTTTAGTTTAAGCTTACTATAAAATAGCTACTGGGGGTTGTAGCCAGTGTTTTTGTCTATCCAAGTTTTTGTCTATCTGGAACAAATCCTAATGCATTATTCATTTTGATTGTTTCAAGTTTCTGTTGTTTGGCAGTCTGCATCTTTAACCACTAAGCTATTTAACAACGGGCCGACACTCACTCACTCACTCAGTAAGAGACATTACTGATGATCCGCTTATGCGGTCCAGCAAAAAGATAAGGTTCCTGGAGGATCTTTTAGGGAACTGTGGGGGAACCCCTAAAAGTTCTCTGATGAACCCTTTCAAATTATTTTCAAGTAACCCCTACTTAATGGTTCCTCAAAGAAAATGTGTACACTTTGGGGTTATGTGTTCCGGGGTATTCTTCATAAAAAGGTTCTTTGAGGAATTATTAAAAGGAGGTTTTTGAAATATCTGTTTCTGTTTGAAGAACTTGTATGGGCTCCCTCAAAGTGTCAATGAAGAACCTTGAAAGGATCCTAAGAGACGCTTTTCATTTTAGAGTGTATTTTGTTATTCAAGAATTCTCTCACTTAAACAAGGTTGTGTAGCGGCTGCAAATTGGTCCCTGTTACATTTTGGTGTAGTTTGTGCATGAGTGCAGTGTTGTGCACTGTGTGTGTATGTGTGTCCATGGAGAATGGGTGAGATGGTGAGAATTTGGTAATGGTGAGTCTATGTAAATGGGCTGAATTGTTTGAGTGTGTAAAAAAGTGCTGTAAGGAGCAGAACAGGGTGCAGGGACTTTAACAGTCTGTTGGCCCGGGGGTAGATGTTTTGTTATTTTATTTTCAGCCTCACTGTTATGATGCTTCTGAAACGTCTCTGTCTGCTAGGTGGTAGCATCACTAACAATCCATGCCTTTCTGTCGCACCATGTGGAATAAATATCCAGGAGGGCAGTCAGTGTGCCCGTGATGGTGCTTATGGCTGACCTCTGTACCCCCTGGGGAGCCGTGCGATCTCTTGTGCGATGCAGTTGCCGTACCAAGGAGCTTGATAGTATTCTCTCAATGGCCATCGGTAAGGGTCTTCTGGGACATGCTACATTTCTTTAGGCGTCTGAGATTAAATGGGAACCGGTATGTCACAAGGGCATCCTCATTTTGGTGGTGAACCCAGGTCCAAGGTCGGTGATCTGCAGGGCAGTGGGACTCAGGACCTCTGTGATTGACATGCAAGGGAAAAGACCAAGGGGCTGCTGAGTAGTGGGCCACCAGGACAGACACACATCCAATTCATGGTCATCCAGTAAGATATGGGGATGTAAACATGTGACATGTAAACAAGCATTCTAATTATGGAGCTATTTTATTGAGTGTTTGTATATAGATGATCTACCCTTTTGAACAGTGGGGAACCTTCAAGGCCCTTTACAGCCTCAGAGAGGGCCTAAGTATATATACAAATCTATATATATATATTTATATATAATAATTTGCTATTGTTTTCATTGTTTTAAACATTTTGTCTTAATTGTAATAATCTACTTATTGAATTTCTTCAGTTTGTGTTGGAAAAAGAAGGGTTAATATCCAAGAGAAAAAAATATCTAATCTGAGTTTCTCTTTGGTAGTATCTTGGTAGAAATTATCTAGCTGTGCTCAACGCTCATTGGCTAGGCCCTCAGGCTTTGAATAGAAGGCACCAGCCAATGTCGTTGACATTGACTGCATTTGGGAATGACAGTAGAATCAACCAATCACAAATTGTTTTGAAATAGGTGGGAAATACGTCACAAATTCAGAGCCAATAGTGAGCCTTATCTTGTTTTCTCACGCTTTAGCCCACAAGCCTTGCTAGCTGGTTAGCTTTTTGCCATGAGTGTATGTAAGGAGGGTGATGGCCCTGGCTTTGATCTCAATCAAAAATATACTTCTTTCTGATTTAAAATCAAAAGACAAGCTACATGAACTTGCCATTATACATTTCATAAAGGACATTTTAAAATGATTATCATATTGGAGTCTGGACTTTTTGTTTTCATCTACAGCTTTTTGTTGCTATCTCATTCATATCATTTTGAATGTATAAAATATTATTTCAACTTTAGATTACTGGTTGTGTGGCAAAAACAAAGGTAATGATGTTGCAATAGGAAGTACTGGGTACATGACATGTCTTTTCGTGCATTTTTTCAATTGCCTGCTGGACATTGAATACAGTGCAATTTTTTTCTCAGCACATACAACATATACCATGGTCTTGAAATAAAGTGAGTAGTTGTATGGTTGAATTTATTCCGCCACTATTTGAGTGACTGTTTTGGCAAATGTTTCTTTGAAACGGCACAAACCATATTTAGGACCGTTTTACTCTGTCATCAAATAATTGCTTCTACATAGATCTGCAAAAGAACAGTCTCAAATCATGCATCCAAGTTTTTTATCTATATGTATGACGTCAGATCTTTTTCCACTAATGAGCACCTTGCTCCAATAGACCCTTTTTGTGTTAGTAAACAGTGATGAGGTATTTTGTGGGCGGAGCTGAACTGGTGGCAGAAAGTGACAGTAACCTCTTTACAACACATAGGAATACCTCATCAGTATACCTTCTCCAATTATTTTGTAAAGAAAATGTCATATCACAGATATAATATTACTGTATATTCACTCATTAAATGCTTGCATAAATACTTAGTGATGTAACTGTCAAGTATGAGCAATTTGGCTTGTTTACATGCTAGTTATGCTTACATGCTAGCTAATGTTGCTAACGTTGGTCCATGGTGTTTACCAGTGTGAAATAGCCTACTGAGAATGCCAGCTTTGTGGTTGCTGCTGTTATTAATTCATCGTCATTATTATAGCTACATCATTGATTTTGCCTGTGTGTGATAAACAGTGGACAAAACTTTGCCTGATATGAAATGAGCACTGCAGAGACGAGCATTCCAGATGATTTCATCAGTCCAATCTGTCTGTTTAATGGCTTGCAACCATGAACGTCTGCATTTACCTTCTAAGGGTGGTTTCGACAACGATATTCTATAAAAAAAATTATATATTCTGACATCCAACGGCACAACAATATATTATTTTCCTTTAGTCCCAGAATCTTGCCCGTTTCCCAACACTTGTTCCTGCAGTTTTCTGCCACCACCAAATTTCAGTGACGTATAGTAACTGTGACGTCCACTCCAAATGGGTCTATTGTCACGGTTCACCATTGCTTTTGACCCACCTGAAAAGATGATTCAGACAGCCTGTGACTACTCTGGCTAAATCAGATATTCTATTAATTAATCATTATCGATTACACTGGGAATCAGGGGAGTTTCACCAGATTTGCGTCGCTAATACTACAATCATTAAGTCATGAATCATCTGTACTGTTGGAAGGGATTCCATTAGCTTTCAAAAAAATCTAAAGAGGAAATATCATCAGTAAATATAATCTCTGAACTGTCATTTAGATGTGTATGTTTTTTAAACTCCATTATGTCATTTTATTAAAAATATTATAGTGTCATATGAATGTTCTTGGAATTCTTTAAAGTTTGGAAAGTTTTAACCTGGTTGGGCATCACTTAGCTCTAAGGTATGCCCCATATTTCTAACAAGCCCCTCTCTGACCTTGATTCATGCCAAAATAGCGCTCCATTCTCTCCTTTTGGTTTCATTCAATGCTTTTCAACCATCTCATGGTTGCGCAAATTGTTCTTATCTTATAGTTAGTGTTGGATGGCCAATAGGGTCACTAAGATAAAATCGCAATGTAGGGAACTCAAATTTGTCCCGGGTAAGAAGTTTTTTTTCAAATGCAGCATTAAAAACAGGATGCTGACTCACTGTGGTCACTTAAGATCTCACAGCACGTATCAAAAGAGTAAAGCGGTCAACATCAGTGTCCGGGCAACATTTCAAATCTCCCCCTCTCTGCCCCCTAATAATCCTCCACTTCCCATTGGCTCATTCATCACCACATTGAATAAATAAATATAAAATGAATGCCTACGTTACTCTGGATAAGAACGTTACCTAAATTATTAATATATGAATGCAAAATGTATTCAATCTAGCATGCTTAAAATGAAAAAGTAGGAGTTGGTGGAGTAATTGTTTTTTGGTTTACTATTTTATGTCATGAAAGCGATTATTGAGAATTCTGGATTTTAAAATCATCCCACTCAGCAATTCAATTTCCTGTCCTCCAGGACACGCCCTGTCCCCCATATTCCCAACTCCTTCTCCCGTTATTGGGATGACTGGAACCAAGGCAACATGGGGTCGGTTTTCTGCTGTGCTGGTGAAATTCACACTCAGTAACCAGGCTAGGATTACCCTAGTTTGCTGGCACAGAATTACCCATCCAGTTCCCCAGAGCCTAAGCATCCCTTATGCCCAAGCCAGAAATGATTTTACCACAAGGCAGATAGCATTGGCAGGCACTCTGTCTATATATCTAAAGTCCAAGTTTTCTCTTGTGTACACCATGGGTTATAACCAATGGGACAAACAATTGTTTTGGCGTCGTAGGCAGAAGCTAGCTTAGAGGTTGGAGCACCTGAATAGCAACCGTGATGTTGCTGGATCGACTCCCAGAGACAGCCAGTTGAAACATTTGTTGTTTTGTCCTTAAGCAAGCAAGACAGTGAAACCATATTTTTCAAATATTCTATCAGAGTGAATTCAGACAGAGATCTGTAAAACATGAGGCGTCCATCTAAATACCATTCAAGATCTTATCATTACTGTCAAAATGAGATATAATATCTTCATATGGCATGATTAGCTTGAATGCCATATGAAGCTTTTATTTGGCATGCATAGCCAAATTTTGTTCGAGCTGAAGCATAAACTTTATATCCACTTGCAAGAAATGATTATGATGTTTCAGTATGCACACAGATTATTTTTCAATTACATTTGGCATACTCAAGTTGTCAAATGTATCTCAGTGATGATGTTTGCCTCAAAAGTTCAATTTGATATGTTTGACCATACTAATCACCACCCACTGAAAAAACACGCACACAAACGCTCAGAAAAATCCGGTTTTCCATGGCCAATGGAGTGATTTATGAGACGCTGATTACAGATAATTTTGTCCGGCAGAGTGCTCATTAGCATAACTTTGAAAGGCACCACTTGTGCGTGTGAATGCTAATGTAGTCTCATCCGTGCATCCATGGTCAAAAAAGTACAGCTAAAACAGAAAGTTATTGAACGAGTCAGTTGGTTGTGAACAGATAAACCATTAGTGCCACTCATGCAATCTAGTAGAATGTGCAGCTTTTATTAACAGTATCACAATACGAGTAACACATTTCAACCAGATGGTCTATGTCATGCAATGTCACCATTTCCTTCTGCATTTGGGAAAAGCCACATTTCTGACACCCACAAACTCTTAGAGCCTAGCAACTGTCACTGTGTAACTAATGTCTCTAACGGTCAAACGGAATCAAAATTCCCCCACAAAGAAAACTTTCACTTCTTAAGTATGACTCTCACTTCCCCTACATACGCTAGTCTGTAATGTTGATATGGTAGAATACAAACACCTGTGTGTAATGAGTAATGACAAAGCCGTACAGTCAAAAGGGAGGTGCTGTGTGGGGACAGTATATGTTAATATAAGTATGGTTTTGAATGAGGTTTGGAAGGGGGATTCCGTGTGTCTTGCAACCAAATAAAAGCGGAGCATATTCACTATGAAGCGAACCAACTGTAATTAACAGGGAGGGCCTACTAGACTTTGTCCAGTAAGAAACATACTAAAAGAATTTGTTCAAAATGAAATATGCTGCAAGTTCTTAGCATGTCAAACGCTCTGCTCTGTAAGTATTTGGAGGTTTTTACAAAGTATTTTGGTGAAAAATATAGGACTACATCAAAACGCAATAAAGGCCAAGTTCACATATTCTGAAAATGTAGGCCTAGCAGAGTCACTTCTCATGATTCATTGTGACTGCAATTTAATATCCAAATGAAAACCAGGCGTTAAAAAAATATCTAAGAAACCACACGTTTTTTGTTATATATGTAGTCTTAACTCTACTTGAAAGACTACCACAGAAAAAAAATCTGAAACAGTAAAATGCCCCTAAAATACGTGTTCAAAACACATACAACTGAATATTGTATTCATGGATAAGTTAAAGTTCCCCTCAATTAATTTGGAGAAAATAATTTCATGGCTCATTAGAAATTGTCATATTCAGACGTTGGGGAATGAAAGATTTACTGCTATTTGTTTTCTAATTTAAATGGAACTTCAGACTTTCAGAGCCATTCATTGTGCTTTGATGTTTATGAATTACAGCTGAACAAACAAATTAGATACAGAGACGGAATTTAATATAGAAAAATTGCAGCTCGACAGCGACTTCGGCAACATAAGGCAAAAATTCTTCCGTCCTTTGACTTGCTTAAACTTCAATCCACTGTCTATCATTGTTGTATCAGCTTCAATATCACACCAAGACATAGAATAAATTGAAAACATCAGTGTACCCCAACATCTAAAACAAAGGATACATACATTTTAGGGGATCTGAAAAACACATAATAAGTTATCAGGTAATCATTACTGTCATAGGTAAAAAAAAATTTTTTAGGGCAATATTGGGAGAATGTTAAAATAGAGAAGTTTAAGGCCCTTACAAGACACCACTGTAAAAGTTTCCGAATGTATTGGCAAAATAAATATATATATATATATCTATATATATATTTTTTTTATATACTTATAAAACATGGGACATCTGAGGGAGTGATTGGCTGCTGCACAGCACTTGCAGAATGACTGATGTATAATATGATTAGCACTGTATCGCTAAACTATAAATAGCTGTAAGTACATATCTTATTGTCCAGTACATTCCCTCCAATTAAGTGTGGGGAGGGATAAAAGAATAAGAAAAAAAAGGAAATTCTATCTTCGATTTCCTAAGCTGGTTTACCCCAATTCTTTGCAAAAGAATGACAGCAGTAGCCGATCCCCTCAGATCAGTGCAGTTGTCATGGAGACAAGCCGTTACATACTGTACGTTTTATTTGGATACATTTTATCTCCTACCCAGTCCTTGTGCATTTTTAGGACTGCATTTTAAACGTTGCCGTCTGCTCTCTTTCTAGGTAGTTGTTCAACCTTCATACTGCATGAACAGCTGTCCTCCTAGTGCATCACCATGGCAACTCTTGAACTCATCCAGTCTTGTTTTTCTAGTCTTCGCATGAACCACCTGGAACATGTACCATCCACACCTCTGCTGGGGCTTCAGGCAAAAGCAACCACGTTTTCAGATAGTGTTTTCTTTTTCTTCCATTGTAGGAGTGTCTGTGTGTTCAGCTTCATCTGGGGAGAAACACCATTATTAGAAAGCTGGGTTTAAAACCCTCTGGCTGCACCAGTGTACAAACACACATTATTAGCCGTTCCAAGAGAGACTCTGAAGCCACATCTGGAATAACAGATGCAGTGAAGAGGCGTCGGTTTGGTTTGAACATTGGTAGGGATTTTTTTAAATATAATTATGTCAATGTTTTGTATGTTAGCTGCTATTTTTTCTGCTACTATCCTAAAACACACAATTAGCTAAGGCTGAGCTGATGTTAGTAAGTTGGTGTGACAATAATATGGAAAATGAAGTTGTGCCTGAACATTGGTGGGGACAAGTGTTATGGCTTTTGAATGAAAAACAACAGCATTGTCATAAAAAATCATGAATAACATGTCTGCATGTGTGTGTATGTGCCACAGAGAGGGAGAGAGGGGTTAATTAATGGTATAGAGCACACACCATATATGTGCAAAGATCTGGACATTGTCAAAACAGTACCTTCCTTTTGTTAACCCTGGTCTTCCTGGATGAACAATAACAATTCCCTTCATAGTGCCAGAAATCTATGGGACCTGGTAAAAATACTGCACAATATTATAGCAAATTGGTAGCCATTTGGGACACACATTTATTTTACAACTTGTCATAAAGAAAGTCTTGCCTCGGTTCATACTGTACAAATGCAACATTTTACTTTTGGGCTCAGAAATCTGCATTGAGATCAGATCCATCCCTAAATAGTTCCCAATTTAGTTCTTGCATAGTTTGGAGCTGTGCTTTGGGTCCTGTTGTAGGAGGAAATTGGCTCCAATCAAACGCCATCCACAGGGTATAGTATGGCATTGCAAAATTGAGTAATAGCCTTCCTTCTTCAAGATCCCTTTAACCCTGTACAAATCTCCCTCTTTACTACCACCAAAGCACTCCCAGACCATCCCATCGCTTCCACCATGCTTGACAGATGGCGTCAAGCACTCCTCCAGCATCCTTTCATTTGGTCTGCACCTCATGAATGTTCTTCTTTGTGATCCAATCACCACAACATTTGATTATTCTGTCCATAACACATTTTCCCAATCTTCCTCTGTCCAGTGTCTGAATTCTTTTGCCCCTTTTCTTTTTATTGACCAGTCTGATTCCATACAACTCTGTATAGAAGGCCAGCATTGCGATGTTGTCTCTTCACTGTTGACTATGAGACTGGTGTTTTTTGTGGGTACTGTTTAATGAAGCTGCCAGTTGAGGACTTGTGAGGCGCCTGTTTCTCAAACTGAACACTAATGTATTTGTCCTCTTGCTCCGGTGAGTACTGGGGTGTTCTGAGAAGGGACTAGTACACAGTGTTGCACAAGATCTTCAGTTTCTTAGCAATTTCTCGTATTGAATAGCCTTAATTTCTTAGAACAAGAATAGACTGATGAGTTTCAGAACAAAGTTTCTGTCAATTTTGAGCCTGTAATCGCACCTACAATTGCTGATGCTCTTGATACTGAACTAGTCTAAAGAAGGCCCGTTTGTTGCAATTTTCAGCTGTGCCAATATAATTACAAAATGTTCTAATGATCAATTAGCCTTTTAAAATGCCAAACCTGGATTAGCAAACACAACGCGCCATTGGAACACAGGAGTGATGGTTGCTGGTAATAGGCATCTGTGCAGGTATTCCATAAAAAATCTGCTCTTTCCAGCTACAATAGTCATTTTCAACATTAACAATATCTACACTGTATTTCGGATCATTCATCCATCCATCTTCTTCCGCTTATCCGGGGCCGGGTCGCGGGGGCAGCAGTCTAAGCAGAGGTGCCCAGACTTCCCTCTCCCTAGACACTTCCTCCAGCTCTTCCGGGGGGACACAGAGGCGTTCCCAGGCCAGCCGGGAGACATAGTCCCTCCACTGTGTCCTAGGTCTTCCCCGGGGTCTCCTCCCGGTGTGACGGGCCCAGAACACCTTCCCGGGAAGGTGCCCAAGCCCCCTAAGCTGACCCCTCTCGATGTGGAGGAGTAGCGGCTCTACTCTGAGCTCCTCCCGGGTGACCGAGCTTCTCACCCTATCTCTATGGGATCGCCCAGCCACCCTGTGGAGAAAGCTCATTTCGGCCGCCTGTATCCGGGATCTTGTCCTTTCGGTCATGACCCAAAGCTCATGACCATAGGTAAGAGTAGGAACGTAGATTGACCGGTAAATCGAGAGCTTCGCCTTGCGGCTCAGCTCTTTCTTCACCACGACAGACAGATACATCGACCGCATTACTGCAGAAGCTGCACCGATCCGTCTGTCATTCTCCCGTTCCATCCTTCCCACACTCGTGAACAAGACCCCTAGATACTTAAACTCCTCCACTTGAGGCAGGCACTCTCCACCAACCTGAAGTGGGCAAGCCACCCTTTCCGACTGAGGACCATGGCCCTAGGATTTGGAGGTACTGATTTTCATTCCCACCGCTTCACACTAGGCTGCAAACCATCCCAGTGCATGCTGAAGGTCCTGGTTTGAAGGGGCCAACACGACAACATAATCCGCAAAGAGAAGAGACGAAATCGTGTGGTCCCCAAACCTGACACCCTCCGGCCCCTGGCTACGCCTAGAAATTCTGTCCATAAAAATTACGAACAGGGCAGCCCTGCCGGAGTCCAACATACACTGGGAATAAGTCTGACTTACTGCCGGCAATGCGGACCAAGCTCCTGCTTTGGTCGTACAGGGACCTGACAGCCCTTAGCAAAGGACCCAGGACCCCATATTCCCGAAGCACCCTACACAGGATGCCGCGAGGGACACAGTCGAATGCCTTCTCCAAATCCACAAAACACATGTGGATTGGTTGGGCAAACTCCCATGAACCCTCCAGCACCCCGTAGAGGGTATAGAGCTGGTCCAGTGTTCCACGGCCCGGACGAAAACCAGCTTGACGGCATCCCTTACTTCTGGTGTCCACCACCGGGTTCGGGGATTGCCGCCTCGACAGGCACCGGAGAACTTACGGCCACAGCTCAGAGCTGCCGCTTCGACAATGGCGGTGGAGAACATGGTCCACTCGGACTCAATATCTCCAGCCTCCCTCGGGATCCAGTCGAAGCTTTGCCGGGGGTGGGAGTTAAAGATCTCTCTGACAGGAGACTCGGCCAGACGTTCCCAGCAAACCCTTACAGTACGCTTGGGTCTGCCGAGTCTGTCCAGCTTCCTCCCACGCCATCGGATCCAACTCACCACCAGGTGGTGATCAGTTGACAGCTCCGCCCCTCTCTTCACCCGAGTGTCCAAGACATACGGCCGCAGGTTAGATGAAACGACAATAAAGTCGATCATCGACCTACGGCCTAGGGTGTCCTGGTGCCACCTGCACTGATGGACACCCTTATGCTTGAACATGGTGTTCATTATGGACAAACTGTGACTAGCACAGAAGTCCAATAACTGAACTTGTTGAAGTCCCCCAGTAGAACGATGGAGTCCCCAGTCGGAGCACTTTCCAGCACTCCTCCCAGAGACTCCAAGAAGGTCGGGTACTCTGCACTGCCGTTCGGCCCGTAGGCACAAACAACAGTGAGAGACCTATCCCCAACCCATAGGCGCAGGGAAACAACCCTCTCGTTCACTGGGGTAAACTCCAACACATGGCGGCAGAGCTGGGGAGCTATAAGCAAACCCACATCAGCCCGCCACCTCTCACCATGGGCAACTCCCGCCTTCGACTGCCGCCTGATCCTCTACGCACCGACTCCTAATGGTCCCTCCTGCAGGTGGTGAGCCCACGGGAAGGCGGCCCCACGTCGCTCCTTCGGGCTGAGCCCGGCCGGGCCCCGTGGGGAAAGGCCCGGCCACCTGGCGCTCGCATACGAGCCCCAACCCGGGGCCTGGCTCCATACCGGGTGATGTCACGGTCCTCAAAATGTCATTAAAGGGTTTTGAACCGCTCTTAGTCTGACCCGTCGCCTAGGACCTGTTTGCCTTGGGAGACCCTACCAGGGGCATATAGCCCCAGACAGCATAGCTCCTAGGGTCACTCGGGTACTCAAACCCCTCCACCACGTTAAGGTGGCAGTTCGTGGAGGAGATTTCGGATCAATGTAATGTTATTTTAATTGCCACAGAATGTGCTTTTCTTTCAAAAACAAACTTAAACAGTTGTGTATATAGAAGAAACATGATATGGTTTCCAAAAATTCACCCAATTACTTTGATCAAATATATCTATTGATACACAATACAAATACAACTGACACAGTCAAATTGCAATATTTGATAAAAAAATCTTGATATATTATCAAGCATATTATCAACACAACCTGGTAGCTTTAAAAATTTTTTAACAATTATTGGCATAGAAAGAAAAAGAAAAACATTGTGTGTGCCTAACCTTTTTTGTTTGTTTGGAGCATCAGTGTTACCAAGGAAACATGTCAATTTGTAGCCCTGGGTGCTTGAGCAGGGGGACCTTGCGAGCGCTGCAGGATTTTAATCCATGACGGCATAGTGTGTTACTAATGGTTTTCTTTGAGACTGTGGTCCCAGCTCTCTTCAGGTCATTGACCAGGTCTTGCCGTGTAATTCTGGGCTGATCCCTCACCTCATGATCATTGATGCCCCACGAGCCACAGACATGGAGCCACAGACAGAGGGAGATTGACCGCCATCTTGAACTTCTTCCATTTTCCAATTATTGCACCGTTGTTGCCTTCTCACCAAGCTGCTTGCCTATTGTCCTGTAGCCCATCCCAGCCTTGTGCAGGTCTACAATTTTATCCCTGATGTCCTTACATAGCTCTCTGGTCTTGGCCATTGTGGAGAGGTTGGAGTCTGTTTCATTGAGGGTGTGGACAGGTGTCTTTTATACAGTTAACAAGTTCAAACAGGTGCAGTTATTACAGGTAATGAGTGGAGAACAGGAGGGCTTCTTAAAGAAAAACTAACAGGTCTGTGAGGGCCGGAATTCTTACTGGTTGGTAGGTGATCAAATACTTATGTCATGCAATAAAATGCAAAATAATTATTTAAAAATCATACAATGGGATTTTTACCATCATACCATCTCTCACAGTTGAAGTGTATCTATGATAAAAATTACAGACCTCTACGTGCTTTGTAAGTATGAAAACCTGCAAAATCGGCAGTGTATCAAATACTTGTTCTCCCCACTGTATCCTTTGGCATTATTCCATGTTACCATTGTTTGCGTTGATATTCAGTGTCAGTTTTAATCACATTGTTTATCTACTGAAGCGATTCTTGAATAAGCATGCAGCAATGTGTCATTCTATACCAATCATGAAGTTTAAAGTAGCCTCTTCATATATCTTCTTTGAATCCTTCATGCCTTTTCTGGGTGTATGGCAGTTATGCATGTTCTGTTACTACAGGAAGTTAGAAAATAGTTGGTTTCTAAACTGCCACCATGACAAAAGCATTAAACACAGTCACACAGACACACACACACACAGATATTTGTTATGGAGGAAGTGGCGGTTGTTTGTTTTTGCAGTGTGTGATGTCGCACAGCCGTAACCTCTCCCACATGCTCTTGCTTTTTTTCTGACGTTCGTTTGAAATGTTCTCTGGCCTGAGGTCACTGGACTGTAGTGCAAAAGAGTACAGACCTTCAGCCCACGTTTGGTTTCTGTTTGTAAGAGCACGATAGAGCACAAACAAGACATTTTCTTCCTACAAGGCGCTGTGTGGAAAACAGGTCTTGTGAAAGCTAGTATCGGTAGATACATAGGACTTTACTAAAGATAACTTTTTGAGGTTGTTCCAGTATGCAGACCAAGATTAACTAAAATGAATTATAATATCCATAAAAAACAATGCCAAGCACAGATGTGATGTGTCAAATTTCCCTTTCAATGAGACAGTTCAACTAGAATGTCTATGAAGCCGTGATTGATGCGCTTTTCATTCATCACCAAACTATCAGTAAATCACTGCCATCCAGATCCATTCAATAACAGCAAGCAGAATGTTTAGACTCTTTGTTTGAACAAGATGAGCTGTGGGTTGGAATGGAGTTCAGTCTAAAACTTTATGCCTCCTTATTCACTGTCACTACAGCCATCATCTCCTAAACTTTCAGCATATTTCATGAGTTTTTCCTGAGAGTATTAATGCATGAAGTCAAATAACATGGCAGTGTGATTTTTCCCATCATTTTTCCATTTTGTTTTAAACCATTGGTATCCTGCTGGTAGCTTGCATCCCATTAATGAATTGCTTACAAAACTACTCTGAAATACATACAGTTTTCACGTTTCATCGCAAACTGTCAACACCATCAACAACATAAACAAATCTTGCGAGTATCAGACCCCCCATGTTATCAGCTTCTATCTAGTCAATGCAACATTGATATTTCCCTAACACTTTTCAGATATTATTGGCAAACAAAGCAAAACCCAACACAACATCTGGCAATTCACTTTCATTATGTCTGTTTGGTGCAAGCTTTTTAACTCTCAGTTGCTGATATTTGTAACCACATCTTGTGGGCTGACAAAAAAACGTTTTTAAGATTCCTCAAACCCTTCTCAAAACCTTGAAATGTGTTTGCGCTGTACAAGGAGATCACGAGAAAGTCGATAATATTTATCTATTATCTGTGATTTGCATTAAAATAGTAGTCTATAGATTCATCCAAGACTGGAAAACCCTTCTTTTACTATAAAGTTAAAGGGGCAGGGTAAGTGCCAGGGTCTGGGCCAGTTATAGTGGAGCCACCCTCGGCCTAATAATATTAAAGGGCCATACGCATTGTAAAAGGGGAAAGTTCCAGACTGTGTAAAATGTGTACTTTGATTTAACGATTGCACCAGATTTTAGTGTATATTAAAGTGTTTATTAACCCTATTTTACCAGGAATGATATTAACAAATATTACCCTGGTTTCATTAGATTTTTTTGCTAACAGGGGGTATAGTTAGGGCAGGTTTGTGACAGCTGTTTGAATTAAAACAGAATCATAGATTACAGTTCCTTTTGGTCCACAGACCTATTGTGAGGAACCGTCTAACATCAAGTTACCTAAAACCTGTATATATTTTTAACTGAGGCAAAGAAATATGCAAAATCATGTCATGTACATGGTCTTACGATTATTATGTTTGACCATTCTTTCCTTTCAATTGATAGGTGGTGGTTGAGGAGAGTGTGTATTTAATAAAATGTGGGGTGCTAATTTTTGTCCTTTTCCACAAAAGTACAACAACTTTACATATGGCACACTCCTCGAGGCACCCACTGAAAGTGGGATCAGAGCCACGGGATCAGACTTTACTGACAGTGACACTGGAGCAATAAGGGGTTAACTGCCTTGCTCGAGTGCATATCCCCTTGGTGGCTCTGGGATTTTGATCCAGCAACGTTTCCGTCACTCTTGAGACACTCTAATAATCCCATTCTGATCTGGTGTACTGATTTTGACCTAGGCTTCCTCTCCCTGAATCCTAACACAATTAGCAGGAGGAAAACGCTAAATTGAGTTACACTTTATTTTGAGAGTCCCAATTTCCATCTGTAGACATTCTATAGATAGTAATACTATCAACAAACTATCAGTTGATAAACAACTCCTTGCTAGGGTTAAGTTCATGTTTAGAATAAGGTTTAGGGTAAGGGTTAAGGTTAGGGATAGAATAAAGGTTAGGTTATAGATAAGAGTTAGGGTTAGTAGATAGTTAAAATATTACACATAATCAGTAAACAATCTATAGAGCATTTACAGGCACAATTTTGGGACTCTCAAAATGACGTGTTACCCTAAATTGAGCTTATAAACAGTGTCCAAGAGCATGTTTGTCCTAGAAGCAAACCATGTACCCACCAGCTTCATCCTACTCCATGATTAAGCACTCCTGCACCCAAAACAAACGGCCCCTTTCTTCTCTCTTTGTGTTGCCTTTGAGATATGCTGTACTCTCAAGCAGTGGGTTTTGAGATAGGCCTCCATCCAAAAGGACAGAGACGAAAAAAGAGGGAGGGAGAGAAATGGAGTCAGAGATAGGCTTACATCCAAATGTACAGACAGGGAGAGATGGCAGTATCCTACATGGGTTTTGTCTATGTGATAAGACGTCACAAACAAAAACAAGACAATGAACCTTCATACTCCAAATCATCCCACCTCACCCAAGTAGAAATTACCCCCAACAGAAAACAATCTCAGCAGCTATTCCTTTTTGGAATTCCTGGTATGGTGTCAGTAGTTAACCTAATCAATCATTACAAACAGAATGCGGACACATCCAACATAGGTGTAATTTCACTGTCCAATCAAATCATTTGTTGTTTTAAAAAATATAAACAGTTGTGCTCATAAGCATTAAAGTATTTTATTTAAGGATAGAGATCATATGAAGCCATTGATTATCACATAGTAGTTTGGCTACTTTTTAAATCATAATGATAACAGAAATCACCCAAATGCCCCTGATCAAAAGTTTACATACAGTGGATATAAAAAGTCTAAACACCCCTGTTAAAATGCCAGGTTTTTGTGATGTAAAAGAATGAGACAAAGATTAATCATGTCAGAACTTTTTCCACTTATTATGTGACTTATAATGTGAACAATTCAATTGAAAAACAGACTGAAATCTTCGAGCGGGAAAAATTAAAAATAAAAACCTTACAATAACCTGGTTGCATAAGTGTGCACACCCTCTTATAACTGGGGATGTGACTGTGTTCAGAATTAACCAATCACATTCAAACTCATGTTAAATAGAAGTCATTACACATCTGCCATAATTTAAAGTGACTCTGATTAATCACAAATACAGTTAAGCTGTTCTAGTAGGTTTTTCCTGACATTTTCTTAGTTGCATCTCAGAGCAAAAGCCATGGTCTGCAGAGAGCTTCCAAGACATTACAAAGAACTGGTAGTCCCTCCAAAATTGAAAAATATGTGAAGAAAACTGGTCAGGGAGGCTTCCAAGAGGCCAACAGCAACATTATAGGAACTGCAGGAATTTCTGGAAATACTGGCTGTGTGCTACATGTGACAACAATCTCCCATATCCTTCATATGAATGGGCTATGGGGTAGGGTGGCAAGACGGAAGCCTTTTCTTACAAAGAAAAACATCCAAGCCCGGCTGAAGTTTGCGAAAACAAACATCAAGTCCCCCAAAAGCACGTTGGAAAATGTGTTTTATGGTCTGATGAAACCAAGGTTGAACATTTTTACCATAATTCCAAAAGGTATGTTTGGCGCAAAAACAACACTGCACATCACCCAAATAACACCATACCCACAGTGAAGCATGGTGATGGCAGCATCTTGCTTTGGGGCTGTTTTACTTCAGCTGGAACTGAGGTCTTAGTCAGGGTGGAGGGAATTATGAACGGCTCCTAATACCAGGCAATCTTGTTTTGCCTTACCCCTGCTCAGCAATTTCATAGAACGTCTCATTGAAAAACATAGACTTTCAACTTATTTGCATCAATTCAGTCTACATAAGTGTATATGCTAATGGTAGCAACATCGAAGACATACATGAATAAAATTCCCATCAGTTAGTGCCTCTACATAATCTTTATCTGATGCTGTAAGCTAATATTCACCTAGGCAAACATTGTGAATACATTTACTTTATTAAAATGAAGTTACACTTAATTGGATGGTTAAAATGACCATCTGAAATCCAACACTACTGTTGTTTGCTCCTTGGGGTTTAAGGCCGGGTGTCTTTGTAAACTGCTGTTGTAAAAAGGGCTTTATAAATACATTTGATTGATTGATTGATTGATCTATACCTGCACTACAGATATTCATACTATTAACAAACTATAAAAAACAAAATACTCACTGAGTTTAAAAATGGGTTAGGTTTAGAAAAAGGGTTAGTATAAGGGTTAGGAAAAAGGGTTAAAGTTACACATTTAAGGTTAAGGTTAAAGTTACAGGTTTAATGTTAGGGTTAGTGTTAGTAGATAGTTCATTGAAATATTATTGATGGTGTATATGTGGTCTGTAAAGCATCTACAAATCTACTACCCAAATAAAGTGTTACCACACTGACTACACTTTAGCTAGTAGTGCAGCAGCACAATACATAGTTTTGTTTCTAACAGTTTACAAAAATGTTGCACATTATGTCGACTGTCATCAATTGCAAACCATACTGTCCTTTTCATGGAGAAGCAAAAAAGCATTAAAAAGGGAGAAGTGATTAAAAAAATATATAATTTGTTCATGAAAGAAACTTCTGTAGTTCTCATGGAAACATAATCAAATTCGGCTTTATTTTTATACAGTTGCATATTTCTTACGACATATCCATTTTAAGCTGGCCTCAATTTCAAACCTTATTTCCTTGTTCACAGATGAGCGTTAAAAGAGTCAACGTTCCCGTTTGATTTGGGCCAGTATGTGTTTCATGTGTCTGTAAGAGTAGCTACCAAGATACCTCTGGGCTTGGCAAATCCATTTATTTCATACACTCTTCATTCAAGAAATTATAGACTTAACAGACATAATCAATAACTATAACCTGGATACCAGTCTACTGTTAGAGGGATATGTCGGCTTTTAGATTTAATTCTTGATTTACTATCATCCAGACATTTCTCGATTTACTTTCATAAGTCGAAGTTGCATTTCTGAGATTTATTTGGCTGTCTGGTTGCGTGATCCAACTATTTACTGCAGTTGCCGGACACAGCAAAATAAATCATTCAAAACATCCCCACAATAAACTACACAACCATCTCATGTCTTTGAGCCTGTTTCTCAAGGCTAATACAATGTTGATGCAACTTTCTAGCGCTACAACGTTTAATAAATGTTTTAGTATGTGTATCCACGCAACCTGTGTAGGCAAGCAAGAGATGACATGCCTACTCCATTTTGTCAGTGAAGGGAACAATACTCAATGTACCCATGGCTACTTCACTTTCTTCACACGAACAACTATTTTGAAGTTTACCATAAACAAAAAACAAAAACGTATTTTTTAACGGTATATAACAAGTTTTAAGGTGCGTCCCACCATGTCTGTATACACCGATGAGCTAAAACATTATGACCACACCCACAGTTGAAGTGAATAATGTTGATCATCTCCTAACAGGGGCACATATCAAGGTCTGGGTAGATTAGATGGTAAACCAACAATCAGTTCTTGTAGTCAATGTGGTGGATGCAGGAGAAATGGGCAGGAGTAAAGACAGTAAAGACAGCGGTCCGAGGAGGGACGGACCACATACAGGCGACAGGGTGTTGGGCGCCCAAAGCTCATCGATGCGTGAGGGCAACAAAGGCTATCCCGTCTGGCCCGAACAGACAGGTTTACTGTGGCACAAGTCACTATTCCCTGATGGCAGTGGCCTCATTCAGCAGGATAATGCGCCCTGCTACACTGCACACACTGTTCGGAAATGGTTTGAGGAACATGATGAAGAGTTTAAGGTGTTGCCCTGGCTTCCAAATTCCACAGAATTCAATCCGATTGTGCATCTGAGGGATGTGCTTGACCAAGTCTGATCCACGGTGGCTCCACCTCACAACTTACAAGACTTGAAGGATCTGCTAATGTCTTGGTGTCAGATTCCACAGGACACCTTCAGGGGTGTTGTAGAGTCCATACCTTGGTAGGTCGGCGCTGGTTTTGCGACACGCATAGGACTAACAGCATATTAGGCAGGTGGTCATAATGTTTATCTATAGGTATGATTCTGCAACACTAAAAGTAAGTGAAAAATTTGATCTAACATGCTAAAAAAAGAAATAAAATTTAAGATAACTTCTATCGCCGACATTCACAAATCTCTTTTCTGTAACACACATTAGAGACAACATGACATGCAGTGATTGTGATCCACCAGAGGTTCCCAACAGAATTTTGCCCTGCCAGGAACAGACCTCAAGTATCCCGTAAAGTGCATTTTTCCAGTTAGCTTTCGGTTTTGTCAGTCATCCCTAGTCCACCCAGGGGTCATAGAATACCCAATCTGTGTCAATGGTGTCCTTGTTTGCCTGGTAAAAATGGTCTCCTCATGGTGTGCTAGCTGGGGTTGGTGTGCTACTGAATTGCTGCCTGCTCAGTTATATAAATATAAATATTCTACATGCTAATAAACTTCCAAATTCTATATCTGTACAGTCAATGTCAACACATTAAACCAGGAAAGCAAACTTATCAACAGCAGAGACCAAGTTAGACTCCCACTCCAACTGGACACAGTAACGCACTTCATCCTCAGATCATATCAGACAACTCACTTAAAATGGAACATATTACAAAGAAAAAACAACTGACCAGGATTCCTTTGGTACCTCTACAGGTGAACCACATGACATTCTCTTCATCTCTGGTGAAGGTGGAAACCCATTCCTTGTACATTATTACCCAAAAAGTAAGTACTCTAGTGAGAAACCATTAAAACAACCAATTCAATTTTTTTGTCTATTTTTTTAAACATGTTTTTTCCAGTTATGTGCTCATCTTTGGTTAGGGGAACCCTTCAGATATCTTTAGGACTGCTTACCTAGAGTTTAGATTCAACTTTATTGTCGTTGAACAGTACGAGTCCAGTACAACGAAATGCAGTTAGCGTCTAAACAGAAGTGCAAATAGAAGAGGGCAGGAAATTTACAAGTATTAAGTATAGTATACATTACAAGTGGAATGTATCGAAGTGCAATGAAGGCAAATACTGTACAAATTGCAATTCTAAAGGTGCAATGAAGGAAAATAGGGAAGGGCAGAAACATTACAAGTATTCGTTATAATGTATGTGCAAATGGGGAATGAAAAGTTGTGTGATGAGGCAAATGCAATACTGTTGTGCTGCATCATGTGCTGCTTCTTGTAGGATAAGCCTGAAGATGGCCTGGACGTCACGCCTCGTGGCTAAATAATGTTAAAAGGGGAAGGCAAAAGTCAACCTGTCCTCCCATACCCTGGGTCTGCTGTAGTATCTACAGTGGGGAGAACAAGTATTTGATACACTGCCGATTTTGCAGGTTTTCCCTCTTACAAAGCATGTAGAGGTCTGTAATTCTCAACTGTGAGAATGCAAATTAATCATAAAAAAATCACAATGTGATTTTCTGGATTTTTTATAAAAATTACAGACTTGTATATGCATTGTAAGTGGGAAAACCTGCAAAATCGGCAATGTATAAAATATTTCTTCTCCCCACCGTATAACTGGATGATCATGCTTAGATGACTAAGAGTGCACCAGTGTTGGACTGAAAATGAATGAGACATTTGGTTCATGGTGGTATTATTGTACTTCATCACCAGCTTCATCACCAGACATTTGGTTCATGGTGGTATTATTGTACTTCATCACCAGCTTCATCACCAGACATTTGGTTCATGGTGGTATTATTGTACTACATCACCAGCTTCATCACCAGACATTTGGTTCATGGTGGTATTATTGTACTTCATCACCAGCTTCATCCCCAGACATTTGGTTCATGGTGGTATTATTGTACTTCATCACCAGCTTCATCACCAGACATTTGGTTCATGGTGGTATTATTGTACTTCATCACCAGTTTCATCACCAGACATTTGGTTCATGGTGGTATTACTGTACTTCATCACCAGTTTCATCACCAGACATTTGGTTCATGGTGGTATTACTGTACTTCATCACAAGCTTCATCACCATACATTTAGTTCATGGTGGTATTATTGTACTTCATCACCAGCTTCATCACCAGACATTTGGTTCTTGGTGGTATTATTGTACTTCATCACCAGACATTTGGTTCATGGTGGTATTATTGTACTACATCACCAGCTTCATCACCAGACATTTGGTTCATGGTGGTATTATTGTACTTCATCACCAGCTTCATCCCCAGACATTTGGTTCATGGTGGTATTATTGTACTTCATCACCAGCTTCATCACCAGACATTTGGTTCATGGTGGTTTTATTGTACTTCATCACCAGCTTCATCACCAGACATTTGGTTCATGGTGGTATTATTGTACTTCATCACCAGCTTCATCACCAGACATTTGGTTCATGGTGGTATTACTGTACTTCATCACCAGTTTCATCACCAGACATTTGGTTCATGGTGGTATTACTGTACTTCATCACCAGCTTCATCACCATACATTTGGTTCATGGTGGTATTATTGTACTTCATCACCAGCTTCATCACCAGACATGAGGTTCTTGGTGGTATTATTGTACTTCATCACAAACAAACACACACTGGACGATGTGACAACAGACACGCTGTGACATGTATCTATTGCGGATATATAGCAGTTTCTCCTGTAGAACATTCAACTCTGCCAATGTTTCCTTAAGTTGCACCGTATTGACAGGATCCTGTAACTGTACAAAAAACTCAGAAGCCTCCCAAATCCAGATCTGGTATATGATAACATGGTAATGGTGTATATTGAAGCTTAATATATTAAGGATACATTGCTTACTGTAACAAATGATTGAAGCCACACATTGCCTACATCAAGGCAGAAAAAAATTCAAACAAATTGGTTAAAGAGACCCTGTTTGAAGCAAATGAAAGACAATCCCCTATCTAAGAAATTAAAAACCGCCACCCTAACCCTAACCATACCATGTTGTAGAATTGCTATATGAGTTGCCATACAGCACTAACATAACCTTAACCCTTTTGCGTAGGGTCTTCCCATAAGACTAATAAAATAGATAAAACCCCAACCACGAGGTTTGGCTGGGGCAAAAGATTAACATAAAAAGTGACAAGTGACCTTTTGAAACAGAAGGGCCAGAGTAGTGTCATGGGAGGCCGAAGGAGCTAATCGCTAGCAAGTTTGGACCGGCTAAGCTTATACACATGCACACACACAATCAGAAATAATCACACGCAAGCATACACACTGGGTTATACACACACACACACTCTCAACACAAGTCTGTCCCTTAAGCGGTGTGGTGTGGCAAGGTAATGTTTACATGCCCTTGTCTCAGACTTAGTGAGGGACTCATAAACCCATTACAAACACTCAGGCGACACCATGGCCAACGAGTTAAACTGCTTCGCCTGTTTTTCCTTTTCATCCCCCTCCCTGACTGCCCTCATTCCATGGGAGAGGACTTAGCGAGTAAAGCCGGCAGCTGATCGCATGAGACACGAGTTCACCCACTCATACTGTCGGGACGCTCCACTTGACAGAAAGTGACAGCGTGCCCAGAAAAGCGGGCCCAGCTATTTACGACGGGGTCACGGCCCAATCATTGGCAGGCTTATCTGCCATTCGGGATCCTCCCCCTCTCTCTCTCTCTCACACTCACCCCCCCCCCCAACAGACCAAGGCCAGAGTGAACGAGTGAGTGTCTGCCCAGCAAAATGAAAGACTATTCCCTACATAGTGTGTTTCTTTTGACCAAGGCCATTAGTGAATGAGTGCATTAGCCAAGCTTCACCTCTTCCCAGCCTGAACCCTGTCACATGACACAGTGGAAGGTTTGGGGGGAGGAGGACGGACCTTTGACATTCTTCTGTCACAGCAGCCCTTCACATGGCCTGCGAAAGATTCAGGCATGCGTACGCTAGGGCGGGTTAGGGCACACACACACACGCACACACATACTTTCAAAGTCCACCACATGGCTGTAGAGATTGGGTAATCCGCACTAACACCCCCCCTCACCCTCCCGATGAGACAGCGTCTCACATAACAGAGGCAAATCCCACCCCCCTGGCCTGTCTCTATACCCCTGCACCCCCGCTCGACGAGGCCGAGCCTGGAAATAAACTAGGGCCGGCCTCCGGCCAGCCTCCGAAGCAAAGGCCTGCCACACAGAAGAGGGACGTGCATAGATTTGTACTCCACCACGGCTAAAAATAGAGTCGCGCCACATTCATCACCTTACTAGCTTCGGGCCACTGTTATTGGGTGCAGGCTGAGGTTAAACCCCTCAGCCGTGTTCTCTGGCAGAGATGGGGTAGAAGGACAAAAAAGGGAGTAACTGTTCTGTGACATGTCAGCTCTCATCCATATTCCTTATCATGTGATTTTAAATTAACTTCCTGTATCATGTTGTCACTTGTCAGACCAAGTCGGTCTAGTGTCTGGCCTGTTTCAACTCCAGTAAAACAGTGTTTGTGGCCAGCTTAGCTTTGTTTAGATAAGCCTGTACTCATGGTTATCTTCTTAGCCACTACAGCAGTTAACCTTCAGCCAAAGGGGTTGAAAAGGTTGGTCTGGAGAAGGTTGGACATTGGTCAGACAGTGACTTCGCTATGTATCTCTGTCAGACGGCTCTAAACTCTTATGTAAAATATCCACCAATAGGATACACCATTCAGCCGATTTAACCCTTTGGTTAGAATCTTTCAAAATGTCAGAGAGTAGTTTGAATTTCACTGCGACCGGCTGTGTCAGGCAGCATCAGACAGCAATATTGAGACAACAACAATTCACCCTGTACTGTAAAATGTTTACATTTTTCAAGAGCTGTTCATATATAAAAAAAAATGGTAGCTTTGGGAGCCTCAGATGAGAAGCTAGAACTTTGAATCTAAAGGGAACAAAGAGAAAAAACAAAAAGAGGAGGCTAGAGTCAGACATGACGGGTCTGGGCTGGAAGATAAAGGGGCAAGCACACACACGCTTCCTCTGCCCAGCTCTCCCCTGCTGCCTCACACCCCTCCTCCCCGCTAACTTTCATCCACCATGCGCCAATTTTTCAAAGGCCCTTGAAAGTAGGCCACAAAGTTTTAAGGGAGAGTGAGAGAGAGAAATGAATAACTAAATGCACCACACAACTCACTTCTCCAAAAATGTGTTTTAACTAATGGAGAGATAGATAGAGAGGAGGGAGTTAGTGTGAGTTCAAAATTCAATCTTTTTATCTGTATGATTAACCTGATTGGAGAACTGTCACGTCTGAGACTGTAAACTGATTTGGCTGTCAGTCGTGAACGCATCAAACCACACTCCACTCCAAACCCAGGTTTTACGGCCATTCTCCTTTAAATTACCCGCGCTCAATATTTTAAGACGTTGTACTTGTCTGAGATAATGACATGGGCGGCTTCAATAGCTGTCAATTCGGCGTTGACAACCAGCAGTTTTTTTGGGCGTGCTGCCTCCTTCTACTTATGTCTTAGCAAACGTCAGTCTCATTTGATGTTGATTGACTAGTATCTGACAAGGGGACATTGGAGGGCAAAGATTAACAGGATGGGTAAGATTGGTAAAGATTCTACAAGATGATTAGGGGGAGGGGCCTGTTATTTTGAGAAGAGTTAGCTCTCTGCAGCTCTTAGAATAGATTTTCTGTGTTCCAAATGGAACACTATTCTCTCTGTAAGTTGTGCTAAATGTTGACACCTCATGGGGCTCTGGTCAAAAATTCTGCACTTTGCAGTATAGGTTGCAGATTGGATCACAGATTTTCCTTATCTGAACCAACAGCAAGAAAAGCAGCACTGGCGGGCCTGAAAGTCTTTGATGGGGGTGGAGATAAGGAGTCGTCTCGGACGGTAAGCCCAGGATAGATGACAGGAGCGTGGGGGAGGAGGGAACCAGGGAGTGGTAGAGGAGATGAGAGGGGACCACAAGCTGGCTTTAATATTCAAGCCAGACATCCTTGACGGACAGTAAGTGTTCTTGATGAGCCTGACAGTGCTTCCTATAGGTTTGTTCAACAAATATTATTCATATAATATTAGTTATTTTATAATGAATTTTTTTCAACTGTATGGTAAAAATAGTAAAACATCTGGCATTGTTTTAATGTCCGCAATAAACACTTGTGAGATGTGAAATAAGCTTGGATTTTTGTATTTGTCTGGATTCAAATTCACAGTTCTCCAAACAAGAGTTACATTGATTGACTGATCTCTTTAGCAGGTCTTACCTGAGTTCAAAGGCCAACACTTATCTTAACATCGTCAAAAGGAAGGCACTGATGGATATTGGAGTTATATGGCCTAACGTAGCCTCTGATCAAATCAATCAAAACACTCGACACCTTTTTCTTTAACAGAAATGTGTAACGCTTACATATGAGCCCAAGAAAGAGGACTGAAAGAGTGTGAAGTGTGTGTTTGTGTACATATACAGTGTGGTGAGGCATGTCATTATACACTGTGTTCTTGTTATGTATCAAGTGTGTATGTGTGTGGAGGGTAAGTAGGTGTCAGTCTAGTGTGTACTAATTCTCAACGGACAGTGCAAAACAAAAAGACATTTGATAATCGTTGACCTTTGATAATCTTTCATTTGGTAGTCTTGTCTTACTGTATTATGGCCCGGTGCTAGAAGCTGCACAAGCTCCTAATGATTGAAGCACTACCACACGTTAGAATATATGATTGTCTATGGCTTGGGTAACTGGGGTCATGCCCACCACCCTAATAAGCACCCTTTCAATTGAGGTCAGTTCCGTTGCCATAACAAGTGGTGATGCAGCCCTTCAAAATATTCCCAATGGTGCAGCTGTGAAGTTTGTTGATGATCTTTTCAGGATTCTAATGGGATAAGGCTCTGATGCCGTTTCTTCTGAGTGTGTGAAGAATGTGTGGACCATGTTAGTTTATTGTGGACACCAGGGAACCCAAGTCTCTCCACCTGCTCCACTTTAGCCCCATCAATGTGGATTCTCACCCCTCCATTCCTTGTAGTCCATGATCTGCTTACTTCAAAGGAGATGTTGTTGTCCTGGTACCACACACCTGGATCCTCTCTGTAGGCTTTCTCATCATGATCTGTGATCAGGTCTATCACTACCATGTGAGAAAACCTGATTATTGTGTTGGAGTGAAAAGAGTAAGAGAAACTCAGCACGTACCCCTGAGGTGCCCCAATGTCCCTTCAAGTTTATTCTGTTCCAAATATAGAATGAAATAATGAACAACTAATATGAATTGATAAACTATACCAGGGCCTTTAAAAAAATGTCATGTCCTGCTTCTGAAATCTACTGCTGGCATCCTAGTCATGAGAAACAAAGCATTGGGGAAGAGGAATATCTGACATCACTTCATGCATAATTATATTGATATATAGCCTTTATAATGAAATGTAATATAAAAAAACAATTATTAGAAGAATGATATGTTATGTTTTGACAGACTTTATGTTTTTTACAGACATGTTATGACATGTTATGACAGTTTTATTACCATGTTATGACCCTACACTTATTTGGTGAAATGCGCATGCTGAAAAATAAAGCAGAGCCCTAAGTGGAATTCCACTTTGTTAGAAGAGGCTGCTTTGCTCATTTTCATTCCTCAACTTTAGGACAAGTGCGCAAATAGCAGAGGCTCAGGTGAATGCGAAAAGGGAGAACTGAGGGTGGTGTAGGACGGATGTATTCATTGAGATTTACCACCAATCTTAAATCAGCCATATTGTATGTGCCCTTGTGACAGGGTAAATGGTAGGGTGCAAAGTTAGGGGCAATGGACTGTTAGCGTAGCTGATTATTCCAATCTATCTATTGGGTTGATGTGTAAGCTTAAAGGGATACTTCTGGATTTTGATATTCTGTGTATTTTCCAACTTACTGAGAGTTAGACAGACTAACAGTTGGGGTGTTGCATGTCATTAGCTTAACATTGTTGCTGGTTGTCAGCAAGGAAGTACTAGCCAGCTCTTCTCAAAAGCAGGGAAATTCCCCAAACAACTGCAAAGCTGGCTTATTGGTATTAATCATATATACATATTAATCTGTAAACTCAAAGTACTAACTGATGGAAATAACACACAATAAATAGATTACATCAACTTCCTCATTTACAGACAGTGAACTACTTTGGTTCGTCTGCGTTCTCTTCATGCAAGATTTGATGTAGGTTCGTAAAACAAAACAACCTGGAAAGTAAAACAACTATTTCTCATGCGATTAACATTTCTTTGGATATAATCACAACACTTGGAAAGTCTTGTTTGAAGAAAATATTTTTATTCAGAGCCATATCTGTTTTAGCCTGAATTTTCTTTGTTATTTCTGTGTTTTTGAGAATAGAATGTTACTTATTTATTGAAAGTCAGCAATTTTGTGATACTAATGATATGTTACACCTCAGTTTTAATCAAACTGCAAGTACAGTAGAGACATAATTGTATTCATCACTTCATTTAAATCAAGGTAAGTTTAAACATACCCCAAATCTCGATAAATCCCAGTGTCCCTGTAATCATTAGATAATAAACAAATAAAAAATAAAAGAACTTTGTCTAGCTCAAATGCTTTCACACTATAATTTCACTTTTAGATGGTCAATATTTATTTTGGAGAACAGATATATACAGTACATTTAATATATACATTTTCTGCAATTTGGTATGCTAGCTGACAAGCTAGCCCTGGTTGAAAACATGGAAAATAACCATGGACCCATGGTTTTACACAGCCGACTAATCGCAGCTATCATGACTATCTACAAGTTTGGTAATACAGCATGTTATACGTCCATGTGCAGTGTGCTTTGTGGCAAAGTGCGTACAAACGCAGTGTTGCTGCCTGGATTGGGGTCAACTGACACTACTTTTCACTCCCTCTCAGTTTTGAGGCGCTTAAACACAGCAGGGGCAGCCGAGGCAGACTCTCAAATCTAGCCATCGGGCAGTTGGAGGATGTGTGTTTTCATGGAGGTAGTTTGTCTTGTCGTCGTGGTTATTTACAGCGCTGCGGCCAAGGCAGCTGTTTCTGACACCTATGGGGAGATTTTCACACTCCTGCTCCAGTGTTGGTGGGCGATTGTGGCGTCGCAGAGGGCCAACTGAGACCCTCTCCCCTAGAGGAGTTTTCTGACAAAGATGCTTATTTTGAAGCCTGGGATACAGATAGACACCACAAAGAGAAAAGAGTGCAGATTGTTTGTGAATATTTCCGCATTGTGTTCGGTCTTCCCAATTTCGTTGGGCCTTCTTTACCGATTCTGCATTCATGGTGGCTTCAAAATACACATGGGAATGTATTTATGTTTAAATGGTAAGGTACGCACATGTAAGTAGGTGATTTTCTTTTTTAAATCTACTGTATGTATGAGCTGTTTCGTTTGTACATGTGTTGAGTGTGTGTGTGAGAATGTGTGCGATTAGGAGGCCATTCAGTACTATTTTGGAGCGTACATCAGAGTGGACATAAAGGTCATCGTCAGGCACAGGGAGGTGTTTGTGCATAAACAAGACCCTGTTGCCATGGCAGTGTCTCCGCCCCCACACGTAGCGACATACTATTTTAGGAGAAAGATGCCTAACCAGTCGTCGCTACCCCGGACACCCTCACCTCTCTTCACCCCCTAAGAGCTTCCCAGCCACAGCAGCTTGTATCCAGATCCTTTCCAGCTGATCTATCCCTGGCAAGCACCTCCTCTGGAGGGGGGCACTGGGCCAGGTATTTGGTCCTGGTTGTCTGTTATCGTCCTGCAACACATGCTGCCGAGTGTCCTTCCTCGACATTTCAACACCAGCGTGTAGGCATCGTTCCTGACACAACGCTTTGACAGAGTCAGCGATTCATGGCCGCTCAAGGAAATCCCATAAAATGCTGGAGTTCCAGTAAAACGTTATTGAGAAAATAACTGGTGCACCCACGATATTAGGAAATGAAGCTAGTAACGTCATGTCTTGTTAGCCCTCCACCCATACTAAGTTTGAAAGCTGGGCCCTGGAATGTTTGCTAAACTTCTTGTAAATACCATGAATAGCTGAGTTCATATAAACAATGCATGAAGCCAATGGTACCAGAGATACAAAATACTATAAACAGTGGTGATGCAAACAAGTAGCATCCAAAGTCCCTCTATCTAATGACATTTATGTGCTCTCTGTCCCTTTTCCGTTGCTTAATTTCAATTGCTCGTCCATCTCATATCCATTACAACCATAGCGCCAGCTATTTCTTTCAGGGTTTGAGCACTGTTTACACATTTCCCTGCAACGTGCTGCAAACAACAATGGCTACCATTGACAACATCACAGAGAACGCGCCAATCTCACTACTCCACCCAGGACCTCACTGTGATCTACCCTTGTGGGTTTAATCAGGAAAAAGGTTCAGCTTTTCAACATTAATCCTCTTTGTTTCGTTCTACAAAGAGAGAAAGGGCCTTTTCTCTTTCCCCTTTCTGTCTTTCTCTATATCTCTTTGCACCTCCCCCTAACATTTTAATTAAAATAACGTCAGAGGCAATACAGAGAGGCGTAACAAATTTTTTCCAGGATGACAAGACCATCGTAACGCTTTCCCTATCAGGAGATTAAAGGGAAAATCACACTAAGCTAAGAGTCCATAGACCTTTCTCTGAGATATGCTAGCATGCATTCAGTACTTCGGTGTTTTGCATGCATACCCTTGGCTAGGAATCGCTAGCCTTCTTAAGCCTTTGCAGGAGGGGGTAGCAGTGGATTACCATTGGGGATATGAAGACACAGTCGTATGGGAGAAGACAGCACAGACTCACTAATCCAACACTGATGACTTGCACTTTAAACGATGCAAAGATCAATGGCGGCCCAGTCCGCTCATGTTTTTCATTAGCAAGAAAGACAAAGGCTGAGTTCCAAATGGCACCTTATTCCTTTTATAATACTGATCAGGTTTTCATAAGGCTGGTCAAATTAGTGCACTAAAACAGGGTGCCTTTTAGAACATAGGGATTGTTTTTTCTAGATCTCCAAGGACACAAGCTAGGTGTGTTCAACCAGCCGAATCTATACAAATGTTCTCAAAATATTTGGAAGCTTGATGGACAGCACATGGTGGCATATATAGTATGGCGTCTGTTTCTTTCCAGCCTTTTCCACAAAAGTAATTGGAATGTTTTAATGTTAACTACTTGCTTTGCCCTACTTGCTTTGCCCTCCTGTTTGTCAGTGAGTCAGTCAGTCAGTCAGTCAGTCTGACCTCTGGTGCTCAGAAGCCTCTGGACAGAAATTGGCACAGAAGTCCTTGTTACCTGCTTTGGCGCAGATATCTGCTGAGCTGGCAGTCAGACAGAGTTCCTGTTAGAGCTCACGGCAGGAGGTTTCCTGGAAACACAGACCCACACACACTTGCACACAATCGATTCAAGTGGCCCTTGAAATGTGCAACTGTTAGAGCCAGTGTAGATTAATTCAAGGTAGGTGATAAGTACAATTACACACAATGTTCTGTTGACATGAGCTCAGGGTAGCTGGGTCGTCAGTTCTATTTCTGTTCCAGCAACACCGGTCAACCTAGTCGCTGTGAGGTTTGGGTTTTGGCTATAGAATAAATCTGACAACCAGGCTAAAAGCAAAGGAATAGAGAGGGAGATGGAAATGGAAATGGAAAAAACATATAGAAAGTTCTATAGAAAACCCACTGAAATATAATCAAAGTTAAGTTACATCGACCTATTTGGCATAGCAACTAAGAACATTTCACCCACTACATAAAGCAACTTAAGCAGTTTAAAATTGTAAAATATTATCTGAAATAAAAATTCACAATATGACCAAAACAAGTATACAGAGAGGCTAATCATCTAACAGGGGCACATGTCAAGGTCTGGGTTAATTTGATGGTAAGCCAAAAATCAGTTGTCATAATCAATGTGCTGAATGCAGGAGAAATGGGCAGGAGTAAAGCCCTGAGGGAGACATATACAGTGACATGACAAAACATTATGACCACTCACAGATGAAGCGAATAACGTTCATAATCTCCTAGTCTCGCGAGGCCACACCTCCAATCTCTTCTGGCCTTCTTGGAGGTCTGGAAACTACGATATTAAAAAGTTGCTGCTGACTCTCAGCAATCAGATTTCTATTGAATGTCAGTTTTCAAAAAACCTCCACTCACAGGATTAACATGGTTTCATTATTTCTTCAAATAGTATAGAACACATTTCCTGAAAGTTTTAGTTCCTACCTAGGTTGTAACATATCAGGAAAGAAGCAAAGATGGAGGTAGCATTGAATTCTGTTTTGGAAGAACTGTGCACTATAAAATGATACTGAGAATGTTGGTTCATTCGTTTTGCACAAACCTTGGAGGAGGCACATACCGCTTTTGAAAAACCCATCATTCAGTGTCACCGGTCCTATTATATTTTCTAAAGCAAGTGTGTAATCCGATCACAATAGCGACGATTTACCTAATAAAAGGTTGTTTGTTTCTTAAAGACTGATATGGTTCACCACAAATGTGCTACACATTCGATGGGGTTTTATTTTGCGATTTCACTGCCATCTTCACTTAGCTAATTACAGTTGCACTGAAGCCATTATTTTCATGAGCACCTGTATTATTCCCTCCCAAGCAATGAATTTGATTGGGTTAATGTGTTTTGAGGCAATAGCCCTAGCAAAGAATTTGATTGGATTAAGGAGTTTTGAGACATAACTGGAAAAAACATTTCCCCCACCCATTTGCTACAAGCTTGGTCTGGTTTAAGTGACTAATCATCTCCTAACAAGGGCACAAGTCAAAGTCTGGGTACATTAGATGGTAAGCCAACAATCAGTTCTCATAGTCAACGTGCAGGAGAAATTGGCAGTAGCGACTTTGACAAGGGCCAAACTGTTATGGTCAGATGACTGGGTCAGAGCATCTCTGAAACGTCAAGGCTTGTGCGGTGCTCCCGGTCAGCTGTGGTGATTACCTATCGACAGTGGTCCGAGGAGGGACAAATCACAAACCAACGACAGAGTGTTGGGCACCTAAGACTCAACTTTGCGTGAGGGCAACAAAGTCTATCTTTCCTGGTCCAAACTGACAGAAGGTCTACTGTGGCACAAACAGAAAATGTTAATGAGGGTTAAGGGAGGTATGTGCCACAAAAGATATTGCATTGCATCTGCGTTTGGGGCTGCGTATCCACAGACCAGTCACAGTGCCCATGATGACCCCTGTCCACTGTTGAAAGTGCCTACAATGGGCCTGCGAGTGTGGGAACTGGAACTTGGAGCAGTGGAAGAAGGTTGCCTGGTCCGATGGGTCCCATATTCTTTAACATCACGTGGACGGCTGTGTACGTGTGCGCAGTTTACCTGGGGAAGTGATGGGACCAGGATACACCATGGGAAGACAACAAGCCCTATGGCGCGAGGGGTCTTGGCCAAATATTGCACGAGTTGAGAAGTGACGTCACCAGTAGGGATTTCCTTTACACTCTCTTACGGGTCGGTTGCCTGTAAAAGCTAACAGAGGGTTTTCCGTCTACTAAGCATGTCCTCACAAACTGGGGGATAATGTAATCAAAAGTATTTGACAAATAGTATATTTTAGCTGTGAAACAAAAGGGAGAATGCTTCAAAAATCCTACATTTATCATCAAAGTCCTTTTTAAAAAATCACCTTTGGAAGCATGTGTTCACGTTACTGTTTGTGCATGTTTGTGCGCTCCTGTGTCTGTCCTGGTAGCCTTATAGATAAATGTGCTTTCGATCACTGCAGCAAATTCAAGCTGTAAAGACTGCTCACATCCCACGATGCAGAGATAAGATAGGGTGCCAAGCCAGCAATATATGAATCTCCTAGGACCATCTCTTTCTCTCTATCCGCTTAGTCAAAGTGTTGGCTTTGTTCCAATTCTTCCATGCCTCAGATTGGGTTTCTCCTTCCCTCACTTTCCTCTTTTTAGATCTGCAAGGGTGTAGAGAGCATGGAGAGTGTCAGAAATGGGAGAGAAGATTGTCCTTGACTGGTTCAACAGTGTGACATCCGATCGCTACTTGAGCCACTAACTATAAATGATGATCTAGTGCAGGGGAGCGTCCATGGAGCTAGGATCAAATGCTAACCCGCTGCCCCATGTAATCCAATATGACGCTCTGCGCATGCTGGGATAAGATGAGGTTTTGGTTGCAGGTAAAACCCATGTCTAAATATAACTGATTCACGGTAGCCTGCTTTGGCTTACATGCTGCTTACATGAGCAAGGAGGCTTTGTTACTTTTACACAAACACACACGGAGACAGAACATATTTCATGTCAAGATTTTAACAGTCATATGTGCAGGACACAAAAGCCAAATCTCACAACCAAAATATTATTCCTTGAAATTTCTTAGGAAGTGTTTTTATAAAGAAAGATGTAAAAGTGCTAAAAAACATACATTAAATAAGAATTATAATATGTTGCAAACCATGTGTACATAAGGTTACAGCTGTGATTGGATGTACAATAAACAACAAACAGTGCACAATACACAATAAGAAACTGGGTGGGATTCAAGCAGAATGCAAAGAACAGACTTGGATTGCATTTGACTTTCAGAAGTAATTTCCGGCTGAGCCGACGACTACGGGATCACCACTAACATTGGTGCTAAATGTTAAATATTTTTTACGATTCTGGCACAAAACTTTGCCAATAATATGCCAACACAACCAGCAAATGCCCAAATATTTTCATTGCATGGTGTCCCCCGTCTCAACTCTCACCTACACACGTCCCTAAAATAACAGCTGAGTCCTCTATCTGGGTCTCACAAACACACACGCAAACACACAGATAGAGGCAGATGGCCTTAAAGGTCAAGGGTGAGTTACTTCATGTCAGGGCACGCAACTGGCACCACCCACCCTTGTCATATTTCTCTATTTCATCACATGCAATCAGGCGCATCCATTTTCACTGTACAATTCCATGTTCAAGATTCTCCATGTTTCTGTCACAGCATACCCTGACCCTAAACATTAAATTCACAGTAGGCAAAGCAAGGTTATTACAGCTTGAAATTCCACATGGAATATAAACAAATGAATGGGTCCAGCACATTTAAAGTTTCCACAAGACAAGCATCAATTACAACAAAAGTTCGGGAAATCAATTTATTAACTGGTGGTAGATTTTAAAACTGTGAAGAATTTCCATAACTGTGTTTGTGGAGAACTTTGTAATTCATTACTTTGTGTTTATTTTTCACTTATGTTACTCTTGAAATATTTCTGTTGTTCACATTCACTCTCAGTCATAATGAATATGCAAGATGGTCCCTTGTTGAATAGTAGCACAAACAGTTATGGAATATCAGAATAACTCTTAATTTATAGACAAAATTCCTCCCTCTAGCCTACAAGGTGAATAGCAGAAACAATGTATTTAACTGTAGATAGCCATAGCAGCTAACTATACAACAACTATCTAGCTATATTGTTTAGCTTGGAATTACTGTGTTTTTATACTATCCTGCCTGTGGTATAACAATTACCAAGCGAACAAATTCATTTGTTATAACTATGTGCCTTAGGATAGTGTTTAGCCAGTAACAGCAATCAAGATAAAAGCTAGCTAGCTTGGCATTTCAGCTAACCTTATTCAACATGTGGTTTGGAATTCATATTTCTATATCCTATCTTGCTAATATAACTATGCCTGAGCAAACAAACACCTTTTTTGTTCTTCTGTTTTCATAGTTTACAAAGAAAAGACATTTGTAGTTAGCCTGTTAGTTATGAAGAGCTTACCTGGAGGAGAAATATGACCAATAGCTCACATTTTAGGTCCATATCAGCCGATGTACACTCACCCAAAGGAATATTAGTAACACCATACTAATACTGTGTTTGACTACCTTTCGCCTTCAGAACTGCCTTAATTCTACGTGCCATTGATTCAACAAGGTGCTAAAAGCATTCTTTAGAAATGTTGGCCCATATTGATAGAATAGCATCTTACAGTTGATGGAGATTTGTGGGATGCACATCCAGGGCACGAAGCTCCCGTTCCACAACATCCCAAAGATGCTCTATTGGGTTGAGATCTGGTGACTGTGGGGGCCATTTCAGTACAGTGAACTCATTGTCATGTTCAAGAAACCAATTTGAAATGATTCGAACTTTGTGACATGGTGCATTATCCTGCTGGAAGTAGCCATCAGAGGATGGGTACATGGTGGTCATAAAGGGATGGACATGGTCAGAAAACAATGCTCAGGTAGGCCGTGGCATTTAAACGATGCCCAATTGACACTAAGGGGCCTAAAGTGTGCCAAGAAAACATCCCCCACACCATTACACCACCACCACCAGCCTGCACAGTGGTAACAAGGCATGCCACGCTCAAAATTGCTTATATCACATTCAGTGTGGAGTTCAGGAGATTGTCTTGACCAGGACCACACCCCTAAATGCATTGAAGCAACTGCCACGTGATTGGTTGATTAGATAATTGCATGAATGAGAAATTGAACAGGTGTTGCTAATAATCCTTTAGGTGAGTGTATATCTCCATCGCCTGCAAGCAATGCCTATAGCTTAGTCTCCAGACATTTATCTCAATTTCATTGAAACTGTCAACACAGAACGACCAGACAAAAGAGAAAATTATTAAGAAGACTCTGACACAATGAGCATGATGATACCAAACTATTAATGAAGTACTCCATTTCAAATAAAATCTTTACCTAATACCTTTTATAATATAATTAGCATTTTTATCAGGAAATCTTGGCTCTTAAACATAGGTTTGAAGCAGGAAATGTGACAGCATGAAGTTAGATTTCAAGAGTTAATACATGCCTATTAATTATGTAATTAAATGTTATTTCAGGGATTATAAATGCGCTATAAACATTTATATGAACATTAGTATAAATGCAAACATCCACTGAAATGTTTCCAGCACAAATATTACATATTCTGTGATCTATTCTCAAAATGTTGGATTTTTTCACTCCTACAAATTTGACTATAGCTTTTAATGGTTGGAGCTATTACCTATTACGACCCCTTAAATTAAATATATGACTCTTAGGAACACGTTTGTTGTCTGTTTAAACCAGCAAAATCACTGAATTACTGGATAATAAGCTGTTAAAACGGCCAGTGACAACAGATGCTATTTGTGGTGGAAGTAAACTTACTAAGAAACATTAGTTTAACACAATGCTTAATGGTGTCTAGTGAAATATTCAAACTTGGCATGATGTTAATGCGTGGCAAAATCTAAATGTCGAGATGCTATACTGATACTGGGCAAACGTGTTACACTGGTGTAGTGGTAAAGGACACAACCACTCACGTGGGAGAACTGGGTTTGTATCCAGTGAGGTCAACAACATTTATTGCTTTTAACTGCGTGCAGGCTGAACTAGTCTTGCCTCAATCCATTTCTGGTTAAGTTTGAGTCTCAAAACGTTATTATATGGAACTGATAATGATACAAATGGTTGTTGCATGAGGGATGGGGGAATTGACTAATTAAGTTTAAGTGAAGTTTCTTTCTCGTATTCACTTCGAAATCCATTATCAAAACATGGTGTACCCTCTGGTGAAGAAGTTATAGAGTTAATTAGAGATATTATATAGCAATGTTCTCATTTGGTGCATTTTCACAATCAACATTAGTTCCTGTATTTGGTCTTAAAATGTTGCCTTTTGTAATTCAGAGAATTACCCCAAGAGAAGCAGAAAAAGGACAACCCAATGTAGGATGGTGTGCCATGCAGCCTTTACATGGACAGCCCAACCAAAAATAGCATTTACAAACCTGGGTGTCCAGTTCGTAGAAGAGAAACAGACTGGGTGGGGGCTATGGTGTTGAAATAGTAGAGGGGTGATTGGAGTTACTGTGTCGCTGGTGATGAAGTACATAAGAGGGGTTCTCAGAGCTCAGTTTAAATATACAGTGCCAAGTCCTATCACTTTATCATGTTCATACCCTGAAGTGTGTTTGGTATACATCAAAGAAAGAAGCTAAATCGACAGATTACTTACATTGCATATTTGTTAATTTTTGGCAGCTTCAATAAAGGCTTATTACCTGAAAAGCAGTAATGTTTTATGTGCCAATTAAAGTAAAGTGGATTTGAAGTAATCCACACATCTTTTCATTATTTCTGGCATGTCCTAACTGCTTATGTCCATTTAATACCGTTACTATTTTGGTTAGTATTTTTTTTACTTTATCACTCCTTAATAAATACACCTTTTGTTGAAGTGCAATTTTCTCATGGTTTGTTTTAGCTATATCTTTCAGTTTCTGGATATAACATATTTTAAATGTATTTTAAATGATGAAATAGGATCTTACCCCACCTGCCAAATCTGTCCCCAAACCCCAAATGAGTCATCCTTCAGTATTTCAGAAGGAGTTGGACATCTCAACAAGCAGAAACAATCTATTTATAAAACCAATTGTGCCATTTCAGAAGAACATAAACCTCGTTCACGTAACCCCACAGCATCCACCCTGCCTTTCCAGTGGGTCAATAGTATGTTGAGGGTGGTAGTGACTAGAGAGCTCGGGTGAGGGATCAGATCCACTCATCTGTCCAGGTTGGAATCCCTGAGGGGCCAGACATTTGACATGTCAAACTGGCGTCTGGCCCAATAAACAAGCCGTATGTCCATCTCCTTCCCACGTCATAGCAACCCGGAGCACCTGGTCCACAGCTTGGATGAAGGCTGCTACAATGTCGATGAAATTAACAGAAAAGGAGACTGCATTGATCCTGATATAGACAGTCAATGTTTTATTTGAATCACTGAAGGCCCGAGGGCCAAGCTGAATCCTTTAAACACTGTAAGCCTAAGTGATTAGCTACACTAATATTCTAAAACTTCCTAGTCTTTACTGTATTCACACCACAAATACTACTACATTTTTACTTTTAAGGAACTTTGCCGACACTGTGATCCAGAATTACGTTCCCTGGGGACTATTGTAAAAAATGTGATTACGTTCTATGCCAACATATCTAGTTGCCATTACGTCGGTCAAGATCGTTATATATTTAGAAGAAAAAAAACGATGTGTATGGTAATAATCCAATAGTTGTGTAGGATGTCACCTATCCAAATAAGGCAGTTTATGGAGACCATCCCCACTCAACATCCCCACTCAAGCCAAATCAGTTGTTTTTAAAAGAATAAAACAACACGAAAACCTGTATGGAGAGCGCCGCGTGTGGCCATTCAAAATGTGGATTGATATATAACGTTCTTGACCGACGTAATGGCACCAGATATGTTGGCATAGAACAATAGTTTTTTTTACAATAGTTCCCAGGGAATGTAATTCTTGATATACACTGTAGTCCAGAGAGACATAACATTCATATTAAGATAGTTATACCACACAACCCAGTAAAGTTAAGTGCAATGAAGTAATTATCATGAAAGTCTGTGCTTAAGTGAAGGGGGAAAAGAGTTTCAGACATGACCCTGGTGAGAGAGTTTTGGAAAGTCTCTGGTGTCCGACATCAGAGAGATTAAATGGTGGTTTCTTGAGGAGGGAGGAGTGTCTCTGGCTATCCTGAAGTCAGAGCAAGCACAGTCAGTGGTCAGGGAAGAGTTTACAAGGGAAGCGAGAAATGGGAGGTCTCCGGAAAGGCTCTGGACAAGGGAGAAGGGGTTGAGTGGGCAGGTTGTCAAGCCATTGAAGATCAGTATTTGCAGGACTTCATCCAGAGAGAGTGAAAGAGTGAGTGAAAGAGTAAGGCATCCAGAGAGAGTGAAAGAGTAAGGCATAGATTCCATTAGTGTGAGAGGACTAAACGTTGTCAACTCACCTTTCAAATTAGTTGACAACGTTGTCCTCAGTGAAGAAAGAATGAGTGGAGAGAAGGGGGATTAAGGAGTGGGAAAGGTGGCGAACATGTACCTGGGTTAGGGGAAGAAGCTGCAAATTCAGAATGGTAGTAAGTGGTAGTAGCCATGGATAGACGAGAAAAAGTAGCAAGAAGGGAGTGAAAGGGAAGATAGGTCTTTAAGAAGTACAGTTTTCCTCTGTTCAGCTGCCCACAGGTTTGTTTTGGAAGCACGCAGTGAATCAATTTCCCACGGAGACAAAAAGCCAGGGAAGGGAGAGTGATTGTCATAGGATAATGTTGCCTCTGTATGACACCATACAGGCCCCCCTTCGCAACTTACAGAACTTAAAGGATCTGCTGCTAATGTCTTAGTAAGTCCTGTAAGTTGCAAGGTGGGGCCTCCATCGATCGGACCTGTTTGTCCAGCACATCCCACAGATACTTGATTGGATTGAGAACTGGGGAATGTGGAGGCCATGTCAACACCTTGAACATGTTGTGTTCCTCAAACCATTCCTGGACCATTTGTGCTTTGTGGCAGGGCACATTATCCTGCTGAAAGAGACCAATGCCATCAGGGAATACTGTTGCCATGAAGCGGTGCACATGGTGTGACACAATGCTCAGGTAGGAGGTATGTGTCAAAGTAACATGTGAAAGTGCAAAAAGGTTAATTATATATATATAAAACATTGTTCCAAAGTTAACACAAATTACAGTCAGACTGGACATTTTGGAGATGCTCTAACCCAGTCTTCTAGCCATCACAATTTAGCCCTTGTCAAAGTCACTCAGATCCTTACGCTTGCCCATTTTCCCTGCTTCTAACACAGCACCTTTGAGGACAGAATGTTCACTTGCTGCCTAATATATCCCACCCACTGACAAGTGCCATGATAACGAGATTATGAATTTTATTCACTTCACCTGTCAGTGGTCATAATATTATGGCTGATCGGTGTGTGTATATATCACCCATATATTTTTTTTCCCAATTAGTTGCTCCACTCTAGTTATTTCCATGAGTACCCAGTACAGGAATAAGTATATCATAGATTGATTGTGACGGGTGAGTGACCTAAGTGGATGAGAAAACATTGATGGACATAAAAGCTGCTCAATCAATGCAGGAAACTCTGTATCTTGTGCTCTCTCTCCCTCAGGCCCTGTCATTAACTCGCTGCTCCTTTAAGTACAACACATCCTTCAACCCATGAAAAACCTGTATGTCAACTGTAGAGGAGCTCAGTTTGGAAACAACTGATATTTGTTTGGTTACGCTACTTTCTGAGTGAAATTACCAAAATATCCTAAAATCCCCTATTAATATGTATGTATCCTGTGAATTACACACAAAGTCCTTTTAGACACCTATCTCAAAAAAACACTTTCAAATTATAGTTCGGTAATCCCTGATATCCAAGTCATGTACGATGACTCTAAGTGGGCCAAAGAGCAGAAGTTTCCAGAAACAGGTGCTGCTGGTTCCTGCTGCCTGCATGCCGGCTGACCTGAAACACTGCCAATCCACATTCAGAAACGATCACCAACCCTCATCCTCCCTCCCCTCCCACCTGGCAACTAGCCCGGCAGGCTCAAACCTCCCCTCTGACAGACATCCTTCTCCCTCCTTCCTCTCTCATCTGGACATATCCTGCCTGGCCCAGTGTACAACTTTCCATGCGGCTTCGGGTGACATGGGGTCGTTTTCTCTTCCCACATATCTCAGATCTGCCTGGCTTCTTAAAGAATTGTCCTGACAAGATGAAGGAAGGAGAAGAGACAAAGGGAGGAGCCCTAGTCCTTCCTTTTTCAATGATGACTATGTACCAGATGCTAATATGCTCAGCAAACATCAATAGAGAGTGATTGCAACAGCGTTGTGCATGGCTAATAATACAGCATTAAACAAGCCTTTATCCATTTGAAACATTTGTGTAATGTTTACTTAGAATTTCTAATACTTCTGTGTTTATGTTTTTTATTATTATTTTTATATAAAGAAATGTTTCCTTCATCAATAAAGTGCTTTAAAAAGAAATTTAATTGAAGGGAGAGAAGAAAATAATGTATTTTTAGCTACCATTACATTTAATTACTTTTTGTTTTCCCTGGCTTGGGAATGAAGGGAAAAACGTCCTGTGTTTGGGGTTGAGAAACCCCTGATTAATTAATATATTTATTGTGCATTTCTCAATAAATATATTTATCTGGACAGATGTTCTTCTGTCCAGAGTGACCTACCAGAAACAGTGTACTTGTTTGTCATTGTCCCGTTTTGAAAATCAAAACAACCCTGGCGTTGCAAACACTATGCATTACTCACTAGGTCACATATATACTTAAGCAATTATGCAAATCGGGGTGGGAGTATATGGCCAATATACCATGTCTAGGGGCAGTTCTTAGGCACGACACATCGACGAGTGCCTGAATACCTCCCTTAACCATGGTATATTGGCCATCCCACTAACCACAGAGATGCATTGTTGTTATTATAAACTGATAACCAATGTGATTAAATCAATATTCAGCCTCAAATGCCACAAACTTCAACCAATCAGCATTCAGATTATTAATAAAACTAGAATTTAGATGAATACATACACATGTGTGTAATGTCTTCGCTGGACCAGCCTCCCTTTGTGATCCAGCGCTCGGCATATCCCTCATTCTAGCTTCTACTGGTTCTGCCACGCCTCTATTCCCAGAGACCCACAGTTCCCGTGGGGACATGAACTGCACTATTGCGCACACCTGTTGGTTATTTTCATTATGTGGGGTCGTTTCTTGGTCATTTGTCGTTTATTTTTTCGTGTGACGTTTCCTGTATGTTCGGAGTATCGAGGACGCTACTGTCATAATTCCTGTTCCCGTTTTGTTTATCAGTCTAGTTGGGGCAGAGGTTGTTTGTTTGTTTTAGAGGATAGCGTTAGAGGATAGCGTTTCCAGTCAGTCCAGGGTATCACAGGACATTCTGTCTTACTGAGCTTCATGTTTTGTTTCCCTATCCTATGTGTGGAATATTGGATTGAGACATTAAATGCTTACCTGGTTTTCCGACTCGCTGGTCCCCTCGCAATTGCTTCTATCTACACCAGTGTTTCCCCAATCCTGGTCCTCTGGACCCAAAGGGGTGCACGTTTTTGTTTTTGCCCTAGCGCTCACACACCTGTTTAAAATCTTGCCCTACCACTCACACACATGATTGATGTTATCAACCTACCATCAAGTCTTCAATTTGAATCAGTTGTGTGAGCACTTGGGCCAAAACAAAAATTTGCACCTCTTTGGGTCCCGAAATCCAGGATTGGGAAACACTGATCTACACCCATCTGAGTTAACCAGAAATCAAGTCATCTGGTTTGGGCATCATTCTATACCCAGCTAGGGAAGTGTGAGCTATAGCTCACCATGAGGACACAAGATGTGTATTTTTACATGTGGCATTCGGGTGGTTTTGTATGTGCGTTTCTGATGTATATGTCTGCATGTATGCGTGCTAACAAGTGTTCCACTTGTGAGCAAGGACTGAAAAATTCACTGGTCGAGCGCCAACTATCTTCATTTCTGGTGTCCATAGCCGAGGGTAAATACATTTTTTGCTGGGCGTTTTGCGATGCCTTGTAGTGCAACAAAAAGAGAAAAAAGTTGATAAATGGCAATACTTACAGTAAGTGTTGGCAAATGCGTACACCCCAGCTGCCAGAAACAAACACACACACAGATACACACACTACTCAGAGAGCTGTCATATTGGTATGCATGTGCAGACGGGGAAAGGAGACGAAATGAAGTCGTATTTCAAACAGGCACGGCAGCAGATGCCTCGGAAAAGGGAAGGCCCTTTGATCTGCTGAGATGTTAGAATTCAGCACCATTATTCACAGTCAGGGTTACGTAACTGCAGGGAGCGGTAAGCGAGCGATGAGTACATGTCTGTCTATCTCTGCTCTTTCTCTCTCGCTCAGCAAAGTAATCTACCATTTTTATTCAGAACCTTTCATCTGTACGTGTTGTGATTTCCCGGTGACCTTACCTTGCAGGAAAGTAGTTCTAATCAAAATGTTTCTATTCTTTGCTGTCAAAATTCAATACTTAAACTTTTGTTCAACACCACTCCCCCAATGTTTTTGTAATTCACCTATCGGCCACACGGGGGTAAAATGCCATGTATAACACCTAGAGATGTCTAGAAATGTAAAATGCCTAGAAATATTTACATTTCAAATATTTTCTAAATAACTTGGCCAGGAAGGTACAAAAAAGTGAAAAAAAAACAAAGGTCAAAGAGTCAAGGCCAGCTGTAATAGGTCAAAAGCTGTCACCAGGCGGGAAACACATTGTCGACATTGGGAATTCCAATCAGTTGGCTGGTGAACAGGCAGGACTGAGTTTACAGGGTTTATCCTTGACCCTCATTGGTTTAACTGAAATTTTTTCTCAATGTCCTTATTGTCAGTTTGACTCCATTCTTCTGACACAAACTGCGCCCTATTTCAAATGTAGTATATTACTTTTGACCTAAGTGAAATGGGCTCAGGTCTAACGTAGTGCACCACACAGGTTACATTTGAAACGCAGACCTTTTTTCTCTTACTTTGACAGGATCCAGTCAAAACAAGCCAAGGCCGAAAAGATCAAGGAGAAACCACAGCTTCGGGGTAAACATTTCAACGTTTGCTTCGTCTTGCAGTGTGTGTTTACTGTTGTTGATCTCTTTGAAAAGAACAGACGGGTAGCCAAACGACTGCCCCTCTCAACCTACGCTTGGATTTACAACACATGTCAGATTTTTTTTCCCAGGCGCGAGTGTCCCGCTTGAAACACATGTCTGTTTCCCAGTTATTTGCAAGTGGTCCTGTGTGACAAGTCGAAAGTATGTGTTGAAAATCCATGCGGGACTGAAGAAAGGTCTGGGTGCCAAATGGTGTGTTTTAAAATGGAAGCCCTAAGGCGGGGAGCTGCAGCTTAGAGAAATAGGGGCTGTTCATGTGCTGCCTATTTTGTCTGTATCCTTGGAATATGTGGTGAATGTGTTTTTGTACATGGTATCTTTGTGTGTGAGCATTAATGTCATACTACTCTGTATGTGTGTGTATGTGAAAGTGTGTAAGGTGTAAGTTTACAATAGAATCAGGGGTTTGTGGGCTGTAAATATCTGCTTCACCCAATGACTGCACAGTGAGCTGCAGACGCCCCTAGACATGGTTGCAGAGAGAGAGAGAGAGATAAAGAGATACAGAGTGAGAGAGAGCAGTGACACAATCAATGACACATCAACATCCTGGAATGACGCCAAGAACACGCTGCAGTCAGCCGTGACTGCAGCTCTACTTCCTGTTTTGTTGGCACCGGTGGGGAGCTTCACCTAGGCACAGATATAATCAGCTTCCCCTCTCCAATCGTGTCATTAAACAACTTACTAATGTCTTTGCCCTTTTGCCCTTAATTTGCATATGTTGGTATACAAAAACATTTATGAATAGAAAATGATCATTGTGAAACACATCTAAACCAATCCTCCAAAAATGTATAAGTAGGACATTTCCTATGTAATATATACGGTACCACTAAAAGTTTGGACACATTCAAGGGTGTTTCTTTAGTTTTATTATTTGCCACAATGCAGAATTATAGTGAAGAGATCAAAACTAACTTTTCCTTTAGTCTGCAGTCCAAGTAATTCCAAGTAATCTCCACTGGGTTGAGGTCAGGTGATTGTGGAGGCCAGGTCATCTGTTGCAACACTCACACACTGTAGTTCTTGATCAAATAGCCCTTACACAGCCTGGAGGTGTGTTTTGAGTCATTGTTCTGTTGAAAATCTAATTATAGCCCCACTAGCGCAAACCAGATGGAATGGTGTATCGCTGCACAATGCTGTAGTAGCAATCATTGTTGAGTGTGCCTTGAATTCTAAATAAATCCCAGTGTCAACAGCAAAGCACCCCCACATCATTACACCTCCTCCTTCATTCTTCATGGTCAGAACCACCCATCTGGAGACCATCCGTCACGCACTCTGGGTCTCACAAAGACACGGCAGTTGGGACCTAATTTGGACTAGTAAGACCAAAGGACAGATTTCCACCGATCTAATGTCCATTTCTTGTGTGTCTTGGTCCTAGCATTTCTCTTCTCATTGGTGTCCTTCAGTAGTGGTTTCTTTGCAGTAATGAAGGCCTGATTCACGCAGTCTCCTCTGAACACATGATGCTGAGATGTGTCAGTTACTAGAACTCTGTGAAACATGTATTTGGGCTGCAATCTGAGTTACAGTTAATAACAGATTTCTGAGGCTGGTACAGCAGATATAAAAAGTCTACACACCCCTGTTAAAATTGCCAGGTTTTTGTGATGTAAAAGAATGAGACAAAGATAAATCATGTCAGAACTTTCTCCATTTTTAATGTGACCTATAATGTGAACAATTCAATTGAAAAACCAAGTACATCACAAGCACCTGGCATTTTAACAGGGATGTGTAGACTTTTTATATCCACTGTAGCTCAAATGAACTTATCCTCTGCAACAAAGGTAATACTGGGTCTTTCTTTCCTGTGGCGGTCCTCATGAGAGCCAATTTCATCATAGTGCTTAATGGTTTTCATAACCCTACTTGAATTTTTTTTTTTAGAGTTCTTGACATTTTCCAGATTCACTAAACTTCATGTCTTATAATAATGTTGGACTGTTGTTTCCCTTCGCAGATTTGAGCTTTTGCCATAATATGGGCTACTACAGTACAGACATTATGACAGTCTTCTGTATACCAACCCTACCTTGTCAAAACACAACTTATTAGCCCAAAAGTATTAAGAGGGAAAGAAATGTACTTTTTGCATGGCTCAACTGTTAATGGAAATGCTTCTAGGTGACTATCTCATAAAGAAACAGTGGACAATATGACATTTTATTTCTGTTAAACACTTTTTTGGTTACTATGTGATTACATATGTGCTGTTTCATATTTTGATGTCTTCACTATTATTCTACATCATGGAAAATAATAAAACCAAAGAAATACTCTTTAATTAGTAGGTGACAGACTTTGTCCTTGCAACAATCTATTCCTGCTCACACACACATTATCCCATGTCTGTATTGCCCAACTCTGAGAATTGTCATTTTATGTTATTAAAAGATAACATTTGGACTAGCTGGACAAAGGTCAACAGTTTGTGACAGAATTAATTCATGAGAATGGCCATAGCACTTTCTCTGACACCTGCAATGATGTGGCAGATTCAACAGAAATAACAATTGGTTAAAAAAAGTTTAATACTCACAAACGTGCACACACACCAACTTGAATGCATGCACCCTTGAACACAACTCATGGATTATTGGATCAAACTGAGATTAGTAGGTGTGTCCAAACTTTAGATTGGGGCTTAGATTTTTAGCAATAGTAATTCCATATGCATGCTTAGCCATACACATTTTAACAGCAACAGCACTTCGCCTAACTTAAATGGATATAGAGGTTTGTTTGCATCCTACAGCAAACCCTCAAAGATTCTTGTGTTCCAGAGACTCTTCTGAATCTAACTAATGTAATAAATGTATTAGTTTGTAGCCCAAACTATTGGGTCCCTGCATTTTCCCTTGCATTTGTTTTGACAGACAACAGGCGCTCGCGACTGAACGTATCTGTATGTACATCCAGCGGTTAAAATCACAGTGTTAACAGCATAGACCAACATTTTACTTACACAGAAACTATGTTGTTTGTAACTCAAAATGTTGGGGTACTTAAGACATTTCTGTGACTTTCCTGAAGCTTCTATTCTGATTGAACACTGCAGTCCAAAAACACGATGCAATGCAATAAATGAATGCCCTACACCTGCAAGAAACAGGAAAGTCTCTACCACAAAGATGAAGAAATTATAACAGAAAGTATTTGTCAGGTACGTTGTCTCTCGGGCAAGAAAACAGACCTTCAGGGGTTTTAACAATAGGTGGGGAAATGCAATATTGACCCCAGAAAAGCATCTGGGGAACCAACAACTTTCAAATACAAAAAGCCTCCATGATCCTTAGGTTTGCTTTTGTCTGGCTCAGAAAGGATGATAAAGCTCCTAGCTTCTACCTTATTGAGATATTTCATCAGCTTCCATTCCTGCTGCAAACTCTATGTAAAGTCTGTCGTACAACAAAACGCACTCCTGTCAGATGTGATTAGGTTTTTCTGCCCCTTATTCTCCACTTACCCCTCTCTTTCCCTTTGTTTAAATCTGCTTTAACTGTCGCCTTCAATTTTCCTACCTCATCTCTCGCTCTCTCATGCTCCGTTTTTGGGATTTGACGGCACTCCAACATCTGAGAGAAAAACATTCTGAGGCAAGGAGGTAGTGTAGATTTTCATGGGGGAGTAAAAAAAATTCAAAGCCTAACACACTGTAATATCATTGGAAAAAGTGTAAACGAAAGAGAGAAAGGGGGAAAAGGGCAGGGGGGGGGGAGATAGTGGAGAGACGGGGAGACAGAGACAAGTGAAGGGAAGAGAGACGTAAAGGGAGTGAGCAAAATAAAAAAGGCGGGGGGGGGTGCATAAGACAGGATTTTGCAGTGATTTCATCCATCAAGTGAAACGTAGCCAACACAAGATCATAGCACCCCCTTGACATCACTGTCTAAAAATAGACATCACTGTGGCAGCACCAGAGGGCATTAATCATGCAGTAGAAGAAGAAGAAGCGGTAGTAGAAGAATGAGTCCTCCAAGCTCCATCTAAATCAGGTTCCTCCAGCACCAGAGACAAAACAGAGTGGGTTAGAAAAAGGTGCTGCATGACAAGGGGGTCCCAAAGAAAGGTAACTGAGGAAGTTGAAGCCGTCCAGTACATTGTTTTAAAAAAATATATATCTTTGAGTGGCAGATGCTGCTTGACACTGACTCTGGTTTTCTGGTCTCGTTTTGACCACAAGTCTACGTCTACAACGCATCCTTTTATCCCATATGGAATGACTCCTTGATATGAGCAACTGGAAAGCGGTGATTCCGTCTAGGGCTGATATGGAAGCTATCTTGATTACCCTCAAGTCGAGGTCATGATGAGATAGATGGCTGTGCACATTGGCTGACTGTTTCTTAACTGAACACTTGAAATTTGGTTACAATGTCCTATTGCTTATGACATTACAAGATTCACGATTTAGAAGTTTTAAATTTGGTTGCTAACATTTCAGTGGCCTTAATGTCCTTCTGGGAAGTCCATCTTTTTCCGCTAATTGGTGACACAGTACTGGAATCAAACTAAAAATAACAGCACAGCACTGATGTTAGGAAATGCATGACTCCAATACAAATAGCCCAGTCTAGAAATCCCAGTTTTCCATTCTTTCTCAAAAGTGGATCGAGAAGCAGATGAGAAAATGGGTGTCCTTGTTTTTCCGACAGCGGTGACCTGGTTTCGCTGGTGGTGATTATCCCAGCCCTCTAATCCGCTGACTCTCGATCAGATGGTCAAGAATGAGGGACCTCTCCCACGCCATCCTGCCATGTCGAGGATACACATTTGTTTTCGTTGCGTTGTCCGTTAATACCTCTTACACAACAGCCATGGATTGCAGCCAATGTGATATGTTTCTCCGACCACATGCCACCTATTCATACCCGGGCATGCAAAATAGCACTGCTTCAAATGCTGTGATAGCAGTCACATTCATTTCCTCTGAGCTCATCATGTAAGAACGGGGCAATCACATGGCATAAACAGGAGGGCCGATTGAGGAGATGCGCTTCACGATGCTAAACCACAAACGAAAGGGAACTGTCTCTCCTCCATTTGCACTGAGGTGATTATGTGTGTGTGTGTGTGTGTGTTTGTCTCTGTGTTACACTCTTGACTGCATGAAAACAGACTTTGTCCTTGCAACAATCTATTCCTGCTCACACACACATTATCCCATGTCTGTATTGCCCAACTCTGAGAATTGTCATTTTATGTTATTAAAAGATAACATTTGGACTAGCTGGACAAAGGTCAACAGTTTGTGACAGAATTAATTCATGAGAATGGCCATAGCACTTTCTCTGACACCTGCAATGATGTGGCAGATTCAACAGAAATAACAATTGGTTAAAAAAAGTTTAATACTCACAAACGTGCACACACACCAACTTGAATGCATGCACCCTTGAACACAACTCATGGATTATTGGATCAAACTGAGAAAAGGGAGGAGCATAGTTCAATAGCCGACACCAACAAAAGGTTGCACAACCCTTGTCAAAAGCCAGAAAGGCTGTAACAAATTTACCCAGAGAGATTAGAGGGAGGAAGTGGGCTCTATTTTCTTAAAGTGGAACAACCATCTATGTGCCATGCCGTGTGGGGATATTTAATTACAAAGCAGTTTATTTCATAGATCTGAGAGAGATGATACACCCCCCCTTCCCATCAGCTAAACCCATGCGGTGCGTATCGTCAAAGCGGCTCTGTATTTAAAAGCTTGTTCAAAGCCTAAAAACAACACAGAGGGACAGGAAGGATGTGAAATATCTACTTTAAAGAGACAGAATCTCAGAGATCACACTCCTTGGGGCTGCGGGGCTGGGATTCCCATTTCAAAGTTGCCAGAGACAAGAAGAAGGAAACCAGGCTTAGCTAGAAAACGGCTCTTGGCCGCAACTTCACACTCCATCTAAATCCAAGCAGTACCCTCTTTCTTGAAGCAGTATACACAAGACGGCCGTCATCCTCCCTTTAGAAGTCGACTAATCAAAAAGCAGTACATCAAGGCCGACATGAAAGCATCCGGATACTAAGTGATGGGTGGAAAATTTTGCTCTGAAACATGGAATAAAGAAGAAACGATGTGGCCATTTGGTTTAACTTTTCTAAAACATGTTGGATGTTAACTAACAGGATATCACCGCATTGATGAAATAATTTAGCTGAAAATTACTTTCATTGGAAACCATAAAAATATGTAGTTTTTTTGTTTAATTTCTTAGGAGGGTTCAAATCTCCCTTGTATTGGTTACATCAGAACCTACTTATCAAACTGTTGACAGTCCAAAAAACATTTCCAATGTAAAAAAGAAATGTTCCAATCCATGCTCCTGGAAATATTCATGTTTTGCACACAGGCCAATGACATACATAAAGGAAAATCAATCTGAAATCTGAAAAAATCTAAAAGACTTTAATAAATGAAGGCCAAGAACTGTAGGAACTACATGGCTATAGATTCTGTGATCTTCTATACATCTTCCTGAACATTGTGAAAACACACCCAGCCCAACATGGGCCATATTGAGCTGGTAGCTATTTCCACTGTGTCCAGATTGACGTGGCATATCCACATCGCCTGCTGTTTACTCTCACCGGAGAGGGGTAACCAGGCAACGAGGCCCGTTTTCAGAATACAAACTAGGTTCACTCTGTATGTCGACCACTATATTTGGGCCGCCCGTAAAACCCATTTTCCAGTTAAAGGCTTCTGGATGAGTCAATAGAACACGAGTTCCTTTCCTGGTTGTTGGCTGCTGGGTGATTAATGGCAGCCGAAGCTTGCCTGTTTTCTGTCTAATTATAGTGAGAGCAGCTGCTGGATTTGACCCTGCACTCTTTCCTTACTTCTCGCCCCACTCCCCAGCCTTCCTCTGTACACCTTTAACATTCCCCTGTTTTTTTTTTCCCACTGGGACAACAAAGGACCCTGGAATGTGAGCATGGGTATTGCTCACATTCCCTCTCCACCCACCTTCACCGGCTCAGATCAAGGCAGCCATATAACGTGCCCGGCAAAGCCATTTTCAGAGAAGCCACAAAGCCAGACACTTCCAGTTGCTGACGTGGCATGAAATATTGTGTATGTATTTATACCTGTGAAAATGTGTGAATTGGAACTGTTTAGTAATTTTACATATCCTGAACTTTTGAACAACATTTACATTTGCACAACCTCTATATTAGACAGTGCAGCCGTTTGGACAGAGTTGGCGTTTCTGCAAAATCACATGGCAAACACAACCTTAAACAACCCTGGGGCCCTCACACACAAACATGGAAATGTTAGTGCTGCTTGTTGCTCGCTATCTGTTACATAGCCTGAAGAGGCAGCTCAGGTTGAACTGAGAGCACGTTGGTCTTCTGACGCATCCATCCTTATGGACAAGCCCTGACATTTGAGGTCTAAAAATAAACAGGTGAATGTTTTTAGGGGTGTTTGTGGGAGGGTTATAAGTGGTCGGGATCCATTTAAACTCTGTTGGCGAACACTGATGTGGCAACGATTAAAAATAAGTTACAGTAAAGGTGCTAAAAAGTAAAGAGTGTGAGGGTGGGTTGACAGAGAAGGCTGGGGTTTGCTCGAGATCAACCAGACCTTTAACTCTAGAGCTACATGGAATGACCTTAACATTTTTTAGATTTACAGAGGTTTACTGTAGTTGGAGATTTCCTTCCAAATGAAATCATAGAAGCATAACATTTGTTTATATATGTTCTCAGAAATACTGTTATGGTTTAATTCACCTGAATGCAGGGTTTTGGTCAATTCCATTTCAAGTCAACTCAGGAAGCATACTAATTCCATGATATGATGCTATTCGATGAGGAAACATTTAGTTCACTTTTTGAACTGAGTGAAATTGAAACTGATTTACCCCAACACTGCCTCAGCATAGTCATATTAGATATGCTTTTTCGTTATGTTTATTTAAACCCTTCCTGCAGTTTCTACATTGAAATCTGTGTGGTACAAGTTAAATAACTTAGCTTCTTTGTAGCTATTTAGCTATTTTAATACAGAGGTAGGTTACATTCGTTCAACAAACCTGTATTGGAAAGTTCACCCGCTGCAAATTCCACATGCCGACCTTGTGTGCAGACTCTTAATATGTTTATTTTCATATGGCCATACAACTCCATCTAGTATTTCCCTTCGCACGAACCATCATGTATTCTGGAGTCAAGAAGAGTAGGGGGGACAGCTGAGCAAACAAAAGGAGAGAGGCACAAAAAGCCATAAGCTCTTTCTGAGTGTGCCCCCTTAATTTGAGCAAACCTATTAATCTTGGGACGACTGGCTGCTTTTTTGACCTCGGGGTGTCGAGTTTCAGTGACAGATGAAAAGGCATGAGCTGGCTCGGCTGAAATTTGAAGGCAGAGGATTGAGCAGAGCTCCAGCCAGCGATGAAGATGAGCTGGCACCAATGTCAGAGTCCGGGTCAGGTGAGAACTCAGTCTGCCCCGCTTCTTCCCTAGACATCAAACGATTTGACGTTGATCCTCACCAAATGAAACTAGACATATCGGACACAGTCATGTCTGTGTAGGTTTACCAGGAAATAGCTTCAAAACACATTGCGTCAGTCATTTTATTACATAAGCCAAAAGTGTCCGCCACAGAATCGTCTCGGGGGGGAAGCATACAAAATAACTGTGAATCATACTGGAGGACGTTTAGGAATGTAGACCTAACACATTCATTCTCAGGGAATACAAGGTTTCAGATAGTTGACCAGAACGATGTTATTCTCCTAAGAAAAAAAAAAGTACTCTTCAAAACATTGGCAAGTGGAAAGTACAGCTGCAAAGCGTGCCCATGAATGGCTGTAGCTTGGCACTACTCCCTTCCAGTAACACCAACCTGGGGCAGCATTCGTGTCAAACTGGGTCAGTAAGGGGTTAAGTCTGGATTTGGCCGCTCCCATTAATGGCGGGTGAATGTGAGGCTCAGAAAAACACAAGCCTCCCAGTCATCTCGTCACCGTGTGATCAACCTTGAACAGTGAAAGGCGTGTTATTGCGCCGGAGGCCCCGACCAGGCAGAAACAGGGAGGAGGGGAGGGGCTGGGGGAGGGAGGGTGGTGACTCAGGAATTCCACCGAGGCGCACGTGACCAAGCACCGCTTTTATGGCCTCTTTTGTGTAGGCTGATATTCTCAGAGTACAATGCAGCCGTTGACTCAACATCGTTTTGATGGCGAATCATATCAAACGGCCGTGTCCGTTTGTGACGAGCAACAAGAGTCTGCATGCTTTTGTTTTGTTCAGGCGCGTGCCACAGGCTACATAGCTGGGACCATCTTACATTCCCTTTTCAGGTATTTGCAAATAAACCATTGATCCAGAGGGCATTGATGAATAATGCATTATTTGTCTTTTATGGTAGATATCTAGGTGAAGCCCAAATAAAATATGTAGATGGTCAGCAGTGGCTGTGGTTCACAGACATACGTATACAAGATTATCTCATAATTGCACAAATCCAAAACTGGTTTATCCGGCTGGAATGAAAGAATCCTTCTCATACTGCACACAAAGTCTACACCACATTTGTTTTTACAGTAGCCCCAACGAATGTATTCAAACTATTTCTCCGGGGCTAAAACCAAGATCACGTCTTGACAAGCCAGTAGCGTTGAGCTATGAGCCTCATCGGCAGCCCGATGAACCTCACATGCACCAAACGTACAAGTACTCACACGATGTAATCATTCATGCCTTCATATCTTTACTATGTCATGTTTGTATTAGGGCGTGGACGCGATGTGTCAATGGCAATGCCCCTGAGGGCGAAGAGGCAAGAGATCTGAAAGACAGATTTAACTGCATATGGTGTTTATCTTATTTATCGACATGGTTTTAATACCTTTTGACGTGTATCTGACTGCCTTTTCCTCGCTCCATTCAGACTGGCTCACCATGAGAAAATGCCTAGTAAAGTGCTGTTTGAATTCTGCAGATTCACTCATTACCTGCTGCTGTAAAACAACCAGGTAAATGAAATTTGTGAACGGACCAATTTAAAATGTACATCATTTTGGTGTTAGTCTGAACCTGTAGCGTGAAAAATAACATTTGCAAATATACTGCCAAGATTCACTTAAATTAAAAGTGTTACCAATTACAAGTATTAAACCCATCTTACCAAGTATTGTTTTTATGCTGGCATGTTCAACAGTATGTTTACCACTGTAGGAAGAATCTTCCCTCAACCCCCCCCCCCCCCCCCCCCCCCACTCCTCTCGATTTGCTTTCCCTCTGCACTTGTCCCTGGGTTCCATTTTGTTCTGGTAGAAGGTATTGCATCACCGCCCATGAGTGAATCATAATCAGGACATGACTCTCACTCCCAATGCCTTTGCTAATTACTGATTGTGGGAAAATAAGCAAACCAGACACTAGTTATTATTACAAGGTCAGAAATTGTATTTGGCAAGTTTTTTTAAACAAGTGCATACAAGTACAGCTAGAAGCATTTCTGTTTTGCCAAGTGCTCGTCGAGTCGTATTAGTAAGTCACATTCTATGCTTAACAGGGACTGCCACCAGACCTAAAAGTACATCGATAGGACATTGAAAAACGGGGAGGGGGGGGGGGGTAGTCTGTTATGTTGAGTACATACATACCTTTATCTTCAAAAAAAATATAGAAACATAATGTATTGAAAAACAAAATAAACAAAAAAAAAACGTTTACAGCCATTTTTTACGAAGTATACAACTTCCTTTGTGTCCAATATGTACATGTCCGTCGATTTCTTTTGGATGGTATGCATGGTGTGATGGTTTATATTAATTAGTCATGGGACGCTTGTTGTTTTTTGTTTGTTGGCTGGTTTGTTATTGTTGTTGTGGCGGTGGTTTAAAAAGAAAGGGGCGGGGGGAGGGGGGGCGCTGGTAAAATAAAATAAAAAATCAAGGGTCTCTCTCCTTTTTTACTTTCACGTCCCCTGCCAAGATGGTGGCTATTTCACCCTGCATGAAGGCCCACGGTACGTTGGAGCCCACCAATGGGCATTTCTCTCCGCTGGGGCAATACACTTCTCCTGTGGCCCCCTGCTGTTTGATACTTTCCCGGGAGCAGGGGAAGCAGAACTTGTGCGAGGGCACCGACGGGCACTGGACAAAGTGTGTGTCCTCCAGTCGCTCGTGGCACAGGGTGCAGCAAAGGGGCACGCTGCCCGGCACAGACGAGTCCGGAATGCTCTGTGGCGGTGCGCCGTGTAGGTCCATGCTCTGCGCGTGGGCCGTGGCCACGACCTCCCTCTGCGTCAGCCGCCGCTGGCCTGCCGAGGACGGGGACAGGGGGCTCCCGCTGTTGCGTCGCCCCGCCGCCGTGGTGGAGTGCACCTGGTTGCCGTCCTTGGGCGAGCCTGTGTTACCGGCGTTGTCCGCAGCAAGGATGAGCGCCGCCATTGGCGACTGGCCATTTTGGGCCGTGGCTGCCTCAGGCGGTGTGGTGCGACTGTGGGGGGAGATGGTGGAGGGCGGTGCCGCAGAGAAGCCGGGGAGGGAGGCCGGGGGCATCTTGAGGACCTCGGAGGGCGACGTCAGCCAAGGCTGGCCCTCCCCACCGTTCATCTTGGGGGCTGAGCCTTCGCCATCAGGCTCAGGGGAGGCCTTCCTCTTCATACTCCGGGGGTGTTTGCCTCGTTCTGTTGGAGAAGGCAGTGGGGGGGGGGGGGGGGGTCATGGTTAGCAAAGCACCACTACAGGGCCAGTCCCTGTGCATGAAAGATGAATGAACATCAAGATTTCCTATCAGTCTTGTTTGTTGTTATTTTGAAATGTCATAAAGTGACTGAAAGTGTACAGAGGAATAACAAGTAGCCTAGTCTATAGTTTGATAGGCTAGCGTAAATGTAAACAAGCATAACCAACCGTTCAGCTGAAAACTCACGTCAATATAAAAATAGCTGACTAAGGTTTTCAACACAGCCATTTCCTGTTTTCATATTCTAAATTAATGCATTCCTGTGAGTATGGTTGTGATGGTGCGGGGAGCACATTCTTACCTGGTTTTGAGGAAGTTGCACTTGTCTCATATCCCATACCGCGCTGCATCGCCGCATGGTCTTTCTTGAACCTGTTGTCGAATGGGTGAAGAGCCATCAAATCCCTCACTGTTTTGCTCCCTTTTCCCATCCATTCCTCCGCCCGCTTGTGGCTCTCCGACATGTCCGACATGCTATCCGGTCTGTGCTTGTCTTTCATATCCTCCCCACGCTTGCCGTGCTCGCCTTGACCAGGCGCATTCAACGCACCAGGCATACCCATTGGAGCGGGCCGACCATTGAGCGCGTGTACAGGACCCATGCTACCGTTAACCAAAGGCACCAAATTGGGAGGAACCGTGCTAGTCCTGCGCGGGTTGGGGCTCTGGCGGTTCAGCTCCGGTGGGTCGTCTGGTTTTGGAAATCCATTTGGCACAGGGATGCCGTTAGCTTGCCTCCCGGGTTGATACTCCGGTCCCAGCCTTGGTGGCCGGTCGGAGAGGGGATAACGATCCAGGGGCTGGGGTGGACGCGAGCCGGGGTCTCCAGCCGAATGGTTGTGGGACTGAATTTCCTTTCCGGAGTGGTGAGGTTTGCCTGGCCCCGGAGATCTCCCGTCTTGGAAGCCATGGGCCCTCTTCAGCTGTCGGGCAGTCTCAATTACAAACTCAATCCGGTCTGCTCCCTCATAGTTGACACATCCCCTGCAAACGGGTTCGGTAAAATCCCAGATCATCGCCCATGGCATGCGGGGCAAGTCACACAAATAACAGGACTGCCTCCTCGAAGCAGCAACCGCCGCAGACGACATCGTTTTCGAAAAAGTGGATACCAAATTCTCCAAATGTCCGTGCGTTTCGATTTATTCTGTAGAAAAAAGGCGTTGAAAATATTTGTTGTATTTTCCCTGTAGCCAAGCAGCCTGAAAACAGCCAAGTTACACTGAGAAGTTCATTGCAGTTGTGTACTTTACTACCGCGCGCCTCTGTCTATCTCGCGCTACAACTCACAGCTCGAGCTCAATGTAGAGCGGTGACGTCACCGACGACACACCACTAGTGGTTCCAGCAGCTCCAATTCTATTTACTTGATTCTTCGAAAACCCCTCCAGCGCATGCTCACCCTTTCTCTTTATCTGTACACGGATATAGCCACTTGTGCAAGGAGAGAAACTGACAGCAAGCCCTAAAGAGAAACTGGTTTGACGCTTTTGATCCTTTATGCTAAAATATCTTATTTCATGAGAAGGCCCAAGGGTGTTTACATTGTTAAAAATAATAATGAAATATGCTACTCAATACCGAAAATCCAAATAATTCAACATAACATACAGCATTATTAGAACGCAATCTATGCTGTTTTCTTTATTATAAGCTTGGTTGTAGATTACTAAAAACAGTCTCCTAAATTCTCTCTCTCGACACTATGAGAAATGCAGTTATATGAAACCAAGTGCCGACGCGTCACCTACTATCAAATAAACCATTCCCTTTACGTAGCATCCTGTACAGTATATGCATACTCTCTCTGACTGGCACTAGAACCCTATTTCGCAAATTCTCATTCCAGTCACATTGCCAGCACCACGTCATGAGGCGGTTAGCTTTCACCCAATCATACAATTCGACTCTGTTACTACGGCAGATTTTACCCTTCTTCCTCCTTCGTCCTTTTAAAATGGGATAGCCCTTTTCCAAGTCGTAGTTTACAAATGCACCAATGCACACTGCGTTTTGGACATAAGTCGTTTTTAGAATGCATATTTTTTTTCAGAATGCAATGTTTCTAATTTAAGTAATTTGTTTCCTAATAGACAACTCTGTCGTCATTGACACTGTTAAGTATATCTGTCAGTCGTTGAAACATTTACATTAACGCTATGCCCCGCGTTTGTTGCAATTTGACATTTTCGTGAAACACCGTTTGATACATATGTTCGAAAAAGCTAATGCACAAAGAGCGACGGTGAACTGCCCCATGTGCTGTATGTTGGACAAAGTTCACAATGACTAACTAACACAAATCAGCGCCTCGTGATTCAGCAAGCTCCCACAACTTGGCTTGTCTGGCAAATACTGAAACCCGGAGATCAAAGTCAAACTGAGACAGACAGGTTGCACTTTTCCCCCTATTACGTCTTTCAATTATTAAGGTCTGCGGACTAGTAGGTTGCATTTCCTTTGATAGATTATATGCTAATTCATAATTTCAGTCTAAATGTCTCCATTGATTTGGTCCAGCCCTGTTTAGGCTGAGGTAGACAAAATGGTATTCATACTGGCTAGAATAGTTTTAAGCCTACTGGCCCTTTTCCACTGTTTTCAGACGGTTAGTAGAACACATATTGTACAATGGATTTAGAAGTGTATATTATTGAAATCTTAATTTGAACTCAGTTGGACAAGTTCCCTAGTCCTCTTAAAAATATGTTTACTTGTCCCCCACAATGTAATTGGGAAGGGGACTGTGCATGCTTGCATTAAGTGAAGATGTCTTGCCAAAAAAACACATTGTCAACATGGTGGCGCTAAAACACACATGAAAACATGCACTGTTTAGTGTCTAGCCTATTGCATTGTTTGATATCAATTAATTAAATTTAGGAATGTAAAATATATCCCCTCAAGGACCCAGCATGTCTGTCATAATGGATTTTCTTTTGGTTCAAATTTTGTGAGAAACAGGATGACTGAAATAAACAGATGGTTATTGGTATAATTATTGCACACAATTCTGAACTTATCAATTAACATTAGGGGCCTTAAAGTTTGTAGTGAAAACTTAGGAATGTGCGGCTTGAACAGGTATAAAGTTAGCAAATTACTTTTAGAATTACAGCATTTGGCATGCCCAGGGACATATATCACTAACTCACACAATGTCTCAGACTGCACTGGCATAATATTGACTTGGGTAAAGATGCATTTAAAGATCCAGCATTTACTAAAGTAACCTGTGTAGCCTAGGGTCGCTGTGCCCTCTTTCATGGTGAACCACATCTTCCCTGTTGTCTTGTTTAATAATGATTGCCTATTAATAAATGCAATTTAACAAGACCTAAACTAATTGTTGTAATACGGTTGAAGAAGAATGACATTTTCTGGAATGGCTGTTTTTATTTTAAAATCTAAATTGGTTGGTAGTGCTATTAACTTCCAAATATACATCAAAATGGAAGGAAAAAAAACGATTAGAAGTGATTTTGGTTGATAATAGGAATGTAAGGTGATAGTAGTCTAGACGTATCTGAGAAGCTCCATGGACAATATAAATGTGCCTATAACATCCAGGGAGTGGGAAGGCATCGTCAGCAGGGGTTTCCTGGTTTCATAGCGCAATTGCGACTCACTCAGGTGGCTGCAAAGCTGAGGTTAGTTACTCTGGCGAGTGAGCATGCCCTCACACGTGTTGACTTTGTTTTTGGGAGAGCAGAATGGCTTGGCGCAGATGCGTAAGAGGAAGCCTTGCCGCTATCTTAAACTCTATTGAATCCGTTAAGAGTTGCTGTGATGACACAGCCATAGATACAGCTGGATTTATCGAAGTTAGGAAAGTGAAGAAAAAAATAAGGTAAAAATAAAAACAATACACTTTGTAAAATGATGCTTTTCAAGTAGTTTAGTAGTCTAGGCTGCTGCACCAGGTAGTCATAGGGTACACATGGCTTTGATTCCGGCCCACTGCTATTCAAATCACACTCTTTTGTCTTTTCCACTTTCTCTCACTTTCTCTCCTCATCAATAAACAGCATATAATGCTCTGCCCCACAAACCAACCAAAACAAATGTATAAACATTTCAAGAACAGAAGGATAGCCTCATTTTCCCACTGCAGGATTTGACAGAAATATTGTCTTCATTGCTGACCAACCAATGAGCTTCCCTCATTTACTTTCTGTAATGGATTTTTAGCCAGACATGTTGACTAGATGGTTGTTCTGTGTGAGGCAATACCCCTGAGGAGACAGATAAAGAAACAAAGAAGGGTTTGTTGTTGCAAGCATGTACTGTATGACAACGTTTGAAACAGGAAGTTGATTTTAGTCACGTACCCGCTTCTTACCTCGCCCATCCGTGGAAAAACAAACGACCCATCCTGGCATGCTGCCAAACATCACAGACATGCAGGGTAGGATGAGCGAGTCACAGCAAGCCAAAGCCAAATACCAACGGAAATGGTTTCTGATAGAGAGTGTGTGCTTATGTTATTTTAAAGAGACAGTCGGCTAAAAGTCATGAACAAATGTATTCATAAAAAAAAATCCAGTCTATTTGTGTCGAATAGGATAAACATGGAAAACGCAACTGTGTCATGTATAGAGCAACAAGCAATACAATGTAGCCTATTTTAGAAGCCTGTTATATAAAAAACGAATCCAGTTGTGGAAGGATGGCCAGGCTACAGATGAGACGCTCGTACAGTGAACAGACAAATGACTCAGCGTTAGCAGGAGCTACCCACTCATCTCTTTCTCAAGGTCTGTGTCGATGCGGATCCACATCGCACAAGACTGTTGAATTGACCGGGCCATGGTCCGCATTGTCTCGTCCTTCTCTTTCGGCCTTGACTCTGGCACCTGCCTTGCTCAGCTGTGTGGAGAGAGACAGAAAGAGACACGCGGGGGGACACGTACTTTAGGTGCGGCAGTGAACAATTTGTCCTGCTTCTCTGCAGCCCGTAGCAGAACAGGCAAATGAGCATTGAGTGGCACTAGGAGTGTTGGCTATTTGCATCGAGGACAATGTGGCCCCTGTAAACGGTGTTTAAACAAATCCCGATGGCTGGGACAGATATATATTAAAGTAGTAAAATGAAAGTGTGTGTGAAATGAAATTCATAATCTTGTCCTTGTGTCTATCTACCCTTGACAAGCTGCCTACTGACGCTTATGCCATAGCAGGTTTCATCGTCATGGCTACCAATCAGCTTACATGTTTCTTTACTGCCATGCCGAGACGTCTACAGAGCAACAAGGTAACCACGTTGGTTCACTTAAGACTCCCCTATAAGCTGGTTAGTTCAAGTGGGAACATCCCTCACACTGGTGGCCTTGTCTTGAGCCGGGCCGGTGAGGAAAAGACAATCCTGCTTATAAAGTGTGATTATGGTTTACCCCCCCCCACACACACACACGCACACACAGTCAGTCACAGACTCACGCAGTCACGAAAATGACACGTAACACATGCGGTCATACGCACAAACACACACACAATTGCTGCCTACCTTGCATTCTCTCACCTGCGCAACCCACTTTCGAATGTTTTGTGACTGGTCAGGGAGGTTGCCAGACCCCAAGGCCGTGTCTATGTGTTACGTAATATCCAGAAGACAACCACCGGATTCAGTTTCATTATCCAACAAGCAAGAGATATCAGTTCGAAGTGTTACTTATAGTGTTTGGAAAAAAAAAGAGGCAGAAACAATTTGTGGATTATAGCTTTTATCTGCCCTAAAGCTTGGTTTTGTAAACACAGAATACTTGGACAGATCAAATGTTCACAAGAGCATAGAGCCTGTGGCGCACCAAAAATATTTCCAGAACAACAATTTAAAGTAACAATAGCTGGCTAATTTCAAACCCATCTGTTTGCAAGCTTCTGTTCAGGCTGCTACCAAGTTGGGAGCTGGTCTGCTGATGGGAAGGGGAGGGATTCTGGGGGGCAAGGTGAGGGCACTCTGGTGGTTTACGTGGCACGCTGACACCATTGATCGTCCCCCGGTGCTCTGTACACACACAGGTTTACATGTGAAGCAAGCAAAAGGTTGCCAGACTGGCTTGACATTAGCCTGATATTGTCAAATTGTTGCTAATGGATTTAAGAATATACACAAAAGTGATGTTTTTTATGGAGAACATTTTGCTTAAAGCTAACAGGCCTAAGAATATTTCTCATGAGGTCTTATAATTCTATAAAAGGAGAAGTAATCCTAATTATGCAACCCTTTCAATAATCAGTTCTTTGATAGGTACAATTGCCACAAGTGTTATCATAATTCTGCATTGCTATTTTTTCTTTTTGGGGCATTGCTATTTCAATAAATGTTGCTTCAAGCATTTCCCCCTTTTCAATTTCTGGGATTTTCTTAGCAGGATCAAAACATGTACCAATCTACATAGATCAGAGAATTCAGTTGACATCTGAGAATCATTATGACATGACACTAAGGAATTATATGGCTCTTATATGACAAGACCTGAGATCTGACATATACATTATACCATGGCATTTTTATGTACTCATTTCTGATTATACATTATTTCTCTACAATGCACAGCAAATCCCATCCTAGAACTCAAATGCTATAAAGTAAATTATTTCAGCTGCTATTGAAAGTCACATTTTAAACATTATCAGCTTTGTTGAATTTGAGAAAGGTCAACTAGGATGATATATTTGTTAGCTAAGCTAGCAAGTGTTTCATTACCAAATGCATCTAGCTAGCTACAGTAGCAAATGCTGTATTTCAGTGGATGTTGGCACATTTCTGCTGACAAATGAATGCATTTCTAGAAACAAATGAATTTCTTAAAAGTCATAGTGTTAAAGGCATAGTCAGCTCTGGGTTTTATGCGTTCTCTGGAAAACAATGCAACAAGTGCAAGGTTAGTTCTGACCATACCTTTCACCCCACACATTATTTGCAAGAGAACGTACTATAGTACATTATCCCCTGCCCATGTCAGCTCGAAATTGATACTGTGAAGTTCCTTCAGGTAAGACATTCCTTGCCTGCATGACTCATTGACTGGGGCCATTTAAAAGCAGTTTGTTGGAGGATGCATTTAGTCAGATGTGATATTTGCAGACATGGCCTCATGGCGAGTAAGGGGGGTCAAATGAGTCAGTTTATTCAGCTTAGCCGTTTCACATGGGAGGAAGTCTGCTCAATGGGAAAGAAACCCAGGAAAAGCAGACTGGGGAAGGTGACATTGAGGTCACACTGTAGCAGGGTGTCCATCCTTTTTCAGATGGACAGAAACAGAAAACAACTTCAGGACATTCACAAAAGTATCTAATGACAAAGAAAACAAATATAACCAAACCACATGACTCCATGCATTTTCTTTTTGAAGCTTGGGAGGATATGCTTCATAGAAAAAAATAATGAATCTTATCAATTTGCCCTTGACCAGGAATGTTTAGGCAAATCCCCCCCATGAATCAGTCAATGGACTTTTGTTCCTCTGTAATCTGTAAGTTGATGGACTCTGTAACTAGGTGGTTATATGCGCAAGCCTTCCAGTATGCGATTGAGGCAAATTAACAGTGTGGAAGTCATTTAATAATTGAACAAATAGCTTTGTAGTCGCTTTTCTTTGATGTGGTAAAGCCTTTTAATTTTTAAACAGTGTTCTCCGTGAATTAAACATTACTGTAGACAGCACATGTGCTTTGAAGTTAACGAACACACAATGCTGCATGTTGCTTTTGAGAGCAAAAAGAAAACAAATAGTCTTTTACCTTTGCCTGTCGGGAAGTGACTGACAGAGTTCCAAATAAATTGCAGTTTGGCACCCAATGCCTATAAATGGTAATCCTTATAGTCTCAAAGGGAATTTCCTTTCAGAGGTATTTGATTTGTGAACTTAATTGAAATGCATTTGAAGAAAAATAAATAATCATACAATATTATTGGCAGAGAACATTGTCCATTGTTGCCAAGGAAGTATAGGCCTACAGTGTCCAACCTTCCATTTAGTATAATATATCTTCTAGGCTGATGTCTAGTGTTTTAACTAAAAGCACTTATACCTAATAGACTTCTTTTAAAGCAGTGTTGAAGGCATTGTGTTGTGACAAGGCTTTTGAAAGCACCAACGGGTTATTTATCTTAGTCACAGTTTGTTTTGACAGGCATGAAAGCAACATGCTTTGTGCAATCACCTTAACAACTTCGTAAGAAATCATTTACAATAATTTTACGAAATATTTCCCAAAACTATACTTTAATTCAATTTAAGGTCATCAACAATTCACTTTTGGTGGAATGGAATGGAATATGATGCACTGCCCCCTTGGGCCAAAATGCTGAAAATGTGCATAATTTACTTAATTTTAGCCAACATTGGGCCAGTGGTGTCTCAGGTTTCATCTCCCTGTCCATGTCACTTTGTCAAAAATATTAAGAAATATAAATATCATATAAAAGGTCTTCCAAAAATTATGTGCCAAACCACACCAATGTGAATACTTATTTAAATACTTAAGTGTCAATTGGTTTTAGGTACTAATCAGATAAATTCTTCCTGAGCAATCTATGTCTGTAGATGTAGCATGTAAGAGAAGAGTAGTGTTTGGAATTGTAATAACACAATTCAACATTGCAGAAAATCTTTCACAGACTTCATGGATTTTTAGGAAATGTTGTTCCTTATGAGGAGAGGGACCTATGTACCAAATTTCATAACTTTAAGACAAACTGTGTGAGTGGGGTGACGTTGCAAAGTTTGCATTTGTTATCAACACCTTTTATATTGTTATCATTTGGCGATGTTTAATAATTGTTTTCTGTGTGATTCTTTAAATGAAGCACAACCCATCAAAATTGTCATTTTCAAAATTGACCCTGTGGTGTCTGAGCTGTTGCACGATTTCATCATGGAGAAAAAGTAATCATCATTATAATGTTATGGTTATTGTCAAGGCAGGAAGGAAAGGGTTACTATGGAGATCTTTCTCCTATCGGGACATTTGAGGTAATGAACCATTTCCTGTTTACAGGCATGTTTTTCTTTTCACGTCTTAATCATTCGAGCTTGACATAAACAAACCCCTTGCCTTACATAGAAAATAACTGAAAAATCTCCCACATTAAAAGGCTTCTACTCCCCCAAATAGCACTGAAAGTTAGGTTACAGTTTGCACGTTGACATGAATAACTAGTGCGGTCTACCCTTCAGACAACTGCCTACAGCTCGCTGAGTGTGCACACACTAAATCGTCAAATCACTTCCTGCTTCGCTGCAATGAATCCACTCTGACCCTGACAGCCTGTTATGGTGTGAACGGTTGAGGCGTATACCACTTAAAGAGATAGCTTCTTGGACAGCACAGAAGAAACATTTACAGCTCTATTGATAGTTTGCAATGCTTTTCTGGCAGATCAATAAGCAGAGGTAACAAATGCTGATTGAAAAAATAACAATAAATAGGTTAGCAGTGTCGACATTGCACCTATGTTACAGTGGGAACAGTCTCGAGAAGTGGTGCAGACGGCAGCGCTTTCATCTTTGATGCAATGTTGCGGTACAGAATGTAATGTAATATCCTGGAAATATCACAGCAGGCACTTTAATGTATAAGACAGGGTGTGATGTTTTTTGTTACTTTCAAAGAGCAGAGTTTGCATTCAAGTCAGTCAGACTACAGAGAAAGATGCCATTTTGGGTTTTCGGGCTTACCACCTTATGTAGCGATTGCTGACAGAATTTATAAAATGGAAGGCCAACTGAAATAAAATGGCGTGTTAGGAGGGAGAAGGGGAAAAACACTTTTGGACGGCATGCATCTGGAAGAGGAGGAGAGGCGGTGATGTCACAGGGGCAAAGTGAGGAGACAAGAGAAAAACAAGGCTCTCTTTTTCCCCTCTCTCGCTCTGTCTCTCCCTCCCTCCCTTCCTCCACCCTAATCCTCTTTGCAGGCCTGGAGGGAAAGAGTGGAGGGCTGCCAAGGCAAAGGCTGCTGGGAAAACGTAGAGGCTGCCAAGCGGGGCCCTGTCGCCTGCGTTAGAAGCACACATCTTTGTTCTCTGAGACCTGGTGTTCTGCCAAAGGCCTCATTTCAGCAAGGCATTATGGTTGCCCTGGATCGGAGCCAAACTACTGAGAGCTTACTCCCTTCTCACTCCCTTTTTTTTTTTTTGCTATACTCTATCCCTCTCTCTCTTTCCCTTCCTCCCACTCTCTTACACACATACATATATACACACACGCACATTGCTAGGCTCTTATTCATCCCTGGGCCCTCCGACTAGGGCTTCCTGCCAAACATTTGTCAGTTGCCATGGCAGCAAGACAGAGGGAGAGAAAGAGTGAGAGGGGAGGGGAGAGTGGAACATCAGATCGAGCCAATAATAATGAGTCACTCCTGGAGCCAGATGTGCCACATCTGCACAGCCGCCACAGTGGAGGAGGGGGAGGACAAAGGGAGAGTGGGTCAGGACTACCAGTTAAGCATGATGGGAAGGGGGAGAAGCGGGGGACATGGGTCTTTAAAAAATACCTGTCTTCAGTGATATATGTACGGGGACATTTACAAAAAGGGCCTACCGTTGCATTCTCTTTGCAAGCATGTAGACATGTGGAGAAACTGCCGGAATTTCCCCAGCGTGGGAAAATATGGAGAGATAAAAATGGCAATGCATTTATGGATAGACAATTCTAACAGAATGGGAGAGTAAAACCATATGATATTTGAGATGAGAAACCATGCTGTTGGACACCAGCCAGAAGGAGGCTTTTTTATTTTTGTGAAGAATATTGAAATGATGAAGCTAGCTAGTATTCCTCAACTTAAAAGTTCCATACCTCAACCAGAAACAAATTTATGGTAGGCTGTTAAACATTTCCTTTTATGTAGGAAGCTAGCTAGCAAACGCCCCAAATGACCAGACCATGCTTGTTTGTGCATTGGTGCAAAGATCTTTATATAGTTTTATTTAGCTTTAATGAGCTGTATCTGCAACATATTTATTACGCACCAAAAAAAATAGAACTATCCCTACTGTGATGCAATCGTTGATGTTTTAGTTTATTGCCAAAATCTGCAAGTTTCCCTTCGATTCACTCTTTCCAAAATCCACATTGATCTTTAGGGAGAGAATGGTAAACTTATCTACGAAGTGCCCCTTAAATTTCAGAGATTTTTTTTTAGTCTGGGCCATTATGGAAAGGAAAAAAAATCTTTGTTCCCTTTTCTACTCTTTTCCCTCTTTGCCAGTTAGTTCTCTAGCGTGCCAAGACAGCTATTCTCAATTCAGGTACCTCACACAGTGTTGCCAAAAATAACATCACTGCAGCACAGCAACATTAGTTCACCATGATGTAACTAAACCCCAGAGCAAAGAAACTTCAAATAATGATAGCTTACGTAATGTCCAGACAGCATTTTCAGGACACTCCAAAGTAGCAAGCCAATTGAAGGGGAGTTTGACATCAAAAGCTAGGGCAACACTTGAACATTCTGAAGTATCAGGTTGAAGGGGATGTAAGGAGATACATCATTTTTTGTGAGTATGCTGTATTAAAAAAAGAGTCTGGTGTGATGGATATTCATGTTGACAACAGAAAAATAAAAGGCTGGAGAAAATAATACAGATGTCAAAAAGAAATTGAAACAAGTATTTCCTGAAAGGGACATATAGTAATACTAATAATTGTGACAATAGGCAAATTATTTGTATGTTGCTTTGTTTTGTTTCTTTGTTTTTGTTTATAGTTAGATACTGTATAGTTTTATATAGTGTCTTTAAAATATATATTTTTAAAAGAACACATTTACAGGATATTTTTGTGTCAGTTATATTAACTATGGGTAGATGCATTTATGTTAATGCCTTTTTGTGCACATTTTGATGTCCTGGAAATAATACATTGTGATGTATTGTACTCAAGTTAAATTGCATGGTTATGAGCATGATGCTTCTTTCCAATGTACAGTCAACTCAGGAATTATTGGCACCTTCCATGAAGTGCCAAAATAAACCAAAAAACAAATGTATCACGTTTTGGGATCAAAAATACAACACAATAATTTCCATAAAACATTTTTTTTATTGAATAATATGAATTTTTCTGCCAAACATAGAGTTCCAGTAACCGATATGTCCTGAAGCAACCCCTAGAGTCGATAACCACACTGATCCACTTTCTGTAGAATATGAAAAGGTTTGCACACACTTTTAAACCGCTTCTCCATGCAGCACATTTCAAGATCTTGAGAGTCTTAGTTTTGCGCTTGTGGACTGCCCTCTTCAATTCAGACTGCATGTTTTCAATTGGATTAAAGTCCAGAGGCTGAGATGGCTATTGTATGACTTTTACTTCCTCTAGATAGTCATGTTTGTTTGTCTTTTCAGTGCTCAGGGCTGTTAACGACTCTGGCAGAGCTGATCCAAGGACCTCACTAAACCATTCAATTGGTAATAGACAGACAGGCGGTGTATTCAAAAGGCAGGGACTTAATCAAACTCATATTTATACCCCAGGGAAAAAGAAACAGGTTAAAGTCATGAATATAGTTCCTTGCGGAAGCCCTGAAAGCCAAGGCAGTAAAAAGGTTTATCTTGTTTGAACGACTTAGTATCTCGTTTGAATGACTTTTATCAAACAAGATAAACTTAGTATCTGGGCCCAAAAAAATCTTTAGTTGCACTGGGCTTCAGATCTTCTGTAGTTCCTGGAGGCTGAGACCAACTAAAAAGCTTTTAATTTATTAACAGACACCACTTTGTTTGCATGTATTTTAAATATTCATGTGCCAACATACAGTATTTTAGGCTTGTGTTGCAGGGAAAAAAGTACTATATCACTTATTATTTCTTTTCAGTTTCATTTATAAGTTTTAAGTTTCAGTTTCAAGGTTTATTTGTCAAATGCACCGAACAACACAGCGTCATCTTGCACAATGACGTTCTTGTGACATGGCACCCGACAACTACGTACAGTAGTGAGAATTAAGACGAAGAAAAAAATAGATATATAAGCAAAAATATACATAACATTGTACACTAGCATCAGTTTAAAAATTGTTCTGTAAACAAGTAGCAATCTGGGTAGTAGTATTGAAAATTATAGATATGGCATGTATGGCAATAATATACATAACAATGTAAACTAGCAGCAATAGGATGGGGAGTTGTATATTGTTTGCATTCACCTTGGTTACATTTCATTTAGGGTTCCAACACTTCTTGACCGTATATCACGGCTCTAAAACATGATGATGGATGCTTGGCTGCTGTTTGAGAAATAAAAATAATCTCATTTAATCTCATCATCATATAGGATACCCTACTTGCACTGGAAAACTCCAATGATATTAAGTCGTTTTATCCTATCTGAAGGGAATATCGGCAACAAAGCTGATACATTTGATAATAGCAATTGACCTAGTGATGATTTCAGTAAAGCTCAGCCTCCTACATCTAATAAACATTACCATAATGTGGTAGGACATTAGAAGTTGGTTAGTATCTGTAATAGATCCCATAGTCTTTGGCCAAATGTGGAAGTGATGAAAATCAAAACCAGGAAAGAGGGAAAGAATGAGTAACCTATACACAAAGAGATTGAACTGGCAAGACAATGGATAATTACTATGAAATTCAGCTAGTTAGATATTGAGACTTTATCTTTCAACCCCAGCGTGGCAATGATTTCTTCCCTTGAATTCGCTGCCATGTGTTGGTCTTCATAAAGACGACAACCAGGATCATATATAGATGCCAGTAGTGCTGGACTTGTTCTGCAACCTGTAGATCAAACATGCTTTCTCTATTTTCCATTTTTCGAAACATTGAGTTTCCAGAAAAGTTCACAGACTAACCAAGACCCCTATTGACGCAGACTTAGCACAAAATGTGAAGGTGCATTGGGCAAAAATTCAAGTGACTGATTGACTGACCGATTGACTGACCGAGTGACTGGCCGAGTGACTGACTTGATTGACTGACTGAAAGACTGACCGAGTGACTGATTGTAAAATAGTGTAGTGGTTATTGCCACCTACTAGACCAGGTATCAAATCTGGGCAGGGACAAGAAAGATTAGCTGAGGATATGAGGACAAATGTGGTGCTACTAAAAGGGCTTTAAAATGCAGAGCTAAAATCCACTAGTACAGAATGGCATGTGGGTCTCAAAATCAATGTGTTAAATAACTATTTAACATGTTCAGTGAGCCTATTGACCTCAATTTGAATAAGAACTGTCTTAATTATTTACATGTAATGATAACTGGACAATTGTGTTGCACCCTTAGCCTTGCAGGAAAGGCCAAGCTGGTCTCAGGGGAATTCATAGACTATTTTACGTAAATATTTGACAGCTGAATTCGTAAGATATATTATGTTAAATGAAGTAACATTAGAGTAATAATCCAGAAAAAATATTGCTATTGGCAGGCAGTGTTTCAAACCCGGGTCCTTCAGATCCGTAGACAGGTGCTCTACCCACTGATTCCAATAGGAACTTGCTGATACAGGCAGCAAGTAGTGGTGTTACCAGGTCAGTATGTTATAAGTGATTTTCTTTCTAACCCTAACTCAAACATTAACCCTAACCTCAAACCCAGTGTTGTGATACCTAATCTTAACCCAAACCCTAACCTTAACCCAAGTGCTGTGAAACTTAATGTTAACCTAGCTGTAACGTTAAAACATATTTATGACATATTGTAGTGACCTTGGTAAGCAGTGGGTGGGATGCCCTCCTGCAGAGCCCTTTTTGAACCCTTTTATTGTTATCGAAACTCTATATGGCGATTGGACATTCCTACAGACTGCTTGGCAAACCATTACCAATACTTTTGGTAGAAAAATATTGAGGACATTGGGATTTGGATTGTTTTATGTCTTGTTTTTATTGTAAACTTTTTTTCTGAACCCTTTTATTCTTATCATTGGATTCCAATACCTAACCCTAACCCTAACCCTAGTCCTTTGATCCTGATGTTGTCGTGTCAAACCCTAACCCATTTCCTTTACCCTAACCCTAACCTCTAGATTCCTGGACCTAATCCTAACCCCTACCCCTACCCCTGGTCTTTTCCTTTTTTGTTTTATGAATTCTGGGGTTGGGTGGTTTATTTGGCTCCCTTAGTTTTTGCCTTTATCTTAGATTCATTGCATTTATGCCAACCCTTAGTTTTGGATTCAACATTTTTGAGTGGACCTTTTAATTGAGACCTGCTCTTCCAATTTGGGCCTATGTATTTTGATATAATTTGATGCTCTATTGGCAACAATGGTTTTCTCTCTTTCTCTTTTTCTTTGGTGAAAAGGGGTTATATATTGGCTTATATATCCCCTTCTCCCTTGTTTTTGGATTACTGTTTTAAATGTGCCTAATCACAAAAATATTTGCATACCAGTCCTACCTTTTTTTTCAGATTTGTTTGTATACCAAATAATCTAACCTTAACCCCAGTGCTGTGATACTTAATGTTAACCTAGCTGTAACGTTAAAACACATTTATGACATATTGTAGTGACCTTGGTAAGCAGTGGGTGGGATGCCCTCCTGCCGAGCTGAAATTAGATGGTTCGAAACACGGCTTGGATGTTTTGTGCAAATTCGTAATGTATGATATGTTTTAGTAGCGTTCGCAAACATATCATATTTTTTCGTACAATTCATAACATATGATATATTTGTCTGGCATTCGTAAATGATGATACGTTTTAATAGCGTTTATTAAACATGTTACTTTTTTGCCAATTCATAATGTAATGTACGTTTTGGTAGTGCATTGTAATGTAACCTAACATAACATATCATACGAAATCGGGTGCCATGGATTTACATTAAATAGTCTACGTATTCCCCTGAGACCAGGTGGCAACAGCAGGCTACAGTAATTGTTTTGGCTAGAAGTAAGCGATTAAACTCCCCTTCCTTTTCTCAAGGTAGCTAGGACTGCTGACCAGAAAAAAAAGTTATTAAAAAGGTACTTGATGGATGCAAACAATGTTCTTCCCTAACATATAGTTATTGATATCAAATACTTTTTTTAATTGGGAAAGCTGTCCAGAAAAAAGCTATGATGATGATAATGGACAGAAACAATTTTCTCCACAAAAACAAAAAAAGACAAATCAAAACAACACAATCTGTTCAATTTAGATAGCTAAGTAACAAGGTGTCCTCATTTCAATACTTGTAATTTGTAATACTGTTTTCATTATTGGTTGTGTTTGGATCCAGTCTATTAAATTAACGTAAAGGCTTTTTTCTCCTCCATCAAGTGGGGTTTGTGGGCCCTGCCAATGTCTCTGCCTAGGTAGAATTCTGCTCACCACCAAGGTTCCATTGAAAATGAATGAGTTGCTTGCTGTCTCAAACCGCCTACAGTGTCTAGAACAAGCCAACATGTGTAAACGTAACAAAATGTGGAAAAAGTTAAGGGGTCTGAATACTTTCTGAATGCACTATACATGACGAACTATGTTTGTGGGAAAGAGGAAAGGGAGGGCTACATTCCAAACCTCTTTCTGTTATTTAATGTGGTAAATAATCTTTACCACCTGGGGTGGTTTAGAGATGTTTGTCACATGGAATGTGGGATGGTTGTCATTATCAACTACATTATAACCATATTGTTGAGGTCATTGTCACTGCCAGTAAATAATAAATCCCAAGCTCATTTGTGATGTTGCTATAATTTCCTCAATTCCCAGTAAAAATTAATACCTTCAGCTTTCATAAACATATGTGTGGCACGTGGCCTACTGGTAGAAAGTTGCTGATTTGAATGCTTTTCTGGTAAAGGGAAAAGATCTGTTGTGGTGCCTTTCCTTTTATAAATAGTTCTAGATCAGACAGTATACTAAATTACTAGACTGAAAATGTGTAAACGATGAAAAACTGTAGAATTATAACGTAGGTACTCTAAATACCAAATCTCTGTGATGTCAAATTAGTAAACAATGTGTAAACTGTATCTTAAGCTCCCTTTATACCTGGTTGTAACATATGTCCTTTGTTGTAATATTGTCCTGATCTGGACTGTTTACATTTTGAAGATATGATCAAAGTCCAATCAGAATTAGTCTTTTTACTGTTTACACCTGTCTACAAATGTTTTTAACATCAGAATGTGTGCAAAATCTGAATTAACATGCTAAAACAATTATGTATTTTAACTCATCTTGGCATTCATTTTGGAAGCTACTGACATGCTAGAAAAAGGGTATCTCCAAATAAGGTAACATAAGTAACATTCCGTAGAGTATAATATGACATAACGGATATTTGACAGTACAAATGGTAAAATAATGTTACACAGTCAACTCTGTACATTTCACCCACAGCTGCCCAGAAACACCATGCTGGTTACCAGTTACGTAGCTAATTTCTGAAATTGATGGGTTAAAATTACATTTGTAATCTAATACCGGCAGTAAGACTGTTAAAATGCATATTGAATAATTATTGAGCAACCATCAAAAATGTTGTGCCTTTCCTGAGTACCAGTGCAAATGTTACTGGCACGCTTCACTTACAGTATCAATAAAACCTATGCTAACAACCAGACAATGGGTTGTGTGTTAATCATTTCTTTATTTCCATTATTATTCACCAGTTCTCAAAAGCGAATAAAAATAATGAATTCCTTTTTTAAACACATGGCAGCACCCACAAACCTTAACTTCCTGAGGGTTAGGTACATTCGAGAACGTTTTTCCATAATGATTTTGACTGTTAGTCAACTCACCCGTGATATTAAGTTATATATACTGGTCATTAATTTAATAATTTTTTTTTGTAATTTTAATTTTATCTAAAAATAACCACAAGGTTTGGCTGCAGTCAGAGCCAGGATGAACATAAGTTACCCTTTTTATCAGAATTTAGATAAGAATCATTGATAAAAACACCACTGAAAAAATACTCGCTACAAAACTGGCGGCCAGCATTTTGGGTATTGAACAGTCGGACTGTGGAGAGTGTGCCACAAAGAATCAGAAGCCACAACAGTGTAGTAAGAAATTGTCATTTTTATTTACAATGCCGATGCATGTATTTGAGCTGATGAATTTATGGGGAAAAAATTCTGTAGGAGTATTATCAAGAATGAGACTCTGATGTAATATAAGTTTGTTTAAATTATAGTTTTGCATTCTATAACAGATTCAAACACATTGCATCATTGCATCATCTTCCGCTTATCCGGGGCCGGGTCGCGGGGGCAGCAGTCTAAGCAGGGATGCCCAGACTTCCCTCTCCCCAGACACTTCCTCCAGCTCTTCCGGGGGGACACCGAGGCGTTCCCAGGCCAGCCGGGAGACATAGTCCCTCCAGCGTGTCCTAGGTCTTCCCCGGGGTCTCTTCCCGGTGGGACGGGACCGGAACACCTTCCCAGGAAGGCGTTCCGGAGGCATCCGAAACAGATGCCCAAGCCACCTCAGCTGACCCCTCTCGATGTGGAGGAGCAGCGGCTCTACTCTGAGCTCCTCCCGGGTGACCGAGCTTCTCACCCTATCACTAAGGGATCGCCCAGCCACCCTGCGGAGAAAGCTCATTTCGGCCGCCTGTATCCGGGATCTTGTCCTTTCGGTCATGACCCAAAGCTCATGACCATAGGTGAGAGTAGGAACGTAGATTGACCGGTAAATCGAGAGCTTCGCCTTGCGGCTCAGCTCTTTCTTCACCACGACAGACCGATACATCGACCGCATTACTGCAGAAGCTGCACCGATCCGTCTGTCAATCTCCCGTTCCATCCTTCCCTCACTCGTGAACAGGACCCCTAGATACTTAAACTCCTCCACTTGAGGCAGGCACTCTCCACCAACCTGGAGTGGGCAAGCCACCCTTTTCCGACTGAGGACCATGGCCTCGGATTTGGAGGTACTGATTTTCATCCCCACCGCTTCACACTCGGCTGCAAACCGTCCAAGTGCATGCTGAAGGTCCTGGCTTGAAGGGGCCAACACGACAACATCATCCGCAAAGAGCAGAGACGAAATCGTGTGGTCCCCAAACCTGACACCCTCCGGCCCCTGGCTGCGCCTAGAAATTCTGTCCATAAAAATTACGAACAGAACCGGTGACAAAGGGCAGCCCTGCCGGAGTCCAACATGCACAGGGAACAAGTCTGACTTACTGCCGGCAATGCGGACCAAGCTCCTGCTTCGGTCGTACAGGGACCTGACAGCCCTTAGCAAAGGACCCAGGACCCCATATTCCCGAAGCACTCTCCACAGGATGCCGCGAGGGACACAGTCGAATGCCTTCTCCAAATCCACAAAACACATGTGGACTGGTTGGGCAAACTCCCATGAACCCTCCATCACCCTGTAGAGGGTATAGAGCTGGTCCAGTGTTCCACGGCCTGGACGAAAACCACACTATTCCTCCTGAATCCGAGGTTCTACTATCGGCCGTATTCTCCTCTCCAGAACCCTGGCATAGACTTTCCCGGGGAGGCTGAGAAGTGTGATCCCCCTATAGTTGGAACACACCCTCCGGTCCCCCTTCTTAGGGGACCACCATCCCGGTCTGCCATCCCAGAGGCACTGTCCCCGACTGCCACGCGATGTTGCACAGGCGTGTCAGCCAAGACAGCCCCACAACATCCAGAGACTTGAGGTACTCAGGGCGGATCTCATCCACCCCCGGTGCCTTGCCACCGAGGAGTTTCTTAACCACCTCGGTGACTTCAGCCCGGGTGATGGACGAGTCCACCTCTGAGCCTTCATCCTCTGCTTCCTCAATGGAAGACGTGACGGCGGGATTGAGGAGATCCTCGAAGTACTCCTTTCACCGCCCGACGACATCCCCAGTTGAGGTCAACAGCTGCCCACCTCTACTGTAAACAGCGTTGGTAGGGCACTGTTTCCCTCTCCTGAGGCGCCGGATGGTTTGCCAGAATCTCTTCGAGGCCAGCCGATAGTCCTTCTCCATGGCCTCACCGAACTCCTCCCAGGCCCGAGTTTTTGCCTCCACAACCACCCGGGCTGCAGTCCGCTTGGCCTGTCGGTACCTGTCAGCTGCCTCTGGAGTCCCACAAGCCAACCAGGCCTGATAGGACTCCTTCTTCAGCTTGACAGCATCCCTTACTTCCGGTGTCCACCACCGGGTTCGGGGATTGCCGCCTCGACAGGCACCGGAGACCTTACGGCCACAGCTCCGAGCGGCCGCTTCAACAATGGCGGTGGAGAACATGGTCCACTCGGACTCAATATCTCCAACCTCCCTCGGGATCCAGTCAAAGCTCTGCCGGAGGTGGGAGTTAAAGATCTCTCTGACAGGAGACTCGGCCAGACGTTCCCAGCAGACCCTTACAGTACGCTTGGGCCTGCCGAGTCTGTCCAGCTTCCTCCCCCGCCATCTGATCCAACTCACAACCAGGTGGTGATCAGTTGACAGCTCCGCCCCTCTCTTCACCCGAGTGTCCAAGACATATGGCCGCAGGTCAGATGAAACGACAACAAAGTCGATCATCGACCTGCGGCCTAGGGTGTCCTGGTGCCACGTGCACTGATGGACACCCTTATGCTTGAACATGGTGTTCGTTATGGACAAACTGTGACTAGCACAGAAGTCCAATAACTGAACACCGCTCGGGTTCAGATCAGGGGGGCCGTTCCTCCCAATCACGCCCCTCCAGGTATCACTGTCGTTGCCCACGTGGGCGTTGAAGTCCCCCAGTAGAACGATAGAGTCCCCAGTCGGAGCACTTTCCAGCACCCCTCCCAGAGACTCCAAGAAGGTCGGGTACTCTGCACTGCCGTTCGGCCCGTAGGCACAAACAACAGTGAGAGACCTATCCCCGACCCGTAGGCGCAGGGAAACGACCCTCTCGTTCACCGGGGTAAACTCCAACACATGGCGGCAGAGCTGGGGAGCTATAAGCAAACCCACACCAGCCCGCCGCCTCTCACCATGGGCAACTCCAGAGTGGTGAAGAGTCCATCCTCTCTCAAGGAGTGTGGTTCCAGAGCCCAAGCCGTGCGTAGAGGTGATCCCGACTACCTCTAGTCGGAACCTCTCAACCTCACGCACCATCTCAGGCTCCTTCCCCGCCAGCGAGGTGACATTCCACGTCCCTAGAGCTAGTTTCCGTGTCCGGGGATCGGGTTGTCTAGGCCCCTGCCTTCGACTGCCGCCCGATCCTCTCTGCACCAGCCCCTTATGGTCCCTCCTGTGGGTGGTGTGCCCAAAATACACATTTTGTTATAGTAAAAAGTGTCTGGTTTACAAGAACAAATAACAGGAGAACCACATTTCACCCACATTTTCATGTTTGTACAAATATTGATATTAGTTTTTGTTCAAACACATCATGATATTAAATCCCTCAACAAAACGTGAGAATAATTAAATGTTTGTAACAACATCGACTGCATGCACATAACGTGGCCACATTTAAAAATGGTTGAACTTCCCCTTTTATATTACTGTGCCAACCAACCCCAATTTCAGCTATGCTAAATGGAAATAGTTAATCTGCCAGCTTGTGTTGGGTCATTAAGCCAAATTAATATTGCAAAATACATTTTGGGCTGGTTGTATAATATGTTGTTCATATGTGCATACTTTATGAGCATAGTTACCATACCTCAGTATAGTATAGTTACCATACCTCAGTATAGTATAGTTATCATAACTCAGTATAGTATAGTTATCATACCTCAGTTAGCCATGAGATTCCAGATATTATTCTTTTTAAGGGATACATCTTTCCTGAGACCTATTTTGTCTCAACAGTGCCATTTTTACTTTGAGTGGCCAATAATCCCTGAATTTTTAAGGAGATGCCTTATATTGCAAGCAGATCCCATATGTGCACATTGGTCTATTTTCGCCAGGTCTGAACTAAAGACTCATAAAAAAACAACACCAAAAACAGGCCCTCCTAGTCCTTCTGTCAAGGAAATGGTTTTACGACGTCTAGCACATGAATCAAACCAACATTTTCCGACATTTTCAAACTTCCCTCTCTGTTTTTGTCATCTGGCATCAGCCACTATAATCCTTGCGTGGGCTTGCCATGCGGTCACCGCTGCTGAAAAACTCCTCTTTGAACCACAAACGGCAGCAGAAGCCATTTATCTGAGCTGGTCTAATTCAAACCAGATGTGAGGGCGTTGTGTACCCAGAACAACAGGCCTACATCCCAAATGGAAACTTTTTCCCTACATAGTGTGCTCCTTTTGACCAGGGGCCATGCAGCTGTGATCAAAAAGTAGTGCACTATATGAGGGTCCGCTTGTGATTTGGTATGTACAATAGGCATGTGAACACAAGGCCTCCCACATGAATGGGGGAAATTCTATTCTGTCCAACAGAATCAGCTGGGATGAAAACAATAGCCGTTTCACATTCTCTTTCCCTCTCTCTCTCTGTGGAGAATGTACATTTTATCTGCCTGTGTTTTTTTTTCCGTTACCGCCTTCCTGAAATCTGTTTAATAGAATTGTTCCCATTCCTCTTTCCAGTGCTATTTTGAGAGGTCTCATAAGCCCTTGCAAACCCCATGTGTGCTGACTTGTCCTGAAGAAGTCAGATTTTGTAACAGTTCCTCAGCTCATTCATTAGTGCCCGCAGTGGTAAAAGATTTAGCAGCATGAGACTAAAATGATGGTTTCTTTTCCCAAAAGGTTTTGGAAAACTCCACAGTCCTTTGATTTTCTTCTGTTTTGTTTGTGTGGAACAGGACTTTGAATCCTGGTTGCAACATGCTGAGAGTGGATCCAGCATTGACTAGCATAGACCAGCGTTGACCAGCATTGACCAGTGTTGACCAGCGTTGACCAACATTGACCAGCGTTGACCAGCGTTGACCAACATTGACCAGCGTTGACCAGCATTGACCAGTGTTGACCAGCATAGACCAGCGTTGACCAACATTGACCAGCGTTGACCAGCGTTGACCAACATTGACCAGCGTTGACCAGCATTGACCAGTGTTGACCAGCATAGACCAGCGTTGACCAGCATTGACCAGTGTTGACCAGCGTTGACCAACATTGACCAGCGTTGACCAACATTGACCAGTGTTGACTAGTGTTGACCAGCATAGACCAGCGTTGATCAGCATTGACCAAAATTGACCAGCGTTGACCAGCATTGACCAAAATTGACCAGCGTTGACCAGCATTGACTAGTGTTGACCAGCATTGACCAACATTGACTAGTGTTGACCAACATTGACTAGTGTTGACCAGCATTGACCAAAATTGACCAACATTGATGTGTGGGATGTTGGATAGGGACGCCTTATGTCACGAGCTCCTTGAGGTAGGTTGGGCACATGCAATACTGGTTTCTGGCTGTTGCAGTCACTCCCATCTCAGAATGTCTAGACCTTCTCGATCTCTTCCGGACCAGCTGGGCCATTTTCACCAATTGGTTATCAAGAAATTGATTATTATAATTTTTTTATTGTATGTGGCCCAAACACTCTTCAGGGCAATCCAGTTAATCAACCACCTACAAAGACAGAGAACCGAGTACCTGATGGGACAATCATTTGTTTAGGTCTGTAGAACTGACTTTCTCTGTCACTCCAGCTGACTGATTCCCAGGAAGACAAGTAGCATCTGAATTTCTCCAACTTCCTGAGAATTTCACCAACTTCCTGAGAATTTGCCATCTGTCCTCCATCTTTCATCTTGACATAAAACAAAAATAATAAGAAAAAAAGAAAAAAAGAAGTACATTTTGAGTCTTTTGTGTCCTCCTCACTGATATTTGATATATGATTCTCAGGAGGCTTTGTGCTGGCTAGGTAGGCTATTCTGGCAGAGCTAAAGGGTGTAGGTGCAAATGCAAACTGTTCTCTACAAAGTGCTTAACAAGCCATTCTGCAGCATTTATGTTCAGCCTCAGCATTAACCCCCGATGTCTAGAATGCATGTAATACATCTCAAAGCTCTGTGTGGTAACAACCTGCAGACGTAAGCCTTGAATGACACATGCTAACAAACGGCTCCCACACTGACACATGACCCGTGCACACTAACATGCAACACAACAAGCCACACTCTTATTAAAGGCTTACCTGAGTTGGGTGTTAGTGTGTGTGTGTGTGTGTTGTGTGTGTGTGTAAGCCTTGAGTGAATGAGTGTATGTGAGGTGTCAGAGATGAGGCAGAGCCCTTGGCAGACTGTATTTTCCGAGCTAAGAAGAGCTGAGTGGGCTGAGAGCATCAGAGGCTTTATCCGATCTGTTTGGGCTGTCTCTCCGGGCCAGAGCCCACCTGTCGACACCCCTCCTCCACCACAAGTCCTACCCGTCCCTACATCCCCCTAATTCCATTCCCCCTCTCTCTCACCCTGCGAAGCGAATCCCCCCCCCCTCCCACTTTACTCCTGGTGTGTCTCCAGTTCGGTTATCCGTCTTCATCTGGACCTGTCACACAGCCCCACGCTGCACCACAGAGAGAGGCCCTGGACGGCCAAGCAGAGTACACTAGGTGCCCTTGGCGAGACAGATAAGCCGATGTTATATGATTATGCGGCGCAGTGTTATTGTGCAACCCATGATTCACACTCTGCTCTAATTGCTGCGCCGCTCGCTTGTGCATGTTTCAGCGTGGGCGGAAAAGGAGAGAGCGGGGGGGGGGGGGGGGGGGGGGGCGGTAAGCGTTTTTACCGCTCTCACAGGTCAGTGTTCGGGATGTGAGGAGGCGGAGGGCAGGAGGCGTACAGGGCGGTAAAGCGTGGCCCGCGTAGACCAACCACAGTGACCCGTTTTTTTTTTCTCCTTTTTATGCTGCTCCTGTAAACAAGGACTCGTTTACACAGGAATGACGCACATTGGGACAGAAAGTGAAGGCCGCTGGAGAAAGAGCACTGATAATAAAGCTGACTAAATCCGGTACTCTCCATATGCTGTCAAATACCTGAAATCATTCAAATCAAATACCTGAAATCCTTGTCATGAATTATTCAGCATTATGTAATTGCATGACATCATTAGAGAATGGATTTCCTAACAGGTACGAGTGCAGTTAGCCCACGAGTAACACTCATCCTGACTGCAAAACTGATTGCGCTTATCTTCTCCTCCCCGGAGGTGGCCATTTTGGAAATTATTTGAAAACTTGGATTGTTGAAAACAAATGGTATCTCAGGTGACCCTGGAAGAATGAAGTGTGGTGTGAAGCGGTTTGAGTGTGTACGAGGGGGCTACCAGTAAGAGATGACCTTGTGGTGGAGAACACACACACAAACAGTCTTCTTTTGAGTTCAGTAAGACTAATGGGCATTTTGTGTGTTTTTGTGTGTGTGTGTGTGTGTGTGAAAGAGATCTGGCTAGTTTCAGCTACCTGCCAGTTCCTATCTGTGCCAAGCCAACCTGCTCTTATGTTACAATAGGGGTGGGGAGCCAAGTCTTAACATGAATGTTTCATACTTTGAAGGTCAAACACAGATGAATCATTTTCAAGGCGAGGACAAGCAACAGTTGACAGCAAGCTGAATAGCAGTTGATGTACAATAGAATCATCACACATTTCCTGTATCTTTTAATGTTTCAGCCAGTTGTTATCACCCATGGTCTGGGACTGTCTAGCAGTGTGAGCTGCTAACCCTAACACAGATGTATGAGTCAGCATGGGTTTGAATTGGGCCAAATAACCTTTGACTCCCCTTATCTTTCCTGTCTTCCCAACACTACCATAAAATGTGCGATAGGACTGGGACTGTCCCACTTTTTATGAAATTCCTAAAAAAGGGATTACTATGCACTATACATTTTTATGCTTAAAGTCATACATTGGTATACTTGTGTGGTCCTGTAACTGTCTATCAACATAATTAAGTGGTGTATATATTATCTTTCTAATAAATAAGTAAGAAGTTGTACTAATTGTGTTTTCCGAAGACCTTTTGAGAGGGTGGACAATTGTCACTTTTTTCATAGTTTTGTACTGATGCAAATCAAATGAGCTCTGATGTTGACATGAATGCGAGAGTTCAGAATGTTCCGGATTATTTGGTCTGTCTGCCGGCAACCACAGTGACATGTACCATGAGGTGTTTTCAAACAGGCTGTACTCTGATTGGCTCACCTGACTCCTAGGTTGGATTACATCATCGCAAAGCACTGTTTTCACCTTCATGCCAAAAGCAATACTCATTGTAAATGCACTCCCCGGACTTTTTCTGTCACCAGATTGCCCAATGATCTAGATAAGGGAGTTACTGAACCATCAGGCCATGCTGACCTCTCTCGTCAGAGAGTTAACTATTAAACCCACATTGGCTCCAAAGGTAAACTGTTAATACATTAGGTTGTAAGTAGATTATAATAAAGACATGCCTTAAGGTCATAGATTATACCAGAAGAAGGGGTTAACTCAGAAATATATCTATCAGCAAACTATCTTGTATGTTTGTCTATCCAATGAACATATCAGATGTTATTTTCCAACTATTCTCACGTGCTTTGCCACCAACACAGTGGAAAACCTTGAAGTATTGCTAGTCCGATGCATTTACAGAATAGCCGTTAAACAAACAATTGTTTACTCTTGTTCAAATACCATGCATAAAATGCAATGTCAAAGGTCACAGCCCTTGTGTATGGTAATCTTAAATTGGTCTTTCACTGGTCATATCTAGCACTGAGATTTTTTCCAAACAATTATTTATTTCCCCCAGCAAATTCTTGTGTGTCGCAATGGGCGATGGAGTGATGTTGAGGTCAAGGGCGGTGTTGAAACACAAGTGTTAAGGTCAGCCACTATCTCTGGATGCTGGTCACTGGGCACCGCGGTCACATGCCTTACAGAAACATTTCAGCCACTCTGACTCAATGAGCCTGATTGTCCAATGGCCAAGATGTGATCTCAACAGGGAAAAGTATTTATGAGCTCCACAGTGAGATGCGTTGCTTGGCCTAAACACTTAGAGCAAAATGTATTACGCTCAGTAGGAAGTTTCACAATGGATTGCAGTGTTATTGATCAGTTATTTAACCAATTGTCTACGCTTGGACCATGGAACTATCATCAATTTATTTTCTCCCAAAGACACAAACACAAGTAGATAATACCTATTAATTTGAAAAACTACTGAATTGGAACTCAACTTTTGTTCAAACAAGATCTTTTGTTTTGGGATTATTCTCCATGCTTGACTTAGCAAATACCTCATGGCTCATTTTGGGCCCAATAAATCAAGGCTCTCAAGGCTGAATAGCCTTCCACAGACCTCAATTGTAACAAAGCCAAGTGTTTATTGGTGGATTTCCGTCTGTTGCCATCTTAACAGCAGGTAGCCAGCTGTTTTTCTGCTGTTTTTCTGTCATATTTTGCACCTTTGTTCGGCCAGAGCTGACATCATTTTAAACAATGAGAAACAATTCCAGGAAAAGGCAGCAGAAAAAACTCTGTCCTTACACTTCCGTTGCCTCCTGACGCCTTCCGTCTTCTGAACACGGATCTCAACTGTATTCCTGACTTTGGTCACACAGTGAAAAAAAATCCAAATATTTAAGATAGATACAACAACTGTAATCATCTGCTATCTTGCGACATTACAACCTAATTGAATAAGGCGTGTGGGCGCGTGCAGGCTTGTGTGTGTGCGTGTGTGCTTGTGGATGCCACGTGTTTGTAAAATGTCTTTCAACGTCCAGGTGACAAAATTGGCCAACGTACAGAGGCTATAGCCTCTCAAAAGACACATGATAAACCTACCCAGCTCCAGGTTCTGCACTTTGGCATCATCATTTTCAATCGGTTGCAAAAGAGTCTGTGACTTCTCTCAAGCACTGGCGAGCGGCCCTATGTAATGATGGTCAGCAAGCCACAGTGCCAGGCCTAATACTGCATTTTCAGTAATAAGACTGTGTGTGCAGTGTTTCCACTCTACTAAAAGCGCTTATAGGCAAATGGCTAGGTCCCCATTTGGCAGTGTTCCCACAAGATTAGCAACTCTGCAAGCATATGCTGCTGCCCGGCTGGAGATGGTAAATGAGGCAACAAGTCGAATATGAACCCTGCCTTGAATACTAGATAAATCAAGCCTGACTTTTCCAATCAATCGAGGCAAGGTTTGTGGAACATCGCTCCTGTTGGGAGCTTTACTTTGCTATTTCAGTGCCACTGTGTAGGCGAGAGTTTAGATTTTTCCCTCAGAAGCGTAGGCTTTCTCTTTTCAAGCGCTGCAAAATTGTAATGAGTTTAGCGGCCTGTTGTGTGTGTGGGAGATTGAAGGTTCTGCTTTTTGACCCGAATCAGTGGCTAACTTCAATTTTTTTTTTTTAAGAAAAAAATGCAAGAAGAGGAAAACATGTGCCTTTCCTTTTACTTTGGCAGGACAGCCAAGGACACCAACTCAATGAGAATTGTTTGAATGACATGGGCAGTCACACATCATCTGAAGGATCTTTATTCAGTAAGGGTTGTTGATGGTTTGTGACCTTTTCAGGCTCGTTATTATACACGCTTCACAGCATGAAAAGGTTGTCAAGGATGTCATTTACCAATGATTTGCATGAAATGGACCCACATGACCCTAACTGCATCAACTCAACAGTCGTGGTTGGTTTCTGGCAAACCAACTGTCACAAACACGGGCACACACTTAAGATATACACATTTAGAGGCAGGATTTCACTTTTTGAAATACTTATTTACAGTCATTATTGTTATCCAGCAGCAAGCTAAATTACAATCTTATATTATCTGACTGTCTTTATCTCGGAAAATGTCATTGATTAGATTTTTCAAAACAACTATGTTCACAGTGGATGGTACTTGGGCCACTGATGTGATGCTTGGTGTCTTGCAGTCAAGTAGGTGTCTCTTAATTCTACAACAAGAAGAGAACATGTATTTCTTAAGTTTAGGAAATGTTCTTGTACTCATGCTAATGCATATGAATTCCAAGGAGAGCAAACCGGTTAGCCTGAACAATAGTAAGACTTTTCTCATTTTCATGCCATGAAAATACCATGGTATCGAAAAAGTCATTAAAGATGATTCTCCTTCCTTTCCTTCATCCACCTCTCGTTCTTCCTCTTCCTCTCACTTTCTCTGATGTTGCCCTTCATTGTTACCAAACACAAGTGATCTGACCTGTGGCACTTTTTATTCAAGCCAACATCCAGATTGCTTGTTGAAAAATTATGTCTGTTGGTGTCTACAGAACACCTCGACAGGTGTGTGTTAGAATTCATTTGAGTTTGGCATTTTGAAATGTAATGTTTTCTACATGACAACATGATGACAATTGTGCTATACAAAGAGTGTTGAGTGTAGAGTTTTCAGGAAAGTGCGAACGAATCAAAAATGTGTTTGAAAATAGTTGAATAGTGCCTGTCTACGGGTGGTGCTAAATGGTTTTCCTTCAGGAACCTAGATGGTTTTGTGTATATAGAACCAGTTTCAATGGGTTATCGACCGTTAACAACAGCTCTGAAAACTTCAATGAAACATGGGTCCAGTTGTTATCCATCATTATCATTTTTGACAGAACAGTGAAGACAGCTCAGACAAAAGACACAAAACTTTAATCATGTCGAACAAAATGTAAACATTTGGTCAATGCCGAATCAGCTCCCTTTAGTATGAACCCCTTCAACACGTGTGAAAAAAGCTCTTTGCACAATTGGTCAAGCAGCAATCAGTCCTTATCCATGCATAAAAGAGGTCACCAATGAGTTGTTATTTGCAAGATTGGACCAAGCAAGGGGCGGGCACGAACAAAGGAAAGGTTGAGGGACCCCGTAGAGGAAAAAGGATTCAGATGGAGGGGTGGTGGAGTAGCTCAAAGGGGAGTACAAAGAGTTATAGTTTCAGATGAATTTTGTGCTCCAATTACTGACTGTGTTGTCCATCAAGGCTTTTCCATGAGAAAGGCTTGGCAGTGGGTCCAGCACAATGTTAGTAGGTCAAGTGTGGCATCAATAGTATGAATATTCAAGATTATACACAACTGTTCAAAAATTTGGGGTCACTTAGAAATGTCCCTGTTTTTTAAATAAAAGCATTTTTTGTCCATTAAATAAAAAAATCTGAAATACAGTGTAGACATTGTTAATGTTGGATATGAGTATTCTGGCTCTAACCAGAATAGAAAGAACAGTGGGAAGTCCAAAGCACAACTGAGAAGAAGGATGCAAAGAAAATGTAGGGGGCTGTGTAAAATGGCAAGAAAAACAGAATGAAATAATGTGAAAATAATTGAAACCCGATATTCAATAGAAAATAGAACAAAGACAACATATCGAATGTTGAAACTGAGAAATTTGATTTTGTCTGGAAAAATATAGGCCTACTAGAAAAAAGCTGGGGCAGGGGCAATACAATACTGGAAATGTTGTGTAATGCAAAAAAACTCCATGCTGGAACATCTCACAACTAATTAGATTAATTGGCAACAGGTCAGTAACATGATTGGGTATAAAGAGATCATCCAAGAGAGGATGAGTCTTTCAGAAGTAAAGATGGGGAGGTGTTCAACACTAAAATTGCAAAGGGTTTGGGGATCTCATCATCTACAGTACATAATATAATTAAAATATCTGGAGAAATCTCTGTACGCAAGGAACAAGACCAAAAACCAATATTGGATGGCCGTGACCTTCGGGCCCTCAGACGGCACTGCATTAAAAATAGACATGATTCTGTGGTGGGCATCACTGTATGGATTCAGGAACACTTCCGAAAACCATTGCCTGTGAACACAGTATGTCACTGCATCCACAAATGCAAGTTAAATATATATCATCCAAAGAAGAAACCATATATAAAAAAGATCCAGAAATGCGGCTGCCCTCTCTGAGCCCGAGCTCATTTAAGATGGACTGAGACGAAGTGCAAAACTGCCCTGTGGTCTGGCGAATCAACATTTGTCAGACCACTTCTTCTGACAATTTAACATTTAAAAATTTAAAATTCTTATTGGGAATCATGGACGCCGCATCCTCCGGGCTAACGAGAAGAGGGACCATCCGGCTTGTTATTAATGCTGAGTTCAAAAGCCAGGGGTGTAGAGGTGCATTAGTGCACATGGCGTGGGTGACTTGCACATCTGTGAAGGCATAATTAAAGCTGAACACCACATATACAGCGCAGGACAAAATGTAGAGACCACTGCACCTTTTTCTTACCTTTCCAAAAAAGTTGAAAAGGAAGGTTTTGAGTGAAGAATAGAAGCGTTCAATTTGCAGTGGTCTCTTAAAAACCTTCCTTTTCAACGTTTTTGGAAAGGAAAGAAAACGGTGCAGTGGTCTCTTTTTCTGTAGCTGTTGGTTTTGGAGCAACATATGCTGCCATCCAGATTACGTATTTTTCAGGGAAGGCCTTGCTTATTTCAATTATGCTTATTGCTTATTGCCAATCCACATTCTGCATGTATTACAACCGCATGGCTCCATTGTAAAAGAGTCCGGGTGCAAAACTGGCCTGCTTGCAGTCTAGACCTGTCACCCATTGAAAACATTTGGTGCATTATGAAACAAGAAATACAACAAATACAAGGAGACCTAGAACAGTTGAAGAGCTGAAATCCTATATCAAGCAGGAATGGGAAAACATTTCAATTTCAAAACTACAGCAATTAGTCTCCACAGTTCCCAAATGCTTACAGAGTATTGTTAAAAGAAGAGGAGATGCAACACAGTGGTTAACATGCCCCTGTCTCAACAGATGTTGTTGGCATCATATTAAAAATGGGCATCAAATTCAAAATGTGCATGTATTTTTCCAAAAACAATAAAAATTTTCAGTTTGAACATTTGATATGTTGTCTCTGTAATATTTTCAATTAGATATATAATTGCATTTTGTTTTTATTTGCTTTTTACATGGCATCCCAACTCTGATTGATCAAAATCTATTTTGCCTTTTATTTAAAAAAAACTAAAATACCAAACAAAAATACAAAAAGCAGATCTAGTACTTTAGTGGAAAACATTAATCTTTATTATCTCACACCCACATAGACCCACACACACACACACACACACACACACATCCCTTTTGAAAGGACAGAAAACAGCCCATCCTTACAATGCAGGCCCATGACATCACACGCTACCTAACACAAACCTGCCTGGTATTGTTATCCCTCAAAACATTGAACAGGAAAGACAAGAGGAAACACACACATACACCAGTGTATGAATGGCAGTCCCCAAACATAACACTAAATCCACACCATGTGCTGAGCAGAATAGATAGAGAGAATGAGGGTGGGGACTCAGGCTAGCCACAGGGCAAGTGTGTGTGTGTGTGTGTGTGTGTGTGTGTGTGTGTGTGTGTGTGTGGTGTGTGTGTGTGTGTGTGTGTGTGTGGTAAGCAAGGCGGGTTCACAGAATGATGAGACTCAAACAAACCCTGCTTACTCAGCAACTCCTGTGCCGGGGCCTATTTCAATCGCTTTTTTTAACAGCTCGCATCACGGCAGCCCCGCTGAATAGCCCAGAGATGCGTCACAGCCTTCATAGCTGACTGGCCTGATATATCTCTGACAGAGTAAGCATGGCGAGAGAGAAAGAGAGAGAAAGAGAGGGATGGATGAAGTGAAGTGAAGTAGGCTTTGCAGCCAAAGAGTAAGTTTGCCTTTTCATAGTATGTACAGAGGTAGATATTTCCATATGCACCAGTATCATGATGGAAAAAAGCACAGTGAAAAAACCATAACGATCGGCCAAATCGGAGGTGAAATTGGAGCAACCATCTTTGTCCCGACTGCTGTTGTTGTTATTGTAGAAGGCCAACCAGATGTCCCCCCACGGACGTCCTTCTCTCCATTTCTTTTCACATCGACTTCCCTCTGGTTTTTATTTTTATTTTCCCTTCTTTAGTTCTTGCCCCTCCTTCTTCCCAGTGGGAGAACAGACAGGGCTGACCCAGATCTCAGAATGTGGATGTGGTTGCATGCAGGGAGTGAGGGATGAAAGAGGTGGGGAGGGGTGGAGTGGTTTGCGATGTCAGGAACGCAACACTTCAGTGGAAAAGTTGCATCTGGAACAACGGTTGTATGACAATTTTCCTGCGGTTGTTAATTATTTGTACATTTTCTATCCATTAAGTCAGCTTTTCCAGAGTAAAATTAGGGCAAGACCCAAGCATCATTGAAGAAGTCAGGATTTCATGGTAAACAATAGTCATGGGCATGTGGTTTTTTCAGTGAGCCAGCTCTTGTGGCTCCTTTCAATGGAAAGAAGTGAAAATCCCCAGTGTAAGGCGAAAACGTTTAATCAATTACGTTAGAACATGAAAGGTACTTTCAAATAGGCTACTTCTTATCTGTTAGATTGCGTGCTGTCTTCTTTTTGGTTTATACTGACGTTATCCTACTTTAAGGAACACAAAGATGATTGTGAAAGTGGTTTCTCATCTATTTATATTACTGCAGTGCGGAAATGCAATCTTCTGTTAATCATTTTGTAACTTATCTCCCAAAGATTTCATTGGAGCCTAAAAAGGAAAGTACAAAAAAAACAAATAACCATTACAAATTGCTCAAAAGCTTGTAGACCTGTTTTAGTTTTGCTTCGTAACATGCAACCTAATCAAATAAGTTACAATATTTTTTTCGTGCTGAACCTCAGTGTGACTCAAACCCACAACCCTGTCATCAGGAGTCCCTTTCACAATCAACTGAGCTACATGGGACTAAACAATACCCATCAACTGAGCTCTTTACAGTAGCAGGGAGAGAAACATCAATTGTGGAAGGAGAGACATTCTTTTCAGTGTAATGAGCTTTTTTATCTCCTTATCGGGAGGCCCACGCAGGACCTTTAGCAAAGACTAGCTAAAGTTCACAGATTTCTCACCATGTGAAAAAAAAAAATCTCATTTTCTCATACTGCCTCATTTACTCAAATATCTCAATGGCTACAGATTGAAGCAGGTCCTCTATCTCTTTACATTTTAGTAATTTAGTTGAAATACTTATCCAGAGTGACTTACGGGAACAATTACGGGTGAACTGCCTTGGGGGAATTCGTCTTAATGGTCAAGGACACCACAAAAGATATTTCAACTTGCTGGCTCATGGATTTACTCTAGCAACATTTCAGTTACTGGTCAGATGCTTAAACCACTATGCTGTCTGCCCCCCTCTTAAAAACTATTCTAAGATCAGACTTGTTTCACATTAAACCAAATCCATTCCCAATTATCAACTGTTGAACAGGCTTAACCTCTAAGCCATGGTCCGAAGAAATGATTCAATTTTTCATTTTCCCATTGTTTCCTTTTGTCTTCATCACCCTACTACCTTCATCTCCTACTCTCTTTCCCCCTCAGTCTTCCCCATCCTGTCTTCTCCTTCACTCCCTTCATCTCCTACTCTCTTTCCCCCTCAGTCTTCCCCATCCTGTCTTCTCCTTCACTCCCTTCATCTCCTACTCTCTTTCCCCCTCAGTCTTCCCCATCCTGTCCTCTCCTTCACTCCCTTCATCTCCAACTCTCTTTCCCCCTCAGTCTTCCCCATCCTGTCCTGTCCTCTCCTTCACTCCCTTCATCCCTATCTCTTTTCACTGGTTAACAATGGGGCGTCTCCCATGCTGAGGTGAATTTGATCCCTTCGCCTATCTGTCCCTCTGTTCCTGCAGCGGCAACCAGATCTCGCTGAGAGAAGCTGACCCACAACTTCACAGGGGATCGGGTGGCGGCCATATTGAATCAGCTGAATAAGTGCGCATAGTATCCGTTTACCGTATTCCCCAATAGAATAGGACAATGGGGGGGGGGGAGACAGGCAAGAGGCCCTTAGATAGATAGACGGGGCACTGAGGTGATGAGGATTGATTATTGCAAGCTAAAGCATTCACATGCTAACACTAGCGTAGCATAACGCTAAGTTCCGTTTGACAATAAGTGGAGTTAAGTGTTTTTGTACTTGGTTGGTCTTCACTTAACAGGGATGTACAGTCTTTAAAGTTGAACCTTGGACTATTTGAGGACAAAATAAGTGAAATAGTTTGGTTGCTTGTGAAATCTATGTTTTTTCGGAATTTTGGCAAGAGTGAATATGTTAGCACTGATAGCATCCATAATAACTACATTATGTGGGTCTGTTTGTGTACTCATGCATTACTTTTGTGTCTGCTGACTATGTGCATGTGTGTCTGTACGTGTTTGTACATTTATTACTATACTAAGTATAGTAACCCATGGAAAATCAAAAACATTTAGGACATTTTGCAGATCTTAAATTGTACAAATAAAACTAAGACTATTTAGGCTTCAGGTTAAGGTCTGGGTTATATAATTCATTAAAGAATTACAGGTTACAGGTTAGGGTTAGTAGTTAGGATTAGGCTTAGGTATAGGATTGGGGTTTTGGGTTAAGGTTAGTTTTAGGTAAGGATATGTTTTAGGAAATATTCAAATGTTTTCATGTATATTTTCAGGCATCTTCATGCCTTAATACACAGGGCAAAATGAGATTTCTCATAGGAAAAGATCTTGGTCCCTGAAAAGTCCTGACAAGTATAGTAAAATAAGTGTTTGTCTGAATGTATGTGTGTGTGATTGCCTTATGCGTCTGTCTGTGGGAGGTGAGGAAATGTCTCTATTCAGCTGGGGAGACACCAAACCACAAATGAACAGTAAACACCCATTCACACACACACGCACTCACGCACACACATAAACACACTGCGAAGTCTGTGTCAAGTCTAAATTTCACACCCACGGCTCAAATAGCTCATCCAAACTGTACCAAAACTCCTCCTCTAATACAGACATAGCTAATGGAAGAAAAAAATTAAGCTGTACACACACACTCACACCAACATAAACATACACTAACATACAAACAGTAGCCCTTTTCGCCCAATAATTTCTCAAACCAAAAATTTCTTCAGTGGTACAATGTTTTCTGCAAGTTATAGGCAGTGCTAAAGAATATTTCAAATTAAACCAAGAATTGAACCGGGCAGTCCACAAGTGCAAACCTAAGACTATCAAAGATCTTGAAATGTGTTACATTGAGGTATGGTCCAAGATCCCAACAAAGCTCAGAGCCAACCTTGTCAGACTCAGTGTTTTCTGGAAAAATATCTTACTACTAATTTAAAGATTTTGTGTTTGAGAAATTATTGTATTGAAATAAAAGTATACGTCTCGTCTTCTTGTTTGAGCCCAAAATATGACTCATTATGACACAATATATTCACTTTTGCCTAATTTCATGACAGGTGCCAATATGTCTTGAGTTCATGTTCATGTCCTAGGGATTCTATAAGCCTGTGAGTGTGTGGTGTTCTCCAGGTGCCCATTAATGTAGGTGTATATATGTGTGTGGTGTTCTCCAGGTGCCCACTACTGTAGGGGTGTATATATGTGTGTGTGGTGTTCTCCAGGTGCCCATTAATGTAGGGGTGTATATGTGTGTGTGGTGTTCTCCAGGCGCCCACTACAGTAGGGGTGTATATATATGTGTGTGGTGTTCTCCAGGTGCCCATTAATGTAGGTGTATATATGTGTGTGTGGTGTTCTCCAGGTGCCCACTACCATAGGGGTGTATATGTGTGTGTGTGGTGTTCTCCAGGCGCCCACTACAGTAGGGGTGTATATGTGTGTGGTGTTCTCCAGGCGCCCACTACTGTAGGGGTGTATATATGTGTGTGTGGTGTTCTCCAGGCGCCCACTACAGTAGGGGTGTATATGTGTGTGGTGTTCTCCAGGCGCCCACTACTGTAGGGGTGTATATATGTGTGTGTGTGGTGTTCTCCAGGCGCCCACTACAGTAGGGGTGTATATGTGTGTGTGGTGTTCTCCAGGTGCCCACTACTGTAGGGGTGTATATATGTGTGTGTGGTGTTCTCCAGGCGCCCACTACAGTAGGGGTGTATATATGTGTGTGTGGTGTTCTCCAGTTGCGCACTACCATAGGGGTGTATATGTGTGTGTGGTGTTCTCCAGTTGCGCACTACCATAGGGGTGTATATGTGTGTGTGGTGTTCTCCAGGCGCCCACTACCATAGGGGTGTATATATGTGTGTGTGGTGTTCTCCAGGCGCCCACTACAGTAGGGGTGTATATGTGTGTGTGTGCTGTACTGTAGGAAGATGTGACTACTCAGCAGACTGAATGGAAAATTGCCGGAGGGGCCTGCAGTGTCGGAGCAGATGGGTGGGCCAGCATGGTGCACCCACATGCCACTGCGTCTGTCTGTCTGTGTCTTTCTGTGTGTGTCTATGTGTGTGTGTGAGTTTGTGTTTGTTTCTGTCTTCATACTTGTTCTGTAAAGGGAGACATGACGAGGTCTCCCTAGTTATCATGTGACCGTCTTTTTTCCCCATTTGTCTCTATGCCCCATCACATTTGACTTGACATGTTTGGAGTACAGTATGTCAAAATGGGACCTTATTATCTCTTTATCATTTTGGAATGAAAGAACTTTAAGAAGACGTCATTTGTTTTTTGGACACAATAATTTGAATGACAAACACAAATACGTATTTTTAATGTCATATCAACCACAATTTTATATTGTCAACTTCTTATGCAAGTAAGGTTTGGTTACTGATCAAATCCTGCTAGGCTACCTAACATGGAAAAGCACCTGGTTACTTAGAGCACGTTGTTTGCCAAGTCCTACAAGTAGGGTGATTTGAAACACAGAAACACTTTAGCCATGAACACTCACTTTTTCTGTGCTTTCAAACACTCACACGAGGTGAAGGCATGTCCAGCTAACTGAAACACACAAACACGCACATACAGCTGGAGATGCTTTATATTTAAGTTATTTAGCAGAAGCTCTTGTCAGGAGCCACTTACAGTAGTGAGTGCATGTGATTTTCATACTGGTCCTCCTTGGTAATCGAACCCACAACTATAGGGTTACAAACCCCATGCCCTTGATCTACAAACACTACCAGGGCTAGAAAACACAAGCACATGCTATCACACGCAGCACAACAAAAACTCACAGTGTTACAACAGTTTTCAACATTTGTCCAGCGAGTATAGAAAAACATCTAGGATCAATGCGAAAACTTCGCTTCATGCAAGTAAAGGACAAGATAAGCAGGATCTCCTGCACAATGATTAGCAATAGCGTTAGGTATTCATTCTGACTGGTCAAGTTGTACACTCACCTAAAGGATTATTAGGAACACCTGTAAAATTTCTCATTAATGCAATTATCTAATTAACCAATCACATGGCAGTTGCTTCAATGCATTTAGGGGTGTGGTCCTGGTCAAGACAATCTCCTGAACTCCAAACTGAATGTCAGAATGGGACAATTTTGAGCGTGGCATGGTTGTTTGTGCCAGACAGGCCGGTCTGAGTATTTCACAATCTGCTCAGTTACTGGGATTTTCACGCACAACCATTTCTAGGGTTGACAAAGAATGGTGTGAAAAGGGAAAAACATCCAGTATGCGGCAGTCATGTGGGCGAAAATGCCTTGTTGATGCTAGAGGTCAGAGGAGAATGGGCCGACTGATTCAAGCTGATAGAAGAGCAACTTTGACTGAAATAACCACTCGTTACAACCGAGGTATGCAGCAAAGCATTTGTGAAGCCACAACACGCACAACCTTGAGGCGGATGGGCTACAACAGCAGAAGATCCCACCGGGTATCACTCATCTCCACTACAAATAGGAAAAAGAGGCTACAATTTGCACAAGCTCATCAAAATTGGACAGTTGAAGACTGGAAGAATGTTGCCTGGTCTGATGAGTCTCGATTTCTGTTGATACATTCAGATGGTTGAGTCAGAATTTGGCGTAAACAGAATGAGAACATGGATTCATCATGCCTTGTTACCACTGTGCAGGCTGGTGGTGGTGGTGTAATGGTGTGGGGGATGTTTTCCTGGCACACTTTAGGCCCCTTAGTGCCAATTGGGCATCGTTTAAATGCCACAGCCTACCTGAGCATGGTTTCTGACCATGTCCATCCCTTTATGACCACCATGTACCCATCCTCTGATGGCTGTATAATGTTTGGTGTAATGTTTGGTGGTAATGTTTGGGAAAGGCTTAAAACAAAATTCACACTCACACACACACAACATTCCTTTTTCGTCTCTGAACAGATTCAAGTGGCTGCCCAATCCGCAATGCCTTACAAAACCACCATTCTATTTAAAGGGGCACTGTTTAGAATCCCTCCTGTAATGTTTACAAGACTGAATTGAAACAATAACATGACTTGTCTCCACCTCTTCCCTTGCTGAGAACGGAATGGCTTTATAGGGTGGGAGGAATAGTACTAGCTAGTACAGGGTGGGGGAATAGTACTAGCTAGTACAGGGTGGGGGAATAGTTCTAACTAGTAGAGGGTGGGGGAATAGTACTAGCTAGTACAGGGTGGGGGAATAGTACTAACTAGTGCAGGGTGGGGGAATAGTACTAACTAGTGCAGGGTGTGGAAATAGTTCTAACTAGTACAGTGTGGGGGAATAGTACTAACTAGTGCAGGGTGGGGGGAATAGTATTAACTAGTGCAGGGTGAGGAAATAGTACTAACTAGTGCAGGGTGGGGGGAATAGTATTAACTAGTGCAGGGTGAGGAAATAGTACTAACTAGTGCAGGGTGGGGGGGTAGTACTAACTAGTACAGGGTGGGGGGAATAGTACTAGTTAGTACAGGGTGCGGGAATAGTACTAACTAGTACAGGGTGGGGGAATAGAACTACAAGTGTCTATAGCAAGTATGAAGTTGGAAAAGCAATTTTCTACCGGCTGAGCTACATGTTTTTCGCAGTTGGACAAACGGTTCATACAGATGTGGATCTGATGTGAAATGGCTCGGTACACATACACATACACAGACATAGACACACACACACACACTCACACTCATACAAACACTTTACACACATGCATGCACTTTCGTCTCTTATACAGATTACCAAGAGAGTGCATGTGCACAGTCAGTGGCATGCAAACAGTACACATTCTCACATGAATGCACAGATGAACAGTCATACCCTCACACGCAAGGACACTCAAACACAAACACAACCCCCCTGGCAGCTGCTCTTGGGTCTTATGCTTTCTCCCCCTCTGTCCTCGTAACCTCGGATTCACCCTGTTACAAACACAGCCGAAAAATCCTCCTTCCTCGCTCTCCGCCTCTCTCCCTGCTTTTCTTCTCTCATCCGTCTACCTCCCCTTTATTCTGCTCTCCCTTCCTCCCTCTTCTCCAGACCCTCATCCCTTTCTGCCTTTGCATTTAATCTACGGAGCAACAGAATCATCCACCATCACTCTCTCTTCCTATCTCTCCCACTCTCTTACTATAACTGTCTCACTGTCTCTGCAGTGTTCTTTCTACATCTTTATCCCTATCTCTTTCTCTCTTCTTCTCTTTCCGTATATAGCTGTCTGTCTTTCTCTCTACCTTTCTCTTACTATTTGTATCTCTCTTTCACTCTCACTCTCAAATAGTTAACCTCCATTCAGCCTCATAAATAATCGGTAACAAAACCAGAATATTTTGTATTGCTAATAAGGCATGTGTCTATCAATTATAAGCAGTGGTCAGACACAGACCTGTTAAGTGAGATCTGCGGGGGCCTTTCACACAAACACCCAAAACAACACCCACTAAAACACTTACACAAACACAAACACACACACACACACAGACCCAAACCTACCTTACCTGACTCATAGAAATGGTAAACTGCTGTAACTAGCGTTTTCCCATTTTTTATCTAATAAAGCGTCCCACTGAAGGGCTCTGGTGTCATCTCTTACATACACATGTACACATGCACACAGAACCATATACATAAAAACACAACATACACACACAACCATACACACACAACCATATACATACACACACAACCATACACACACAACCATACACACACAACCATATACATATACACACAACCATACACACACAACTATTCACACATAACAGCTGAACATCCATCCAAGAACTACTCATTCCAGACAGGATTACACTAGAGAAAAAATGAAGACGTAAAAAACTCTTGAAAACCGTAGAAATTGAATCAGTCTGGAATTGTGTATGGGCTTCTCAAACTGAGAAAGGGAAATCGTTCCATTCTGCCCTTAAGGAAAAAAAAATACCCAATTTGCTCCCAACATGCCAGCATACACACCTCTCCCATTCTGAAGTTTGGGTTAGAAAAGGGTCACTTCTTATCCGGATGGATCTTTTGTGCTAATGGCACCTAAAATAGTAGATCTCTTCAATCTACAACTAAATTAGAACATGAGCATCAAGCCTTATAGAAAAGAAAACAGCTGGCTACATCAGATGTATATGTTACATAAGGAACCCTGTTGTCTGATATTTATTTTGTTACTATTTTTCCTTAACAGGTAAGCTGATAAAGAACCAGTTATTGTTCACAGTTGCAACACACAGCTGCACTTGAATACAGTCACAAACACAAAGGTTCAAACGAATAGGCAAGAAATGAATTAAGTATGCCTATATGACGCCTTAGTCAGAAGTAGTGCGCTATTTAGGCAATAGGGCGCCAATTGTGACACATGCTGTATGTCTCTCCACCCTACAGGCTTCTGTGCTTTTCAACTTGATATTCTTCAGAGTCTAAAAACAAGTCAATGTCAGGGAATCAACCACAGTCACTCCCTATTGGTTTCTAAACGTTTTCCCCATCATGCCAAAGTCATGGCTTGCGGTCAATTGGTCGACACACCCCGAAGCTCCACCCTCCAGTAATAGTCTGGTTAGGGCCTAGTATATCAAGGGGACGGAAATACCGGAGACCATATATTCAAGAGCCGGCATGTTTATGTGCGTAGTTACAGTGGCAGACTATATATAGTCGCTTGCAGTGGGAGTATCACTTACATCGCCCTCAACTTTCAGCTGTTTGCAAGTGGAGGAGTTTTGATTTACGGCTGGGTGGTTTATGTTGCTGTGTTGAGGGAAATAAAAAAAAAGGATGTGCGCTCATCCCACGTTTTATAAGAGAGTGAATGTCAGTGTTGATTATGTTGATATTCCCTGAGACAGGGAACATTTACATACACAACATTTTTATGTATGCAATGCTTTTGTGGACTCATCCAAAGTAATGTGTGTGTGTGTGTGCATGCGTTTCTGCCCGCCTGTATTTTTGTCAGCTCGTCTGTCTGTGTCCCTGCTTACATGCCAGCAGGTGTCTGTGTTTGTGTGTGTCTCTGTGTGTATGCTGCTGCCTTAGCGCGTGTGGCTACTGAAACCTGTCCTCCCAGCATCCCTCTGTCACAGCTAGGCCATCTGGGATGTCAATAGGACCCCTAGTAACAACCCCATAAATCCCTCCACAAACACGCTTAGCCCACCTTACCCAGAATCCTCCATTGCACTGGTCCGGCTCCCTGCGGCTGACGCCAGGTGACAGGATTAGAGAGATTGGACACAGCAGGGAAGGTGTGTGTGTGCGTGTGTGTATGGCTGTGCGTGCCTGGGCATGTGTGTACATAAATTCAGTGCTCTCCAGCAACCTGGGTAAATATGAACATTCATTGTTGTAAAATAAAATGTAATTGTTGTTAATCAGCTTGATCTTACAGCATGAAATTCAAATGACTAAGATTTAATTGAGTGAACATATTTTTTTTTTTTATTATTCAAAAACCTGTGTGACACAATCATTGGCACCCATAAAAATCTTACGAACAAATCTAATTGATGTATATTCTGATGAGGATTTAATTTTTTTTAGTCTTTAGAAATAAAGATTTCCAACCATGCTCCAGTATACCTATCGACCTGTATTTTTCCTGTGTAATATTTATTTAGCCAATCTGATTTTATTAGCTGGCTAATAGGAAGAATCAAGTAAATGTGACAAACCTACAGGAGGGTAACAACATGAACATGGATGGAGTTAAACCCTACAGGATGGTAGGAACAGGGTTGGATGTAATACAAACAGGAGATCTCCCAGTAACAGGGTTGGAGTTAATACATACAGGAGATCTCCCAGTAACAGGGTTGGAGTTAATACATACAGGAGATCTCCCAGTAACAGGGTTGGAGTTAATACAAACAGGAGATCTCCCAGTAACAGGGTTGGAGTTAATACATACAGGTGATCTTCCAATAACAGGGTTGGAGTTAATACATACAGGAGATCTCCCAGTAACAGGGTTGGAGTTAATAGATACAGGTGATCTCCCAATAACAGGGTTGGAGTTAAAACATACAGGAGATCTCCCAGTAACAGGGTTGGACTTAATACATACAGGAGTTCTCCCAGTAACAGGGTTGGAGTTAATAGATACAGGAGATCTCCCAGTAACAGGGTTGGAGTTAATAGATACAGGTGATCTCCCAATAACAGGGTTGGAGTTAAAACATACAGGAGATCTCCCAGTAACAGGGTTGGACTTAATACATACAGGAGTTCTCCCAGTAACAGGGTTGGAGTTAATAGATACAGGTGATCTCCCAGTAACAGGGTTGGAGTTAATACATACAGGTGATCTCCCAGTAACAGGGTTGGAGTTAATAGATACAGGTGATCTCCCAGTAACAGGGTTGGAGTTAATACATACAGGAGATCTCCCAGTAACAGGGTTGGAGTTAATACATACAGGTGATCTCCCAATAACAGGGTTGGAGTTAATACATACAGGAGATCTCCCAGTAACAGGGTTGGAGTTAATACATACAGGAGATCTCCCAGTAACAGGGTTGGAGTTAATACATACAGGAGGGTAGATCTCCCAGTAACAGGGTTGGAGTTAATACATACAGGAGGGTAGATCTCCCAGTAACAGGGTTGGAGTTAATACATACAGGAGGGTAGATCTCCCAGTAACAGGGTTGGAGTTAATACATACAAGAGATCTCCCAGTAACAGGGTTGGAGTTAATACATACAGGAGGGTAGATCTCCCAGTAACAGGGTTGGAGTTAATACATACAAGAGATCTCCCAGTAACAGGGTTGGAGTTAATACATACATTGGACCTCACCAGGATCCTAATTCAGGAACAGACGTCTTACCCATTCATGGTTCAGATTCACATTAGCCATAGATGATCTGTTCCTAGATCTGTTGTCATACTGTAAGGGCAAGCTTTCTCCAGCATGAATGATAGAGAAGGGCACTCCAGTCCTTCAAAAGAGCCAGGCAGCAGGAAGCCTGATTGATGTTTGGGCTGAGAGACAGTAAAATCCTCTTTATAATCTCTCTCGTTCGTTCTCTGGAAGATCTAACAATAGCACTCCCTAATCTCTCTCTGTCTCTTTCATTCTGTCTCTCTCATTTCTCTCTATCTCTGTCTCTTTTTTCTCTCCTCTCTAGCTGTCTTTGTCTCTCTTTCTCTGTCTCTCTGCTGTGAATGGGATTGTGGTGAGATGGTGGTGGCACGCAGTGCGGTTTTAGAGGGGGAGCTGGTGCTGGGGGCTGGGGTGGTTGTTTTAGTGTAATGAGGATGTCTCAAAGTAGGACAAAAGTAAAGACTCTCTCAATTCAATTGACATTGCTTTATTGGCAATGCATAGTGTTCTCTCTCTGTCTCCTCCTCGCTTGTTGTCCATGACCCGTGCTTTTGGGAAAACAGCCCAGTGTTGGGATACTTCAGCCCCGTGACAAAACGCCTCTTCCTTATTTGTCCCTGTTCCCCCACCACTCCCTATCTCTCCGCATTACAGTGTTGGGTAAAATCCAGGCCACAGAAACACACACCAACACACACACACACACACACTTCGACATACACACACATTGGGCAGAGTCATGCCTTCATTACCCTGCCTAAGCTTTTTGCAGTGCTCCTCTGGTGTTCTATAGTGTTCTGTAAACCCCCCCCCCCCCCCCCCCCCCCCCCCCCCACACACACACACACACACACACAGTATAAGTTATAGACACCTACCTGTCTTGGCAGGCTCTAAATCAGGCAAGGCCATCCTGGCATTCTTCCCCCTCAACCCCTCTGATTTATCTGACTGCAGCCTTCTGAGAAAAGCCTGATGGTATTTGGGTGTATGTCCTGTTTCCAGTTAACTACCATTGTACTGTACTGTACCGTCTGAATAAGAATTGCTTTCCTTAAGGACATTTGTAAAAACCCAGAATGTCTTTCGCTGCAACGGCGCTGCTAGTGGTAAACAACAAGGAGAAGAAACACAATCTACACAACCTAACATGTATTTATGTGCATTTAACCATTCACATGTCCAGTATGAGTCTATCCAGACGCGTGGAGGTAAGCTAAGTAGGCATGCAGTAAGATGCAGCTGATCAGTTAACAGGTAACTGTTTGGAGGGATGTTAGCCCCCATGGCACAGATGGCTGGTTGCCGTGGGCCACAGTTCAGGGAAAGAAATTGCTCCTTCGATCTTGATTGACCTGCACTGCCCACATGCCCTTAGCAATGAGCTTGCCCGACCGCTTCCTGGATTTCGGGTCATGTCGGACCACGATGGCTGGGCCAGTGGCAGTCCATGTGAGGTTTTCACTGGAATGTTTTGTGTAATTACAAAAGCCAAAACTGAAGTTGTTGACATACGGCACTAAGCGTCGACGGAGACAGCCACACACTCTCTGTCTCACGTAGCTCGGCTGGTTGAGCATGGCGCCAAAGAGACGTGTATGCACCCGCTACTCTAAGTCGCTCTGGATAGGAGCGTCTGCTTCATGACATGGACGTGAAAATGTAGACTCTGACAAATGCCTGTCCCATTTCAAAAATGACACTGAGGCTGCGACGACCTTTCAATGTCCTGCACTCTTGTCCTTTAGCGGCACCGCTGAAACAAGCCACAGCGTTGGGTCCCTTTTGTGTGCGTGTGGCCCCAACCGTGTGACAGCGGGGCTGGGGGGGGTAGTGGGCCTCTCCTCCATCCGACTACGCCCTTCAGTGGGCTCTCTGATGTTACTGATCCTCTCGCTGTCCTTCAACCGAACCCCCCTCTTCGTCGCCCAACCGGCATCCACCCTTTGAAGTTCCGTATAAACGGTCGCGCGCACACACCACCATCCAACAGCTGTGACCTATCAGGCCCCCCCCGCCCCCACCCCGCCCCCGCCTCCCCGCGCCGACTGGAAAACGGATACCTTAATGGACCCCCCCCCCCCAAGGCCTCTGAAGTGTTTGGCAGGGCTTCATGGGAGTATTCCTGGGTGACCGGAATTCATTGTACGCCCCCCCCCCCCCCCCCCAACCACTCCACTTACCTCCCTTACGCCATATCAAGCCATGGGTGGAGGGGGGTGGGACAGGGATAGAGAAGGAGGAGAGTGGCGGCATTGCAGAAAAAGAAACACAGAAAGAGACAGAGTGAGAGAAAAACAGAGGGGGGGGGGGGTCGAGACCACTGCAGCATAGCACACAGTTTCGAAATAGCTCACAGCTTCCCTCCCCCCCTCCCTCACTCCCTCCCTCCCTCCCTCCCTCCCTCTCCTACAGCAGTAATGCGAGCGGCCACTTAACCAGGCCCCGGGACAAACTGGGGCGTTATTGTCGACAAGCGCGGCGACTGAACAGGAAAAAAAGGGACACAAGAAGTCCTGTATCATGTTTGCGTTTTCAAGGGTTGAGAACAAGGAGGGGCCTAAGAGGAGGAGGTTGGGAGAGCAGCCAGGAACAGAGGAATGCCGAAGACGAGAAGTCCATATGTTCGCCGGTGAACTGTTGACTCTGTCGAAAGTACCAAACAGCGACTGCCGCGAGAGGGGAAAGATTTTTCAAGGGGATCCTTGGCCTGTGCTACATTACCGTACCACACGTCGAAGATCTCCGGCATTCAAAAGACTGCTAATCTACGGTTATCTGAGCACAACAAGTGTTGCCTGATTTCAATCGACCTTCAGAAAGGGACGGAAGAGCAGCTGAAACAGACTGCTCTAAAATGTCGAGAACATCGGTAGGAAGTGTTTCCGACTACGAAAACAGATGGAAAACAGAGTCCAAACAGAGTGAGAAAAACGCAGAGAGGCCGATAGTGAAAAAATGCAGGGGTTGGATGTGAAGGGGGAGAGGGAAAGGAAAACACTGAGGTAGCTCTGGGCTGCGTCTCCTGGGGGTCTAGTCTGCTCCCAGCAAACATGCCACTGTTGACAAGCAGGAGGTGGATGAGAGAGGGAGGGAGGGACACAGGGAGGGAGGGAGACAGGGAGAGACAGACAGAAAGACAGTGAGCAAGAAATAGCAGAGAAAACGAGAGAGACAGACGTAGAGAGAGAGAGCAAGAAAGATGGAGAAAGGGAGAAGGACGGAATGAGAGAGAAATAGAGAGGCAGTGGGCGGACGTCTTCCTGAGGCACGTTACTATGGCTGCCAAGAAAAACATCTAGAAACTGACGGGCCGAGAAAGCAGAGGAGGGAGAGAGACGGATGGGGGGTGCTGTTGGGGTGGGGGGGGGGGGTGCAGAAAGACAAAAAAGTACTTTACCTCCAAGTAGTCCCCGGGCCCTTTGACATCAAGGCCCCAGCGCTCATCATAAGAGGGGTGGAACCAGAGACGAGACAACAGGAGCGGACGTAAGCCAGGTCAGACAAAGTGAGGAAAAGAGACATTGGGAGGGGTTCAAGAACTCCACGAATTGGCGCGTCGTCTGCTCTCACCGTGAAAAACCCAGCGTTCCTAGTGTGCCAGAGTTCGCAGGGGAGGAAGGAAAAAGATCTCAGACACACTGTTCCGACCTGAATCCAACCGAATTCAAACTTGTTTAAGAGACTGTACGTTTCCTGTGAACCTGCCTTGGTTAATGGACCGGTAAAACTATGCAAGCTAGAGCAAACACTAAAGTAAACCCTTAAAGTGTTTCAAAGATGTGTGACAGTATTTGAATACAGGTCGGAAAGTGTTGCTGCATTCTTGTGCAATGACTACAACGACCCCAAAAAGTGAGTGATTCGTTTTCTGCTCACCTGAGAAAATGTCTCGTACTGAAGAGCAGTTTTACAGCGTGAACAAAGCAGTTTATTTGACAGCTGCCGCCTCTCAAGTTCAATTGTGTTCAAAGAGCACCTTTTGACAACTTCAACCCTTGTTGGGGTGTGTGTGCGTCAATGCTTGTGTTGATTTAGCAAATTCCTCTACAGATCTCAACCTCCCAAACACACACCCCAAAAAAAAAGAACCAAAGAAGACAGAATTATGTAAGGTTGAAGCGTTCTGCTAAATCAAAGCCGCCAACGACGATCTGACACTGTCAATGGGCCTGGAATACATAAACAGGAACATTGCATCACCATAGTCAAACAAATGTTCTTCAAAGTGGACCGTGTTATCGGACAGCATGAAAACCACTTGTAGCTGGGAGATGCATTTTACACAGCTAGCTCCCTGGGGATGGGCTGTGTCTATATGCAGAAGGCATAGCACGAGATATGAGCTCGCATTCCGATGGGAATGTGGCCGTGCGGGCCAAGTAGCTTTCCTTTCCTGTCATCCGATGTTAATCCCCACATCCTTGGCATATTGGCAGCCCACGCTTCTGGGTGAGAGCAGGGTCACACGGCCCGAAAAGTCAATCATTTCGAAAGGGCCAGTCAAGGGCCCTCCCTTACCAGCCGTCCTCCACCAAACAAGGCCTCACATTCATTGTCTGCGGCACTAGTAGGAGGACTGTGTGCCTGGAATTCCATGGGCAGGGAATTTCTTTTCAAGACCTAATGAGCAACGCAGCGATGACATTTGGGTGCATGTTCTCACACCTGGTGACTAGTAGAAACCTGTTGAGTGGTTAAAGAGTGTAAATGTGTGAAGTTACAGATGCAGAAAAGGATTTGACGTTCAGGCAGGCTTTGACAGGGGCAGTCGGCAAAGCGCATGTCTCTATGAACTGGATGTACGGGTGCGTGCGTGTTAATGAACTAATACCACCTAAAGCTCTTCACAAGACGCCAGGAGTGGAAACCATGATTTTTTTATGGCCATCTGCCAATGTTACTCATTTATTTTTCACTCACAACTCTTGCGCCACATACACACCCATACAGTTGCATAGTAAACCATGGAGTCACCCACACACATATACATACACCTGCTTGTACAGTGACACACACACACACATAGAGTGCGGTTAAAGGTCACAACCGAAAATAAGTATGTTAGGAGGAAACATTTAAATAATAGTCATCTATATATTATAACTTCACCAACAAAATATTATATTGCATTGGACAAGAGGGAAAAAAAGAAAATCAGAGGTCAGCCACCAACCTGAAAGACAGGGAAATGAAACAGCACTGAGATCAGCATAATAGGTGGCCTGAGTTCGGACATATGAGCATGTGGGAACCTCAGTGGGCAGATGGGGAATTTTGGAGATATAGATGTGGAGTCGGTTACTACTACGAGTTAATGGAGGCTTGATGAGAACACAGACCGAAGGTCAACGTCCAGACGAAAGGTCAACGTCCGGGCAGTTAAATCCGAGCTGAGATTGGTGTGTGTAGGAAAGTGTGTGTGCGTGTGTGTGTCTGAGTGTGCGGGGGGGGGGGGGGGGGGACACACGGTATCAGACGATTGGTCAGCTGATAACACTGTTTACAGCATTGTCGAATCATCTTAATGTGGATGTGGAACATAGGCTCTCCTAGCCTGGCAGTTTGCACTTGAGGGCTTAAAGGTCAGGGAATCTCCCGGCAACCCGGCTCAAGTGATGTGAAATTACTTTACTGTGTGTGTTGCTATGTGTGATACACTTTTATGCAGACATGTAACAGCGTCACTAGGGAAAGTCTTATTTACAACATAGCAGGGTTAGAGAAGAAAAGTACAATGTTGCATAGTGTTAGAATTTAATTTACTTTCAGGTTAAGGCATTACAATTTAGGTCTAGAGTTAGGGCCAGGTTACGTTTAAGCAAAACATTATGGATTGGGTTAGGGTAAAGGTTAGGTTTAGGGCTAGGGAATAGGGAAGATGGATTTCTAGGTCAGGGTTAGGTCCCCATAAGAATAGATAGACAAACATGTGTGTGCGTGTGCATGCGTGCCTTTCAGCACGGTCATTTAGGATCCACAGTTTGAGTGCTCCCAAGGCAGGGTCGAAGGGCATATATTTCCAATGCCCCCCTCCCCCCCGAATATTATGGGAAGTACACTGTAACAGTCTTAAAGCGGAACAACCGTCATTTGATCATCCATCTGAAATCTCCTCACATCTAAAAAGTCCAACCTTGCAAACCAATCAGTATCGGAGAAGGGGGTAGGTCACTTAGAGAACAGCAGATTTTTCACGGAACCTTAGTCATTTGAATAGGGTGATCATATGACTGTAGTTCCACTTTAAAACCTCGCCAATTGTCCATGATTCATAGGCCTCATTGGCTTTTAAAGGTTCAGTTTAGTGAACAATGGTAGACATTAATAGATTATTTTCAGTTAGTTTCAGGCCTCATTCATGAACAAAATATAATGTAGGACAGGGTGTTAAAGTTTGTTAGTGCCTAGTTAGTGAGCATGCTCTGCATGAATGAACATGACTAACAAGACAAGGATGATATAGAATGTGATGATGACAAAACATTTTTAGGAACCTTCTGTAATTGCCACATCAGGTTGAGCAACTTCCTTTTGTTCCCATAGATCAGAAATGCTGTTGAGCTGGTGACTCGGGTCTATGGCAGTTTCAGTTGAAAGATGTCCATGTATCACGCAATTACATTGTCTTCTTGGCAACAATACCATATGCCAGAGGTCAGCGACTTTTTATACCAATGATTCCCAATTACCAAGGATTCACAAAAATACAATAAATGACAATATGTGATATCATTGTCAAATTGAGGCATGTGAGAACAGGTCAGCAGTTTCAGGAGTTAGGGTAGAATTTCAAATCTCGTTCATCCTTTCTAAATACGCTACATGGTAATTAGCCAGGGCCTATTTGTTATGGTAGGTCACAGAGCTAACTTCAGCTTGCTTGTTAGCTTGCTTCAGCTACTTTTACTAGCCAGCTCATAAGCACATGGGAACAAGTCAATGTGTTTAGCATGTTCTAATCTGTTTATTAGGCATGGGGAAACAAAGAGTGTTCATACCAGTAAACATCGAACACGGTCAAATAGGGGGAACTTAAAAGTGTTTATACTGTAAGTGATTGTGGTGTGAATTTTCTTTTGTGTATGTTTCACTGCCAGCAATAAGCCATTACTGACATCAACCAAGCAGCAAATGGTTTTAGGTCCCTTGTGTAAGGGCAGATCAACAAATTGGTTGCTAGGCTAAAACGGAAGGATCACATAGAAGTAGATAAAAAAAAATCCAGGCTTGATTTGTGTCAATTGTTAGGTAGCTACAATCCTAGATAAATCTATGCCTTGTTTGGCTACATTTGAGAAGTGCATAATCTGTCATATAACTGCCACTCATTGCTTTCAAAAGGGACACAAACAATATGAGTACATTTTTACTACAGTTTAATATAATATTCCACTAAGGACATGGGGTAGAAGAGTTTCTATACGTGTTTCTCAAAGTTGATGTATTACCAGGGACTATACATTCACATGGAAACAACATGGCAAGACAGTCAAGAGATAAAAATATTATGTTATTTGACATTACATTTTATATCTGAAGTGCCCCCAAAATGTCTGGATTCCAAAGATTTTCTGTCTGTCATTACACAATGGTTTATGTGCGGTCAATACTTTACGGATTTCTTTAAGTTCTGAAAGAAGTGAGTACCTCATTCCGTCACACAGCTGTTACATTTAGCAGAACTGCATTTTTGACTGTTTGCGATGTCTGGACAACCTTTGTCACTGTTAACTCTGGAGGAGATTTCAAACCCTCCTCCTAGGTACCTACACGTCACTCAATGACCTTCAGACACCCACTTACAGAGGTCACCCAGCCGTTACCTGGCAACCTAGCTCCAGCATTGGAACACCTTGTTGCCATGTCAACAAAATGAAATGCTGGTGGAAGTGGGCTGTTTTGTGCTCTGAGTCAATGTCGAAAGACTGGAAAGAAACCTCCTGCTAGGGTTTTGATCTTTGGACGTTCTTTCGAGACTGACGAGGGTTGCATGGGGATGTTTTCGACATTAGGCCACGCCTCTAAGTCACCCCCAAAGGCTCCTATTTCCTGCATCTCATTAGCAGAACAATGACTGTTGGCGACTAGCAATTTGTTCCACGTTCATTTTTGACATTGTGTGTTTTAATGTTATGACATTTTGGATCATTCTGAAACATTGGATTATTACTTTTTATTCAACTACACATTCTAAGGAATTCTAATAATGTTAGCTTCCCTCAAGCAGGCTTTAGCTATGTATAGTCTAATCTAGTTCCTCTTTCGCTTCCTAACTTATGGAAGGCACTCATTTCTCAATTCCTGCTTGTAAGGATATCACTACACTATGCACACACTCTAAAAGGTCTTCAAAGGGTTGGCAGCTCTTGAATTGTTGTCCTGGCAACCCCATCCCCCCTATTGACAGTATGGGCATTACTTCCAGGGCACGTTTCGAGGAGGTGACCAAACAATACACCACCAGCAGACAACAAAACAGGACTAGAATACTGAGAGTGAAGAAAACCCACAAACTCAGCTGTTGTGAAACTGATTCTACTTTGGGGTTTCAAAATAGTGAGTCGAGCTGCATGAGAACAAACAGTGCTGCCTTTCGCGAGGGCTAATGTTGCACTCTCACGATTGAGATATCAATGTTTATTCCTTCGCCAACTGCCAATGGCGGTGTGATGGATGAACAGATAAACAAAATGTGATACCAAAACAGCCATGATGAAGACCAAACGTTTGAAAGGGATTGATTACTGACACACCTGGAAAATATATCCTGTTGTAAAATACTATTTCCTTCCAATTTGAAATACAAATTTCTGGCGTCTGCACAAAGACATCCGTGTAGGCGTAATTTCCAACATCACTGAAAAAGCCTTAAGGTCCGCGCAGTAAAAAACCTCTCCCTGAACATAAAAAAAGAAATGAAGAAGCTCGTCGTGTACTTCGAGAGACATAAGAGAAAGCACACCACTTGGATAACGACAGTAGAGCTGTAGAGAGGGTCAAGACATAAATTGCTCAACCACAAAAAAACTATGTGGGGAAAAAAAGTGCTACAACGCCTCTTCGACCTCAGGTGGATAAAGAGGACCCCAAAAACGACTACCGATGCATCGGTGCCTTGTAAGGCAACTTCACCACCCACAATTGTATGGTTTTTTGGGGAGTAGTGATGTCAGCCCGATGTATCACGCTTTCTGACATCGAGTACATGTTCTCCACACAATGCCGCAGAAAGGCCGCTATGATTAGCATGGACCTCAGAACCTTGAGCCATGGGTTGTTAATGCTGCAATCAGGAGCATCATGGGCAGGACAGACGATAGGAATATCTACCCCTGGGACCATCACACTATTGAACTAAGAGCCTATTTTGACCACATCAATTGTCATGCGAACCATTTAATTTCACGAACACTAGCATAATGTGTGAAAACAACATTTGATTTGCGCTAGTAACAAAAACTATTGTTGCGTGTAAAGGATAAGATAAAACACAATAAGATGTTTTATCTCTGACAAAAATCTGGCATCAAATCTTGTTCATCTAAATAAAACTATTGTAGTGTAAAACTATCTATCTGCTTTTCACACTCACACACAAACACAGCGTCTAGCTAATTCACACACACTCACCATGAACACAGTTTGTCTCGCACACTTTCTCACACATCCACAGTCAACGTTCACACACACACACACACTTCTTTACACATACACACATCAAGTCCATGTGGTTGTCCCAGATTTATAATGAACACTGGTGCTGATGCAGAACACTGGTAATTTAACATTTCTATTGATGCCCATTATTTTATTTTGCAGTGCTTGTTGGACTTAGTTATACACATAGATACTGATAAGCAATGTGTAATTTTCATTTGTAAATACGTAGAATTTCTAGTTTTGTTGACACCTCCTTTTTCAGTTTAAGTCATCTTTAGTATCTTATTATTTTACAAGACATACATTGTTTAAATTAATTGGGTGCACACACAACAAAACCTGCTTTATTCTTATGCAATCAATAAAGCAATCAAACTCTTAAAGTTGTTTGTTGTGCTGTAGGTTTTCTTCCCCTCGATGGAATTGCCAGTGCCTGGGCTCTACCAAATGAACTGTCCCCAAAGGTCAGTCGGCCTTGATCGCACAAGTGGCAGTTAAACGTGAGACAGCCTACCTATTCTCCACAGCCAAATTAAGTCACAGAGTGTAACTGGGGATTGACCTTATCACTCTGGGGGATATCGCCATGGGGCGAAAAAAAAAAACGAAGAAGGCAGCAGATGACTGACAGACACTTTACAAAACTTGTTTTTGTTCAGGGTGTTTACACAATTCCAAACCAAACAGGCATATACTCACTGACAACTGATATATGACAGCTGTTTTTTGCTCGGCACGGAAGGGAAGAAAACCGGCCCGAAACAGGGAGGCTCCATCTGAAGTCGTTCAATGAGAAATGTTTTGTTACAGTTTTCCATTGCTCAATAATAATAATAAAAATGTCCTCAATGAATATGGTCCTGATATATACGCTACGGATAATCATTCCATCCTTGTTTTGCATGTGTTGGACAGCAGTTGTACAACAGCCCACTGTTCATCTGGTTATGTAGCTCGTAAATCAATGGGGTATGCTACGGAACAAGGCTGTGGCCGCCTCTATAGCAACATCAGCTTGGGACGACCTCACCATCTAAAAGACAAACAAGAGAGAGAGAGAGAGAGAGAGAGAGAGAGAGGGGCAGAGAGAGAGAGAGATGGATAGAGAAAGACACGTAACAGAGAGAGACAAACATTGCAAGAGTGACATGGACAATGACAGAATAGACAAAAAGAGAGAGAAACTGAGAGAAAAAAGAAAGACAGAGAGAAAGAAAGAGACAGAGGATGACCGAGAGAAAGACAGAAAGCGAGATAGGGCAAATGGGAGGGGGGGGGTTGGGAAGCTCATTAGTCATTACCAAGACCAAAGTGTTGTTAAACTGTTGATGTCATTCTGGGACCTCTCCCCACAGTCATCTCTCCAGGGTGTTACATCAGCCACTATGCTTGAGAGTGTGTTTGTGTTTTTGTGTGTGTTTGGGGGGGGGGGGGGGGGGGGGGGGGGCGGGGGCAAGATCAAACATCACATGCCATGCCTGAAAAAAAACAAGCAATGCATTAATTGATTTGTTAATTTCAGCTTTCTGTCAGTTTAATTCAGGAGGGCCACAAATTGGGGAAGACAGATTAGCTGCAAGTCTGAGATTTTGGGAAAATATGTGGAGGAAACGTAGGGTGGAGAGCCCACCAAACAAAGCAAAATGTTAATAAAAAGACATCCATGTACAACCCCATTTCCAAAAAAGTTGGGGCACTGTAAAATGCAACTAAAAACACAATGCAATGATGTGCAAATCATTTTCAAATTCATCAAATTCAAAGTGAGCACTTTTCTATTGAATGTAGGGTTTAAATGATTTGCACTTCATTCCATGCTGTTGTTCTTTACATTTTACACAGCATCTAAAAACATTGGAAACAGGGTTGTACTTGAATTTTGGTCGAAAGTTGAAATGACATCTTTTTCAGGTTGTTGAAAGGATGGATAATAAATCATTTTGAAATCAATATTTTAAAGGATTCAGCTGCGGAAAACTGAATTAAAAATGTATCTTACAAATCAATCCGTTCCAATTTTTTAATCAGAAAGTCATAACAGTAGTAAATGTGTATACTCAGGTATGCACCAATTACCTTAATGCAGGTTTTAATGCAGGCCATCCCAGACGTTTCATAATAAAATTGTAACCCTATACTGGCACGCCAAAGTAAAAGCTTGAGGATTAATTGAATACGTTTATATTATGGTAGCTTGCTACATACCGTTAGTCACACACACACAACAAATATTACTAAAATGTTTAACTTTAACAAACATATAATATGTTACTTATTCTGACCCTTATAGTCCATTTTCGATTGTCATGAACAAAAATATTTTATACAATTCATTCCCACCGTTACGCTTCATTGTAGCTGTCTAGAGAAAGTTTAAAATCGTTCTTGTTTGCCAGTGAAAACAAAAGAGGGTAAATAGGGAAAGATATGAAATAAACATCAATAACGTAGATGCCTAGCTATAAACATGCATTAGAGTTGTCATCAGACATGAAATTTCAAGCCTGGTCGGACACAAGCCTTATTAACTGAAGTCCAAACCCAGGCCCAGTCCAACATCACAGAAATATATTGATCCCCAACCCTTAAAAAGGCCCAATAAAAAGGGTCAGGACCTTTCCCTATAACATATCACTGTTCCGATAACATGGCAGAGAGTGCAGCTAGTTATGTGATTATAATACATAGCATCCATAGCCAGTATATCTTGGGAAATTCGACAGATGCTGGGTCTGTGTTGTTTTATTCAGTCTCAAACTCACGCAAACGCAAACATATCTAAAATGTCAGAAAAATCTATTTCCCAAATTCCATAATTTTTTATACTTTGACATGTTGGAATAAAGATTTTAATAATTGTTTTAAAGAAAACATATCCTCTTTGAAATCTGATAATATATTTAGCATGGTTTATGTTGTTTGGAATGTTATAATTAAAACATATTAATTTATGTGGGCTACACTAACACATTCCTCAAGACATTGGTTTTATGAATAAATAATCTTCAATATTCACTCCTTATACATTTTATTCTTCATTATACCACCAAAACTAACTTTCCTCAAATAGCTGTTCTTCATACACAACATTAAATTGTGACAATCAGTATAACACAATACATTTTAATTCTAAATAAAAAGTCATTCTCAGTTTGTTTAATTGAATTTAGATTCAGACAAATAAAATAATTAATGGATTACAAAAATTGTAAATTAATTATTAGAGTAATTAACTATTATTGACTACTGTATCAAAAACCTGCAAATCTCTCTAATACAGAGGTAGCTGAGGTTTCCAGTTAAGGACGGATGCTGAATTTAGTGACTGGTTTCCTTTTTCACATTCCTCTTAAGATTATTATTTAGAAGCATAAAGGTGAGTAAAGACAGTTCTTATTCATTTGAGAAGAGTGTGGAAAGCACATGTAATAAGCTAGCACAATTTACGATTAACAACGGTATATTCAAGAATCTTTTATTTTCCATAAAATTTGGTCCAAAATGGACAGACAAAACTTGACCCAATTTGGGACAATTGCTCTACTATTTTTAGGCAAAAACAATGGCTATGATGGACCATCCTGATATTGCCTACAATTTAGCACCCATGGACATCATGTGCTGAGTGTGCTATCTTGCTCTTGATATTCTACCCACTAGCGATTAGCTTTCGATCTCTGCTTTTTCTCTTCCCCCACCACCGCTCGCCGTTCCAATCTCCACCCCGTCACCCCTCCCCAGCCCAGCCGTCACATTGGCAAAACAAACACGGTTACAGTCGGAAAGCTTCAAAGCCCCTCGCGCTTCAGATAAAGACATCAAAAGACGGCTCTTTTCTTTTCAGATGTAAATTTGTTTTTTGTTTTTTTTCGCAGGGCTTCTTTACGCTTGTGTGCAAAAATAAACGTTTCAACGGTGTCACAATTATTCACTGGCACACATGCACACTCTCTCCCTCTACACCAGCTGAGGAGAGGATGTGAGGGGCTTTGTGTTTCCTTATTTGGGTATGGGGTTGGGGGGAGGTGGTGGTGGGGGGGGGGGGGTTGATGGACGGGGGTGGATTAGTCAAGCTTTCATGGGGTTGACGGGATTATAAGGGATACGACGGAGGGGGAATCAACACTTGTTTGCTGATGTGGCAGTATCTCGCTCTGCTAATTTGGAATGGGAGTGAGGGGTGTGTGTGCATTTGTAAGTGTTGTTTGTGTGTATGTGTGTGTGTGTGTGTGTGTGTGTGCCGATAGATGCACAGCCCATGTAACCCCAGAAAAAAGCAATGTGCGAGAAGCCTGTAAACCAATCGATCAGACCCTATTTAGGGAACATTCCATGACAGCGTAACAGAACCACTGTACAGGGTAAATCAGGCTTATACTGTTGATTTGAGTGGAAAGAAACCCCTAATAAGGACATTGCTTCTTCCTGATACAACACATTGAAGTGTAGTACGGACAGAATTGTCTCAATAAATGTCTCCCCACAATTCTGCAATTCTACAATTGAATTGTTTGCTAAACCATATATAAATATTCTGTATATTCTCATAATATAAAGAATATTCACACTGCTCCATAATATATTTAAAATATTCACACAGTCACATAGAATATTCAGAGTAATCACAAAGTTAATTAGAATATTCAATTTCCTGAATAATATTCTCAGTATTTAGACATAACTGTAAGGATAATTCTGTAGAACAGTCAAAATAGTCGTAAAGGCTGGCTGTGTGGCATAGTCAGAGAAGTCGCAAATGTCGGTCACACATTGACAGTTGTGTCTTGAACCGCAGCTTGTAATAGTCTGAAAATTCCCACAGAATTGTCATCTAGGGGATGGAAGAAGTTCCCCCGGCTTTTAAGGGTAAGGTAGGAAATGTGAAGTTACGTGTGGCAGAATACAATATTCATAGCGGGGTGAAGCGAGGCCTGTGGCCATTTTGACCACTGGCTCAGTGTGTCTGTCTGCGTGTTTGCGCGTGTACCGAGACCAACTAAAGCCACAGCATCTGTCGTTGCTCTCTTGTAACATGCACTCCGAGGACCTCTCCAATGACAACGTGACGAGCGCATGGCAGGGCGGGCTCCGTGGAACGCTTTCCATGTGGAAAGGGATATCAACTTGTTTGACCTTTCCTTGTCTGGGATGGGGGAGTGTTCCCTCTGCCCTCCCTTGCCCCCCCTCCAGTAGATTCCCCGTCCTTTGCATATGAAACACTAAAGGGGGTATTGGGGGACGACTATTTGACTATTTTTAGAAGAGGCTTTTTTTGGTGAGCAGCTGTACCTTGGAGACATTTTCAAAGGGCTGTTTGACAAACGACAGTGTTGGAATATGGGATCTGAAGACAACCCAGGAGAAGACCCAGCTGTGTGATACTCCATCAAAGGACTTGGGTCTGCAGCGCCGCTGCTGATGCTCGACGTGTGCCAGTTTCTCGGCCACACACGTACACACTTGCATGGAAATACGAAAACAGTCTCTCACTCTCTCTCTGTTGCAAACACCCATATCTTTCACTCTCTGTCACAAACAAACAATCACACACATATGCACAATAACCTCCCCAATGTATGATTACCGTCTAATCTAGCAGGTCGACTGCACCATCTGTGTTTGTGACACAACGTACCAGGCCTCAAATTAGTCTAATCTCACCATTGAGATCAGGATATGGGATAGTCTCAGGCTAGCGCTAATTGTGGTTCTCTACGCAGCTGCGTATATCCTACGCTGGGAGAATAGCCAGAACTGGCTGGGACTCTAAGCACAGAAACAATGAAAGAATGCCACATTTAGCTGAATATGACAGTTCGACTTCTGAATAAAGAGAGCAAGGCTGAATCCCATGGCTCAGAGTTTGGAGTCAGCGTTTTCAACGGTATATGCCGAACTGTGGCAACACTTTGGAGGGATGAAAATAATGCTGCCATAAATGAAAAGTCTGTTGAACAAAGTTAAAGGATAAGGCCACAGCCACACAAGGTTTAATCCAAATCCATGTTTTCCAGGCCTTTCTCAGTGGGAGCCATCAGACACCTGCAAAAAGCTCTGTTAGTAGAGCATAGCGCTTGCAACGCCAGAAGCTGTGGTTTTGATTCTGACAGGGGACCAGGTTGGAAATGTATGCATTCACTACTGTAAGTCACTCTGAAAAAGGGCATCAGTGAAATGACGAAAATGTAAATGTAAACCTGCATGGTCAGTCATGGTTGTTGACCACAGAATGGAATTTGCTTTTCTCCAAGAGTGTATGTTCTGGTAAATACTTCCTAGTTAAGTAAACTGCCTGATTAAGTGAAAGGAAGCAGAACGGCTTGGCAAAATGTGTATTGTCTCCTGTGAGACAATACCTATATTGCAAATTGGAAACAGAGGAAATTGGAAGGGGGAGTAGGAGTTTAATAAAATGTTTTCGGGTGCAACAGGGGATCACATTAATTTGGGCCAGGAGAAAGAGGAGCAACAGCACCACCGTTTTGCTGTTGCCTGAACACCTCTCATGAAATGAAACATTGGCAAGGTTCTTCTACATTACTATTGTCAGTGGTAGAGTCTAACCATTATGGGAAAATAATTGGTAGATGTTTTTACTAAAAGACCAACATTACTTTTGCACCCAATTGTCAAAATGATGGGAACAATTGGTGTGTCACTATAATGAAGAACAATTGATGTATACAAATTATGTATTCTTTTAGTCCTATGCATTCTTTATAAGGCAACTTCCAGCTTTCTCTTTGTGTATTAGAAACTACTTAAAAATAAGTATTAAAGTTTAGTTACCTTTGTCAAAAATGGAGGCTAATTGATGTTGTGTCGAAATTCCACTGTGGGGGCTTGAAAAAAACCAGGCCATTTCTAAAATAGGCTAATATTTTCTAAACAACAACATTGCCATCATCATCATATTATCAAACGTCATTTGATAGATGGCGATGTTGTCATTGGCTTGAAATGTCAGTGAAGAGTAGCTAGCGGGGCCAACGTTAGCTACCTGAAATTTGGTTCGACTCAACTCCTGTCAATATTAAATAGCTAGTTAACATTATACAGTATGAAAAATCTATTTGGTGACATTTAATTATGACAAAAGGTTTAAATACTAATTATTTGCTTTCTTTATAGGTGGATTTCTGTTTTTAAGTCTAAGTAATGCACTTTCGACCAAATCTACATTAGTTCTTATTGAGAATGCATTAAGTAAAATGCTAATAGCCCTAAAACAAACATTCAAAACCTGACTGTGTCGAAGTGTGCAATCCATGAATACAAGACAGTAATAATGAATGATTTAACAATGTTGACCAAATAGTCACCTTTGACCACAAATGTACAAATTCCCGTTGCAGTTTAAAGTATTCAATTACGTGCAGTGGAAGAACCTCAAACATTTACACAAAATCCACTGTTACACCACGCAAAGGAAATCCCAATCAGCTATTGTTGTCAAATGCAAATGGCCCTGGCCGCGCAGTATTGTATCCAGTCGAGGACGGAGGTGATAGCCTATGTTTATGCGTGCATGTGTGTGCGTGTTTGGGAGGGTTTGCAGTAGAAATGAACACTGCAGATGTTTGAGCTCATTCAAAACAGAGCGAGAGTGGGTGGTGCCTGAATAGGCTGAGACCTCAGAGTCAGCCGAGTCACACAACAAAGACAGACGGATGTAAAAAAAAAAAAAAAAAAAACAAGGAAGGAAGAGGAACTTAGTTTTTCTCTCTCTCTCTATTGGTGCCGTCGACATCAGACTAGAAATGGAGGGAGGGAAGGGAGCAGGGGCCAGGGAGTGCAGATTGCATCATATGAGGGCTTGTCTCTCTCATTTGGAGGTGCCCTGCCTTTAACAATGTAAACAGGAAACAAGAAAAGGGCTGTTTTGAATGTGAGAGGGAGGGAAGATTGAGGAGAAGGAAAATAAATATGTTTTAAATAAAAAAGGCTAGTGCCTTTTATCATCTCAGTTCTTCCCCGGGCAAAGTTGGAATGGGGGGGTGTTGCTGAAAAAGTAGGTGCAGCTCAGAAGGTTTCCGATACCTCCCAGCTCCGAACATACCCAATAAAACACAGCCTTGAGGCCCTGTTCCAAAATATTTGTATTCTGTAACCTGAAACAAAGACTTCAAAGCCTCTGAACATGATATCCACATTGTTTTCCTTAATACTTACAATATGATTTTGGTATTTTGTGGTATTAGAAAGTAATTTTAACCACCCAAAAACCCTTCCAAATCCAATTTTTTTCCAGTACCCCGAGGCGTTTAAATATGAGAAACTATATACTAATTAATGTGTTTTGATTTCCATTTCCCTCTGTAGGAGCTTGCTTACATGGGGAGGTGCGGTTCACTTAGCAACAGGCCCATAAGTTAGCCTTTTCCCCCTTAGGTCAATCTGTTGCGCTAGTTAGCAGTTAGCATATGTCTTGAGGAGGAAAAGCAAGATGGGTTACATATGCAGTAGTCTGGTTTAAGGGCTGTTTGTGTTGTGTTGCCAACTCTAATAGTCCTTGCCCCTAAGAGTTGGAGACACTGCATATACTGATCTAGGACCAGGCCTGACTACATATGGATGTGGACATGAACAAGGCTGTCTACCACACTTGGTAAGGCTGTAGAGGCTGCATGGGAACAGAGTTCAATGACATCAACAATAAATTAAAAAAACACAGCACAAACAGATCAGTCTCCATGGACTGTTTTTCTTTATTTGTATTGTAATAATCAGTCAGTTGTCCAATGACACCTGTCCTTTGAACTTGAAAGCCTTTGTTGCCCTCCTTCCCAAAGAGCCAGAATCATTATTAAAGTGATCTGACTGTCTTGAGATAAACTATCATCAACCGACAAATGGCATCCTATTCCTGATTGAGTTAAAACATTTAAGGCTTCATACAAGCAAAGCCGTATCGCAGTATTTCCACAGTAGCTCTTTAACCCATGGACATTAAATCAAACAAGATCTCCAGTTGGTCTAAGCCTTCTACTACTATATAGCAGACTATGTAAAAAACTCAATGATGGTTTTGAATGAGTACTTGCATGTACGGATTTGGGTACCTTTGGAACACAGCCTGTGAATATAAAGACACGTTCCCACTTCTGTAACCATAGACTCTGCCTCCAAACAATACTCGGTTATGACGTTACTGAAATCACATAATGTGGGGGTTAACTGTTGTCACAAAGAGGAAGCACAACGCTGCAGGGAACGTCGCATTTCCAGAGTTCCGTTTACAGTCTGGAGTAACAGTGCCATCTGGGGGTGTTCTACGGTACTACTACCTGTACTAATAGGACATCACAAGGATAAGACGTAATGAATGAAATGATGTTGCACAGAATTCTGTACAAGAACTATAGGTTTAAAGAAACATACATATGTGTGTATGCGTGTGCATCAGTGGTAGTGGGTATTTGTAGGTGTGTGGGTGTGTGTGAGTGGCGTGTGTTTGTATCTGTGCGTGATTGCATGTATGCGCCCATGCTTCCATACATGAATGTGTTTGCCTGTTAGTGTTGGCGCATGCGTACATGAACAGTTATGAATGGACATGCACGCATAAATGTCTGTGTGTGTGTGTGTGTGTGTGCCAGCCTGTGCCTCAGCATAAATGTGTGTTTGTGTGTGTGTGTGTGTGTGTGTGTGTGTGCCAGCCTGTGCCTCAGCATAAATGTGTGTTTGTGTGTGTGTGTGTGTGTGTGTGTGCCAGCCTGTGCCTCAGCATAAATGTGTGTTTGTGTTTGTGTGTGTGTGTGTGTGTGTGTGTGCCAGCCTGTGCCTCAGCATAAAGATGGAGGAAAACACACACTAGGTGGCTTCCTCTTCTTTTCCACTCTTCTTTCTTCTTCCATTTCTTCTTCTCCAAATCTGTCACACCTCTCAGAGGACAGTGCCATACAGGGTCCAGCAGCAAGATAAATGAAAGAAAACATTTACATTTCTTATGGCACTAAACTAGAAAGTCCTTCAATGTTTTGGTACGTTTTAGAACTAAATTCATTCAGGGTTTGTTATCAGACATTCTCCTCAGATGACAGGATTTGACATTCCTTGAAAGGCACAGCTGTGCTGTTTAGCGCCAGGAGACATCCTCCTGATGTGGCAGCCCCAAGAACCTCTACAATTTGAAGGTTAGGTTAAAATAGGAAGTCATATTTCGGCTGGACCTTGCATTTTGTGATTACTAAATTAATTTCATCTTTAATATTCCACCTATCCACTTATATGGTGCACTGAAAATACTTGCTAATATATGGGCACCATATAAAGGGATATTTTAATAAAAGGTGTAATTCGGTGGGGTTTCATGTCATTATTATTATTTATTTCTCTTTATTTTGTTTATTCAGTTTGTACCCCATATTGTCAAATTTTCCATTTGACTTGTCGGGGCAACTCCAAAGCAGATTAGAAGATCAAGACGTTCTCAAATGCTTTCAGATCTCTCAAAGCTGTTCTGCTTCTTACCATACTCCTTGCTTTTGATATTATTAACATATTCTTTCTAGACATTTTATTAAATTATATATTATATAGTCTTTTGACAACTTTTCTGTTCTCCCCAAAATGCCAGTCCATTTTTGTAATTTCCAAAATGCAAGTTTTGTTGTTCCATTAACATCAAGTGGAATTACTTACAGTTTTGTAATTATGTGTATACACACGCTCAAGAGGGCTTCACAAATACAACTCTGGAAAAAATTAAGAGACCACTGCACCTTTTTCTTTCCTTTCCAGATAAGTAGAAAAAGAAAGTTTTGAGTGAGGAACATAAGAGTTCAATTTGCAGTGGTCTCTTAATTTGAACCGTTCTGTTCCTCAATCAAAACCTTCCTTTTCGACTTTTTTGGAAAGGAAAGAAAAAAGTGCAGTGGTCTCTTGTTTTTTTCCGGAGCTGTATATACATAACATTTTGATTTATGCTTGATAAGTAATTTCTGTGAAGCAATATCTTTCAGATTTTCTGTGAAAATGTCACATCCATAACGTTGGAATAGCCCAGCATACTTTTAATATTTTTTTTACGCCATCCTGTTTTAGATGCTAACTAATGATTTTGCATGTTGTAATCTAGCTGGTGAAGTGAAATGTTAGTGGCTGAAACATCCATGGTAAGGAATCAGGCCAGGAATCAGATTCTATAGCAAATAGGCAGGAACATGTTGGTACATTAAGGTTCAAATATATAACGTACTTCAAAAAGGCTTAGTAAATTCATAACAGCACAAACAATACCTCACAAAGACAATTACAACAAGGACAAAACTCAACAGGCAAGAGGTGATGGGAACAGGTGGTGCAGAAAACAGGTGAACCAAATTGAGGTGATAAGGAGGAATGGCTGAAAATAACCGAGCATAGATGCATGCCCAGGAATGCATCTTTTCAGGGAACCCAGGATTCCTGGCAACAGCCTTCATAGAAAACATAGAGACCTAACAAAAAAGCAGTCTGAGAATATGGTAAAAATATGGATTAAAATACCAAAATAAAAACGTATATAAAACAATAGATATTTGAAACAACAAGGTTGACCATGCCCATGTGTCCTGGGCCTGGCAATAAAAATTAGTGCAAGAAAGGATTCTGCTTGAGATTTGCGTGAGATTTACTGAACTCCAGTGCTGCACTATGCAGAGAGAACAGATCTCACGGGTAAACACCAAGTTCTGGATATTACAGAATTGTTTATCCTTAACATTCTCAAGGACCTAAACCAAGTATATTTACAACCATCACCATATATTTTTTTGTAAAAAAATAAAATAAAATAAAAGCCAAAATGAAAAAGTGGTAACCATTAAATCGAATTCTGTAGAACTGGTCCACATGTGCTCACACTGGAGCTAGAATGCATCTGAATGAATGAAAGAGAGCAAACTGGCCATAAGCGTGAACACACTCAGTGCAATAAATTAGAAATCAATTTATTCATGTGCATTTTCTCGAGTCTACATGTGCAACTATGCTTAAATGAGCCATTACATTTACAGAAAATAGTTGTTTGGTGCAGTATTACCTCTATATTTAGGTCAAATGATAATTAGCATAGATAGTTTAACTGACAATGCCAATATTGCATATTTAGTACAACACATTGGTACCCATATATTGTCGCATTGGTAACCAAGAGATTTCAGTGGCTCTTTATACAAAAAGAAATAGAGAAATTCCCCATGTAACGCTATCTTTCCCATGCCAAGTAAGCATTATTTAAAATGGGGCTTTTGTTTTCGGCTGAATACTGAAATAAATTGCTGCCTACTTTAATTCTCGCTAATATCTCGCTGGAACACAAAGAACTTGATTTCAGGTTTTTGGCAAAGTTACAACTCTAAAAAATTGAAAGTACCTCTCCATAAACGCATCGGGTTTATTCGTATAGCACATTTCATACACAGTGCAATTCAAATTGTTTATATTAGATTTTCATTTTTTTTATAATAGTAAAATAAATTGCAAAATGACAAAGCATACAAATAAAAACATCACACTTAAGAAGGTTAAAAGATTATTAAAAGTTTCCTAAAAAGCAAAGTGGTCTATGTTGGAGTAAGTCTAAGATTTGCGGGCATTTTGTTCCAACCCTGGGCAGCATAATGCTGTCTCAGCAACCTCTGACCTTGAACCTTGATGACCTGAGGGGTCTAGAGGGTTCATACTGAGAGGTCAGAGATGTATGTTTGGGGGTCATCTACATAATTATGATAAGCACAGGGTTCCCACTGGTCAAGGAATTTTAGGAATATCATGGGATTTTAAAAAGTATATTCCAGAAATGGAAAGTCTTAGTTTTGTACTGAAAATGTCTGTGAACTAATAAATAAAGCTAGCAAATTGATGCGTTTAAAATACTTTGGGCTGGTTTTTGTGCACAAAACTTCCTTGGTTTTCCGTTCATTATAGAAATCCAGCTTTTTAGTCAGTGAAAGTCAGGGAAAAGTCAGAGAATTTGACAACTGACTTACAGTGGGAACCCTGTAAGCATTTTGTTTCTTTGCTTGATTTGGGCTGACGGTACCATATCATTGCTGAATAAAAGTGGCCCCAGTTTAGAGTCTTGCGGAACTCCACATTTCATTTGAACGGACAGAGCTGGGGGTCATATCTTTGCCGGTTGCTCTGGCACCCTCTATCTCCTGGCCATATTCTTTCACCGTTGTCTTGCAACCTGTTTCACCTGTTCCATCTTTGCTTCTGGCCTCCATCCTGACGTGGTTCCAAGGGTAGACAGGTGTGTAGGGGCGTGGCTGGCCCAGCTAGTTTGAGGTATTGGTGCAATGCTGATTTGAGGGGTGTGGACGCATTCATGCCACGCTAGTTTTTGGAAGGTGAACAAAGAACTACTTTTGTATTACATTTGCATGCCTGATGTGAATCGAAAAGTTCAAAATTATGTGCACAATAATGGTACAGTTAACACTCGCCTTCAGTGTGTTCTTAGCTTCAGGCAAAACTAGGAACTGTCAAACAAACGTTCTTATTTAATCTAAAAAGTAGCATTTTTATATTTAGATATAATCAATCCATTGGGGTTAGTGAATAAACAGCTCTGGAACAATCCATGTTTTTTTAGACTGCAGTTTGGGCCTCCTAAACTTTTAACGTTTAAAAGTTCGGTGTCTAGGGAGGACACCATAAAAAAGACAGAAAACCATAACAACTTGCAGCTCAGTGGTCTAGTTCTGTAACTGCCCATAGAGGCTTTTACAAATCTTGTTCAAATAGAGAGCAAGTAGCTTCTTGACCAGAGCTGAGGAAAATCAATGTCAGATACGACATCAAGCAAGCAGACCCACCAACCTCTAAATCTGCTATTGCACCAAAATAAGAGAAAGAGAACCCGGGGCTCCCACTGAGAGGCAGTGTGCTTAACCATTATGCCATAGTGCTACACATTTGCCCAGTGTCGGTATAGCGAAATTAGATATGCCATGCATTAACATCATGCCAAGTTTTAATATTTCACTAGACACCTTTATGCATTGTGTTAAACTGACTAAAGTTGCTTATTAAGTTTACCTCCACCACAAAAAGCATCTATAAAATGTATAGCTTTTGCCACTAACCATTTTAAAAGCTTATTAGCCAGTAACTACTAACTTATTAGCCAGTTTCTACTAATTTACTACAGGTAATAGTCATAACAATTGAGCAATTACTAGCGAAACTGAAGATGAACTATACACTGCCAAAGCTATTTAATTGCATGGCACATTTATATTTTTTTCTTTCATTCATGACATTGATACAATAACTATCAATATAGGTGAAGATAAATGACATTTTTGTCAAGTGAAAAGACGGGAGAATCGTGAAAACCCCTCATCTTTTACTTCCCAGGGTGTTTTGTTCCAGCTTATAATACCCCAAAAGCATGCACAGATGCGTACTTTGAAAATCCACCGGAAACGGTCGCAATATAACCTTAAACTGATTTATTTTAGGCTTACTATAACTGAGCTACTGAAGGTTGTATCCAGCAAAGTGTTTGTCTATCTGAAAAAAAATGACAAAGCTGTAAATGGCACATCATTAATTTTATTGTTAATATTAAGATACTAGCAGGAACAACAACTATACAAAGTCCTCATCCCTCAATCGATTTAAAATGTGGCTTTTCATTTTGACTTGACACTTGTAATGACGAGGCGTGTCAATGTAAATGAGGAGGCGTGGCCCAAAGGCTGGTGGGAGGGTCTGAAACGAAAGGGGTGCAGTGGCACCTTATGGACACCAGGGGGAGCTGACTGCTGGGAAGCACACTGAGTTTGACAGGACAGTATATACAGGTGCTGGTCATAAAATTAGAATATCATCAAAAAGTTTATTTATTTCAGTAATTCCATTCAAAAAGTGAAACATTCATTCCACAGAGACTGATATATTTCAATTGTTTATTTCTTTTAATTTTGATGATTATAACTGACAACTAATGAAAACCCCAAATTCAGAATCTCAGAAAATTAGAATATTGTGAAAAGGTTCAATATTGAAGACAACTGGTGCCACACTCCAATCAGCTAATTAACCCAAAACACCTGCAAAGGCCTTTAAATGGTCTCTCAGTCTAGTTCTGTAGGCAACACAATCATGGGGAAGACTGCTGACTTAACAGCTGTCCAAAAGAGACCATTGACACCATGTACAAGGAGGGCAAGTAACAAAAGGTCATTGCTAAAGAGGCTGGCTGAGCACTAGAGCACTTCATGCTTCCTGCTGCTGACCAACTTCATGGAGATGCAGATTTCATTTTCCAACAGGACTTGGCACCTGCACACAGTGCCACAGCTACCAGTACCTATTCTCAATTGGCCAGAAAACTCGCCTGACCTTAACCCTATAGAAAATCTATGGGGTATTGTGAAGAGGAAGATGCGATACGTCAGACCCAACAATGCAGAAGAGCTGAAGGCCACTATCAGAGCAACCTGGGCTCTCATAACACCTGAGCAGTGCCACAGACTGATCGACTCCATGCCACGCCGCATTGCTGCGGTAATTCAGGCAAAAGGAGCCCCAACTAAGTATTGAGTGCTGTACATGCTCATACTTTTCATGTTCATACTTTTCAGTTGGCCAACATTTCAAAAAATAATTTTTTTGTATTGGTATTAAGTAATATTCTAATTTTCAGAGATACTGAATTTGGGATTTTCATTAGTTGTCAGTTATAATCATCACAATTAAAAGAAATAAACATTTGAAATATATCAGTCTGTGTGTAATGAATGAATATACTATACAAGTTTCACTTTTTGAATGGAATTACGGAAATAAATCAACTTTTTGATGATATTCTAATTATATGACCAGCACCTGAATGGGGTAACAGCCCCCCCAAGGACTTTGTCTACTTGCGGATACAAAAATTCAAATGTAGGGAGAAAGAAAGAAATGTGGATGATGATTAGACTTAGGAGAATAAACTATAACAGAACCAAATGGATGCAATTTATATTTGTATAGATATTTGATGAAATGTTATAAGAAATTGTTTTTTGTACTGGTGTAACTGCCCCACCATGGGGTATCTGGCCCAGGGGGGCTAATTACCCTAATAGGGTTTTACACTTGTATTAAAATCCATTTAATCTGTTTTATGCATAAATGTATTGTAAATGTACTGAGCGTGTGATTGTACAAATGACATGCATAACCATAAAGGGGGTAATTAGCCCCTGGGGGCCAGTTAATCCTTGTAGAGGAATGGCCAGTTACCCCCAACACACTCATCTAACATATTACTACTTTATTTAAAAAGTATTCAACATTTTCTCTGTAAAAAAGTGGATTATTTATCTGAAGGCTTTACTACTTGTACATAAAAAAATCTATAAAACTTAATTGAAACTTATCTTGGGGGGGGGGGTTACACCAAGGGGCAAAATACCCCATCTTACCCTACTGTATGTAGCAAAATTATTTTGGGGGTGTACCCAGAAATCCTCACCAGCCCCCACCCCAAAATCTAAAACCTAATCATCCACTCTTAAAAACAAGATCTCCTCAATACAATATAGAATGAGAATCCTACATTTTGCGCCATAATTTCATTACTATATATAGGTCAATAAAAAAATTGCACAATTTCCACAATAATAGCAAATGTAGATGCCGCCTCCTTAAATAAATCGTCAAATACAATAATGTTTTGAAGATGAAAAGAAATCACTTCAAAACAATAGTTATTTCTGAAACACCAACTGGAGTATGCCAAGTGATGTTATGGCTGTAGAAATTACAAGACAATGCAGAAAAGTGCTATTTCCCATTTCGTTTTCTTGGTGCCACTAATATGCATTCATAAGTAACTACAACAGATCTTAAAGGGAATCACCAGGCACATTTACACATTTACCAGTAAAACGATTTTTTCTGTTGATAAATGCCTTGGCAAAAATGCAAACCTAAGTAGAAATAAGAATTCATGCTGTCCCAACTTCCTAATAAATCTGGTTGTTCTATAAAGGATGCTACAGTAGCTTGAATTACAGTAGCTTGAATTACAGCAAAGTAACATAATTGATATTTGTTAATACTTTAAACCAGGGGTACTCAACTCTGACCATACGAGCTCTGGAGTCTGCTGGTTTTCTGTTCTACCTCATCATTAATTACATGCACCTGGTGTCCCAGATGGGTCCCTGATTAGAGGGTTGCAATGAAAAAAACTTAGTGGACCTGGCTTCGAGGACCAGAGTTGAGTTGAGGGCTTTATACAGTACAATGTCGGCGACAGAACTCAACAGTTAACTTTACTGGCAAGGAAAGCTGAACTCATTTGCCATTCCAACAACAGTAACTTGTCAGCACTGAAAGGAACCCAAATGCAGACCGGATGAGTGAAGTGCAAAAATGAGTTTAATATGAAAGGGGAAGATCGGGGAAGGAGAGGGGTAGGTACGAGGGCAGGAGCAGGTGCAGGGTAGTCGTGGGCAAGCAGAGGTTCGGTACACGGGCTGGCGGCGGAGGCACAGGCAGGTAGTAGGCAGAGTAGTAGTGTGCGGGCAGGAGGTTGGTACATGGGCTGGCGGCAGAGGTACAGGCAGGGAGTAGGCAGAGTAGTAGTGGGCGGGCAGGAGGTCGGTACACGAGCTGATGATGGTCGTCAGGAAGATTCCTATAGTCACAGGGAGACAAGATAGTTTAGATCCAATAGCAAGGCGTATTTCAGGATTTCGTTATGAGCCGTAACACATACGAATGTGGATCAACGATCCGGCCGTCATCAGGGCTCCTCAGATATACAGCCGGTGATGAGCCAAGCGGGAACAGGTGTGTGATAGGTAATAGGGAACAGCTGGTACCGGCTCTACTCCAAGGAGTGACGCCACGCCCTCTAATGCGTTGCCCCGACAACCTAGAGAAACCAAAACATCTCAAGGGAGGGAGGACGTGACATAACTGGTCATATGTAAAAAGAGTAGGCTTCGCAATTTACTGTAGATAGACACAGATCTCAATATTTAGCTTCTTGGCTTAGTCAAAATAAAGTTTGTTTAGCAATAAGCAAGAAGCAAATTAGTAGAATTAACTCTCTTGTTTGACGCTTTGATCCTGTAAGTGTTGTTTTCCAAATATGATTAGTAAATTCATTATTTAATCAGTTTTTTAAACACTACCATTGTGTATCAAATCCATTGTACAGGAGCCTACTCTAGTTTGAACATGTATGGTTCAATATCACCAAGTATGATCACTTCCAAAATGAATCCTACAAATCACAAAACATTCCTTAGTCCTTCTGGACAATTATGTGAAAACCAAATATCACTGCCATAACAAACTCTACATACTACCTACAGTGGATATAAAATGTCTACACACCCTGTTAAAATGGCAGGTTTTTGTGATGTAAAAGAATGAGACAAAGATAAATCATGTCAGAACTTTTTCCACTTTTTATGTGACATATAATGTGAACAATTCAATTGAAAAACAAACTGATATCTTTGAGGGGGAAAAATGAAAAATATAAAACTCACAATAACCTGGTTGCATAAGTGTGCAAGCCTTAAACTAATACTTTGTTGAAGCACCTTTTATTACAGCACTCAGTCTTTTTGGGTAGGAGTCTATTTGCTTTGCAAAAGCAATCCAAATCTGTCAGATAGCGAAGACATCTCCTGTGCACAGCCCTTTTCAGATCACCCCACAGATGTTCAATTGGATTCAGGTCTGGGCTCTGGCTGGGCCATACCAAAACCTTCATCTTCTTCTGGTGAAGCCATGATTTTGTGGATTTGGATGTGTGCTTTGGGTTGTTGTCGTGCTGAAAGTTGAATTTCATCTTCAGCTTTCTAACGGACTCCTGAAGGTTTTGTGCCAAAATTGCCTGGTATTTGAAACTGTTCATAATTCCCTCCACCCTGACTAAGGCCCCGGTTCCAGCTGAAGAAAAAAAGCCCCAAAGCATGATGCTGCCACCAACATGCTTCACTGTGGGCATGGTGTTTTTTGGGTGATGTGCAGTGTTGTTTTGGCACCAAACATACCTTTTGGAATTATGGCTAAAACGTTTCATTAGACCATAACACATTTTCCCACATGCTTTTGTGGGACTTGATGTTTGTTTTTGCAAACTTCAGCTGGCCTTGGATGTTTTTCTTTGTAAGAAAAGGCTTCCGTCTTGTCACCCTACCCCATTCATATGAAGAAAACGGGAGATTGTTGTCACATTAAGCACACAGCCAGGACTTGCCAGAAATTCCTGCACTGTACATCCCCCGAGGGTAGTGATCCTGTAAGCCACGTGTTGAGCGTACAGTATACTGTGTTTGCTTACATTCACCTTGCTTAAACATCTGAGTAAAAACAACAGAATGTTTTGCAATCTTCTTGGGTACAACAGTTAATTTAAGCTCATGAGACATACATTTTATTCTTCTAGAATCCATGGGTATGCGGTAAAACATACAACCCGTTTCTCAAAAAGATGGTACGCTGCTTAAAATGTAACAGAAAGCAATGATGTGCAAATCATTTATCCCTATTTGTTATTGAAAATAGTACAAAGACAAAAATAAATTGTATTCTTTTTGGAGAAATACATGCCCGTTTTGAATTTGATGCCAGCAACAAGTGTCAAAATAGTTGGGACAGTTGATAGTTGATTCCTGAAAAGAATCTGACATTTTGATTTGTCAGACCACAGGTCAGTTTTCCACTGCCTCAGTCCATCTAAAATGAGCTTGGGCCCAGAGAAGGTGCTATCATTTCTGGATATTGTTTATATAGGTTTTCTTCTTTGCATGGTAGAATGTTAACTTGCATTTGCGGATGCAGCAACATACTGTGTTCACAGACAATGGTTTTGGAAGTGTTCCTGAGCCCATGCAGTGATTTCACTTACAGAATCGTGTCTGTTTTTAATGCAGTGCTGCATAAGGTCCCGAAGATCACAGTCATGCAATATTGGTTTTCGGCCTTGTCACTTGCGTACAGTTTACACCAGATTCTTTTAATCTCTTAATGATATTGTGTACCATAGATAATGAGATCCCCAAACATTTTATGTTGAGAAAGGTTATTTTTGAATTGTGGCACTATTTGCCTGTGCAGTCTTTCAGAGAGTGTTGAACCCCTCCCCATCCTCATCCTTATAATACCACATCATGTTACTGACCTATTGGCAATTTACCTAATTAGATGTGTGATATTCCAACAAGTTCAGTCTTTTAGCATTAAAAGTTTCCAGTCTTTTGGTGCCTCTGTCACAACTTTTTCTAAACGTGTTGCTGCCATTAAATTCAGTGAGCATCAATTCTCCAAGATACAATAATGTCTAATTTTCAACATTTGATATGTTTTATTGGTGCTATTTTCTATTGAATATACTGTAGGGTTTAAATGATTTGCACGTCATTGCATTGTTTTTCTTTACATTTTACACAGCATCCCAACTTTTTTGGAAACAGGGTTGTAGATAAATATCACAATTAAAGATTTAAGCTTTGCACCAATTTGCAACCACATAACATTTCTTAACTTTATGAGCTGTAATTTACAAAATCGTAATTGTTACACACAGTAATTTTGTTTTTAGGAATGTTTTTAGGAATAACTACAGTGTTTGTACATGAGTTATATTGTTTGGCCAATTTTTCATTATATTTTATATGAAAACAATGTTTTATCAGTGGGCCATTTAACTATATATGTTTTCTGGTGTGATGATATTTTTTTATACATTGACCAGCCTTGAACTCTTTACTGCCACCCACCAACATATCTCTGGGACGTTATGTATTGGTGCATCCAACATCGCTAATTAGCACCAAAGACTGAATCCTTGATCCAGGTCTGGGAGGAGATCCCCCAGGACACCATCTGCTGTCTCATCAGGAGTATGGGCAGACGTTGCTGGGAGTGCATCCAGGCACATGGGGGCCATACATACTACTGAGTCACATTATGAGTTGCCGTGATGAAATTCATGCAAGTTGAAACAGCCTGTGATTGAACCTGTTTACTTTGATTTTGTGGTGTGAGTTTGAATCCAACTCTTAATTGGTTGGTGGTTTTGTTACGTAATTTTGTTCTCAAGGAATTAAACAATGTACAGTAAAGATTTTGATCTTTAATATATTTAATTAATCAAGACCTTATGTGTGATTTAGATGTTCCATTACGTTTTTGGAGCAATGTATATACACATTCTATTACACGCAGCACCTTGCTAGTTGCTTTGCCTAAGTTTTAGACAGACCTGCAACATGGAAGCCACAAATTGTTTGCCTGTGACCATAACCAAGATTCCTCGTTTGGTTATTGTACAAACCAGTTCCTTAGTCATATGAAACACGTATTTTGCTCTAAATTTATAATCTCAAGCCTAGGGCGGTCCAGGCGTCTAAGCGGCTGCCTCTGCTATACTGCTGCAGCATGGGTTTGAAAACTCAGTCTAGAAAAACAAAATAAATATTTTCCATTATTACTTCATCACAATTATTTATCCCTCTTCCTCTCTTTCCACTAACCTTTCTCAGCCCCTCGCTCTCCTCTTCTCTCTTTCTTTAACTCTCCTATTCATCCCTCTCTCTCATTACTCCCACTACCTTCAATAGCATTCTGGGAAAATATGTCAGAGCTGTCTTAATCGCGAGAGAAAGGGGTTGAATAACTGAATAGTTAAGTGTCCCAGAACTCTCCTTCCTTAAAGACTCCTTGACTTCATGGGATCCATCAATTTATTAAACAAGTCAAAGGTCTGACTTCCATATCTCCAGTTGATAATTAGGTCACACACTGTATAGGCACATGCAGTGACCTAAAGAGAGTTAAGAAAATAATATCAAATGAAAGCTCCGAGCAGAAAACACAAAATAACACAGACTATGTTGCGAAATAGGACAGATGTTGGTTATAGCACAATAAATCGTTGACCAAATAGCAGACCGTTACCTTATATACTGTGTTGCCCTATGTGTGACCTGAGCTGGTCAACAAATATAAGGCCACCATTTCGAACATTCTGACCAGACCTGTCATGGTATCATGGTACAGTAATTAATTGCTGGGACTGAATCTCAGAGCTAGCAAGCAGTCTAGACTCCAGACATTAGATGAAAGTATAGCTTGGAGCTACAGAGTAGTGCCAGACTATATCCAGCTGCTTATATACAGGATAGGTGCGCTCAGGGTTCTGCCCAAAAGGAGTGCATTATTACTCACAGAAATAGTCCATGTCTGTGAATAATGTCGTAAAAGGGTAAATGTTTGAACATTTTTTATTTATCATGTTATAAATTTGGGCAAGACAAATCATGGGATCTGACCACCGAAAACTGACCACTTCTGTTTTTTCGGGCAGCTCCAACACATCCAACCCAAAAGCGAGAAAATAACAACAAAGATCAGTATTGTGCAACTGTGAAAACGTTGAAAATGAGATACATCAGGGTTCGACTTCATAAATATTATTACGATATTGACCTTTTATAACAAACAATACCTGAAATAAATTAATACAAAATATTCCATCAGAGTATACATGCCATATTTCTTACACCTATGAAGTATATGTGTATCAGTGGTTAGGAAACAAAAGAGATAACGTAAACCAAGCATTATTGATTGTTGTGCTATCCATGACATTTTCCACTGAATCATATTATGTTAGCTATGTTATCGACCGTCCATTGTCTGAATGGGTTCTACACCCTACTATAACGATTCTAGTACATGACACCTCACAACTACAGTCTGCACAACAAGAGAAAAATGAGGTAAAGTATGGAGTCCTGACCCTGAAGTTTGCACGACTTCTCAGTCCATGACAAGCTGAAAGGCATTTTCTGTTGCTATGACAGCTTGTTTATTACAACTGCGTGTGTGTGTGTGTGTGCAGATCCTGGGCTTGCTGGCAATTGTGACAGTAAAACACACACACACACCTCTGCATATTAGCAGACAGGACCCAGCCCGATGTCTGTAACCTGTCAGACTTTTCTCTGTGACCTCTCTGTTATGCAACATGACAGTCATCACTATTGTTATAACAGCTATATAACTGGTCACACAAAATAAATGGTATCTAATAATCAAGTCTAGTATCTAATAACATGTATAAATGTGTATGTTTGTGAAGGTAAATAATGAGCCAGTGACTTTGCTCAAAGTAAGGCACACCATTCTTGTTGTATAAAACATTTAAACATTGTCCAACACAAAGAGCCAGGCAAATGATGAACAAGTCTCTCTAAAGTTAGTTTGAAACATAAAAGCTGTACTGTGGAACAGCAGGCCTCATTAACGTTCAGTATTGTCTCTCGTAAGCTTGCTGATATCGATGCCACATTAAGCAGGGATCTTTATGCCATTACACAAAGAGGTCTGAGTGTCTACCTCTTCCCCCGAAGCGGAAAAGGAGATTCTGGCTTCCCCAGTCACTGGTAAAAAGGCTTTCATTGAAAAAGGGGGTTAGTAATGAACAGTGAGCATTTGTTGTTTTCATTGTTTCCTACTGAGCCAATGTACTTTGGTCATGTAAACAAAAGCCCTACTGGAATCAACCAAGGGGATCTGATGTTTCTGATTGCAGTGATCCTCCTTGGCTTTTTCAATCTCTGCTTCCCTGCCTTCCTCTCTTCTTTCCTGTTGAATCCCTCCTTCTTCCCTCCAGCATCCCTTCTCCATCCCCCTCTCCTTCTTGCCTCTATCCCTGTTTCCTTTCTGCCTCCACCCCCTTCTTTTTCCTTTAGTCATCGCTCTCTGAAAAACATATTTTTACCTTGTCAAAGTTAGAAACAGAAACCTTTTATTTACTGACCAAACAGTTTTGACTACTTGGGTATCTACTGAACCATCTTTGTCTATCTCCTGATTGAGTTCTGAGTCTCATCTGTAGAGTTATTTCTCTTTTCTTAATTACTGTCCTCTCAGCACTCGTTAGCATCTGTGGAAACAATTAAAAACTTTTTTATGTAGCAAAGAAAAGCTTCCTATATGGTATGGTCGATAGCGTTTGTACATAATACATTCAGTTAATCCCATGAAGATTAATGGACCATTAATGTTATGCTGCCCAGCCAATGTGCTGATCTGCAAAAATGCAAAGCTGGAAAGAGTAGTCCACAAAGTCTTCCAAGGGAAATGCAATACCTAATATAGTCTGAATGAAATGTGAAGGCCCGACAACTGTACCCTATAAAGAAAATGTATTAAACATCTTGGAGACTACATTTCAGATATGCCAGTGCTGACTGACTTTGCATGTAACCAACACATTATCAACAGTTAAACCATACTGAAGGTTAGAGGACACATCCCAGTATATTTCCCATTATGGAGTGTGTGAAGTCAAAGATATGGAAGGTGTTCGCCATTTTAAATGTTGTTTTTTTATTCTTTCCAATGACCTGGTTTGACATGACTCCAACTGTATCATCAGGCATGATCCAATCAGGGCCGGCTCCAGGCATAAGCAATATAAGTGGTCGCTTAGGGCCTCCAACTGCTAGAGAGCCATGAACCGATAGGGAAAAAGGGGCCCCAAATCAAATTTTGCATAGGGCCTCCAAAAGCCTAGAGCTGGCACTGGATCCAATGATGAACAGGAACTCAGGAGGGTTGGCAGGTGACCATGCATTTAAAATATCTGACCAGTACTAAATCAAATGCCTGAGCCAGTGAAAGTAAAAAATAAAATTCCATTCATGGACAAAACCATTAACCTTAATTGTGCCTCTAGCACCAAATATGGCTACCCCCAACCTCAATTTTGGAGGAGTTGGGTTGAAAGTGGAAGTGAAATTTAGATTAGACCTTGTGTTCAATCGTCAACTAGTGGAATTAATCCTATATTAAAAGGCCTTTAGGCTTCACTATAAGCTCAGCATATTTAATGGATCTTGGGCTCCCCCCTGTGGAAATGGATAGGTCTATTATAAGAATCTTCCTGGAGAAGCACATCAGTTTGGGTATCAGAAGACATTCAATTAAAGCTTCACAATTTACAAGCTATATTTTAAAACTAAGTAATAACCAACAATTTACTCAAAATAACCTTTCATATATTGTAGCTGTTCAAAATAGCTTTATTTCACAAGGGATTTTAACCTTTTGCCATCACTGCTATCCTTTTAAGAACTCTTCGGGAAATATGTATTTTAATGAATGTTTTAAATTGATATTACCCAGGGGTAAATCTACACAAGCTGGTAGTAGAACGTGTTGTTTACAATCACATTATTAAGTATTAAAATCCTAAATTAGCACAAAACCTTAAACATTGTACGTGTGTCTCTTTATCACGTGAAGCCCCTATGGCATAATAAACTATTTGCAGTATTCAAATGATCAAATTCATGTGGTACATAAACATTTGCATTCCTACTGGATGGTCATTACTGTACATGTGTTAAATCAACTTGCATGGTACAATAAGGGTTAAAATAGTTTTGAAACACAAACCTTTCAGTCCTACCTTTCTAGCCTTGGAATGTTGTTTTTAACCAGGAACACTTTTGTTCTGAATGCCATTGATCTTTATAATTACTCTAGAATAATCCTGGATAGTGACATTTTTCAACCATGGTTAATCTTAAGTCATTACAAGGCACGGTCACATTTTTGATTGGTCAAAGAAGTGATGTTTTAGGTAGGCATTTCTTGATCCATTTAGTGATGTATGTAATGAGATGGTTTGATATTCATCTGCATGTATATTAAGTTTACAAAACCTCTCGTCAGGCCTTCCCAGATGTTTCACATTGTTTTAACCCCAAACTGCCCAACCCTGTTCCTGTACAGCAACCGTCACGTAGGTTCTCTCTGTGACCCCAATCTAGCACACATTATTCTAATAACCAGCAGTAAAGCTAAACCAGGTCAGTCACATCTGGTTTTGCAGAAGTTGATACATTTTGAATTGATGATTTAGTTGGACATGACTATCAAAGTAATTTATCTAACTTCATTATCAGGCACTGAAGTTAGATGTCCCTGTCAGTTTACTACATGTACTCTATGTATGGGCAATAATGTGCAACCTTAATAGTTTTTCAAAATCACTAACACATTAAAACTGGTTCTATGACCTACAATACACAAAACCTTTTCACCAAGCTCCAGAAGAAAGACCATTCACGGTTCCAATCACAGTTTTTTGCAAAACTACACAAAACTCTGTAAAGCACATTTGTCAACATGTAGTCATGTAGAAAACACTATAATTCAATGTACAAATTCTGCAATTCTAACACTCTCAACAACCATAATTAGTTGATAAGGAATCAGGATGTTGGCATGAATAAAAAAGGCCAGAAGTAAATTCACTAGTGTTGGACCAATGGATGACAACATCAGAGAGAGAAAGGCAAAGGAAGAATGTGGGCAGATGGATGACAACATCAAAGAGAGAAAGGTAAAGGAAGGATGAGAGCAGGTGGATGACAGAGAGGAGGAACAAGGATCTCTAAGGAGATTCTTGTACATGGTACTGTATGACAATGAGGTAAACTGGGAAAGGTTTACTGTACTCTGAATCAGTATAGATTTGCAGATGAAGGACAGTACAGGACAATTACATGAACTTGAGCCTTGTATTCATATTCTATATAGTATACAATTGAGACCCACCAGTTGATAGTGACAGACCATGAATGATTTCTGAGGCCCAAAAATTAGCCATTGTATACATGTTTGTCAAAAACAACAATATCCATCCATCCATCCATCTTCTTCCGCTTCATCCGGGGCCGGGTCGCGGGGGCAGCAATCTAAGCAGGGATGACCGACTTCCCTCTCCCCAAACACTGTTTTTTTTTTTTTTTTTTTTTTTGTCAAAAACAACAATATGTTAAGGGAAATCCAGGGAAGAATAATTCAATGGCATTTTTCAGGGTAAAGCCACAGTCATAATAATAATATATTTTACTTGAGGTCATGTAGCTGTCTAATAATTATGCACACCTTGATATATATATCTCTGGCCATGAGCAGATACAGGATGCTGAGGCAGAATTTAAAAAAGTATGATTACAACGACATACCGGTCTAGAAACACTTTTCCCCCCTCATCTTCTTGGGCTAAATTCCAGTTGTTGGTTAATTACAATTCTAAACCACCCGAAAATGAACAATTATGGTATTTGTGTATTACACTTTAGCATACTGTCTAGACAAACTTTAAAGTATATAATACCATGCAAAGAGCAAAATTCAGAGGGTGAATACTTTAACACACAGTTGCTTTAATAATACATTTTTATAATAGTGTTTCAATTTCCCTCACCAGTGTGTAATGGGTATTCTGTAGTGTCATTATATTTGATGATTTAAAGTGACTTTTAAGAGAAATTTTCCTTTAAATGCCAGATATGGGTTTGAGTATAGTACTCAATTTTGTGTAAGTCTGGGGTTTGGTAATAATGGCACAAGTGTGTTTATAGTTTTGAGAAAGGTCCGCGTTCAGGAAATGTTTGTAAGTTGTAAAGAAAGTCACTCCAAACAGAAATATTCACTTGCTTTTCCTCCCCACAGGATGGTGTTTCCAGCAAAGGTTCTACACGTGCCTTTGAAATTCATCAGTGCAATTGAATCTAGGTTTCACTACACAAAACACATCAAGCAGTTACATTTGTTTATATATTTATGACCCTCCTAATTTCATATGTCCAGTTTGCAATAATGGCCCCATTACAACGGCTTGACAGCATGTGCAGAAGGGTCAACACATTTTTTTTTTTACAAACATTCAATAAGTTAATCCTTGCAAGACCCAGCTTCCATCATGATTAAACATTACAAAATTACAGATGAATTGCTGGAATACTACTGAGACTGTCAGAACAGTGTACGGCTGCTCAAGGAGAAGTATGGAGGGATTCCCTCTGTTTAGGTAAAAGACAGTGCTAAATGCTAAGCCAAACAGTAAAGTAGTTGAAAGCACTACACCAGAACAAACAGCACAGTGAACCATGAAAATTAAAAGAATACGGTATGTCCTGGCTTTTTGAGGAGCAGTTTTCTCAGCAGCTCAAATTCAGTATGCTGGCTTTCCCTGGCCCTGACTTCTTCCACTGCAAATGACCTGGGCCTATCATCAACCAGAATATGAATGAATGAATGGATAATTAATAAAAGTTGCTGCCCTGCATCAAGGACTGACTAAGGTAAGTAGCAGGGCATTAAAGATAACCTGTTGAATGTAATGCAGCAAGTACAAAAATATGTTGCCTTAACAGACATTCACTATTTAACGTGTGTGGGGGCCATGAACAAAGTAATGCTGCATACCCAAAGAAGGATTCAAATCTAAATCTTAAGCTAATATCAGAGAAGTAATCACTTTTGAGAACACATGTTCAAATAGCGATATACAGAATTCAATGCAATTTGGAATATGGCTTGAAATGACTGTAATTTGCTGCTGCATAGGCTAGCTTCATTAACTGACTGGAAGGCACCTTAGTAGCTAGCTTATATCTATAGCCCAATATTGATGTTTTCTTATCTACTCTCCCTCTCCAACCCCATCACTGACTTCCAATTCAGCTACTTTGCTCATGCTAGTAGGAGGCTCACAATCCCTGACTGACTCGGCTGGGATGGCGCCTCCCATTTGACGTGGGCCTGGTGCTGTGGTGCCCCTCGTCGCCATAGTGGTTTAGTGTACAGTACCAGAAGTGGCACCAGGTACTGAGAAACATTTCCTGTCACTATCAAGGTGTGTGTGACAGGGAAGGGGGCGGCGGTGGGCTGGCAGTGAGACCCTGCCGTGGGATGAATGGACCAAAAGGCCGGGCCCCAGAGGGAGTCAGAGATGCCCCAGTGAACACTACCTGCCATTTACGGCTGCGTAACAGGGTTAGAACAAGACAGCGCCTAGATCAACATAAAAGCATCATCTTAAGAGCAGAATGTGAACAGAACAGCCCTTCCACTTCATTTACAGGTGCTTGTGTGTTAATATGCAGCTGGATGTGAAGGTGGCAACTGAAACGCCTGCTTTGTTCAGTCTAGCGTACAGAACCAAGCGTGCATTAGTAGTCTGATGCATTAGGGAGCTAATGTTAGGGAGTTAGGGAGTCAGATCTCCTCTATACACACACAACACAACACATATAGAGACATTTCACTATATCACTTTGGAGAAGTTAATATTTAAATATATAATGAATCTATAAGGAGATTTTCATGCAGCAACACTTAAAGCTACATAACAGGCTAAATTCCTGTAATTAGTTAATGAATCCACTTGAAGGAAGGTCTCCTTTATAAGTACAACACAAATAATTTTTACTGTAGCCAATATGAGAAATGTGCATATAAAGGCATAGTGCATCTCCATGGAGATGTGGATGCTGTCACACTTAAAGCTACATTAAAGGCGCAATTAATATATTACCTAATGAATACACATTATTTTTGTTAAGGAAGGTCTCCTTTATATGTACACCATATATGAATAATTATTTTACTGTAGCATTTTTGAGAACATTGAATTTAAAGGTACTGGTCATCTCTACAGTATGGAGATGTGGATGCTGCCATACCTAAAGCTACATTACAGGCTCAATTCCTATTATTAGTTGATGATTCTACTTGATTTGAGTTAAGGTAGGTCCCCTCTATATGTACACCACACACATATGGAGAATTATTACTGTATCATTGTTGAGAAATGTATATTGAAAGGCATGATTCATGAAAAAAAATTATTAATCGTCATTTTGTGTTACTTATTTGTTACACTTACTTTTACAATTGAGAATAAACAAATGTCTTGGGAGAAATTATTTTTGTAATTAGTTGCTTAATCTTTTTGAACACCAATTGTTGCCTAATAATTCTGCACACTTATGTATTCCCCTGAGAAATATCAAAACTCACATTTCCTTTGTTAAACATTCAGGTTTGAGGTTCAATTACATTTTGGATTGACCGAGAGCATTGTGTTTGTTCAACAATAAAATAAATCTTGAGGAATATGATTTGCCTAATAATTGTGCATGCATAATTATTTGTAAAACCACAAATAAAGAAATTTTACTGTAGCATTTTGGAGAAATTCACATTTAAAAGTATGATTCATCTCAATGGAGACGTGAATGCTCCTACATTTAAAGCTACAGTAAATGGTCAAATCCAACAATTAGTTAATGATTTGACTAGATTTGAGTTAAAGTAGGTCCCTCTGTGTACACACCACAGAGTTATTTAATAGTAGCTTTTTGGATACATTCACACTGAAAGTTATAAGTTGTCTCTGTGGAGACGAGAATGCAGCTACATTTAAAGCTACAATAAATGCTCGGTTCCCATAATTACTTGACAATTCTTAATGATTTCATTTACGGTAGGTCCCCTCCATCCATCCATCTTCTTCCGCTTATCCTTATTTCTACATAATTAGTTAACATTTCTACATTGAGGTCCCCTCAATGTGTTATCCACATACAGAGCAATTTTACAATAGCATTTTGGAGAAATCCACATTGAAATGTACGAGGCATATCTATAGCGACTTGAATGCTTCTGCACTTAAAGCCACATTACAGGCTCAACTCCCATAATTAGTTGATGATTCTACTGGGTTTGAGTTAAGGTCGGTCCCCTCTATAGGTACACCACAAATAGAGCAATTTCCCTTTAGCATTTTGGAGAAATTCACATTGAAAGGTATAATGCATGTCTATTGAGAAATGGATCCTGTCACACTTAAAGATACATTACAGGATCAATGCCCATAATTACTTAACAATTCTTATTGATTTCATTTACGGTAGGTCCCCTCAATCCATCCATCCATCTTCTTCCGCTTATCCGGGGCCGGGTCGAGGGGGCAGCAGTCTAAGCAGAGAAGCCCAGACTTCCATCTCCATAGACACTTCCTCTAGCACTTCCGGGGGGACACAGAGGCGTTCCCAGGCCAGCCGGGAGACATAGTCCCTCCAGCGTGTCCTAGGTCTTCCCCAGGGTCTCCTCCCGGTGGGACGGGCCCGGGAACACCTTCCCGGGAAGGTGTCCAGGAGGCATCCGGAACAGATGCCCAAGCCACCTCAGCTGACCCCTCTCGATGTGGAGGAGCAGCGGCTCTACTCTGTGCTCCTCCCGGGTGACCGAGCTTCTCACCCTATCTCTAAGGGATCGCCCAGCCACCCTGCGGAGAAAGCTCATTTCGGCATCCTGTATCCGGGATCTTGTCCTTTCGGTCATGACCCAAAGCTCATGACCATAGGTGAGAGTAGGGATGTAGATTGACCGGTAAATCCAGAGCATTGTGTTCGTAGATTGACCGGTAGATCTTGTCCTTTCTTCACCACGACAGACTGATACATCGACCGCATTACTGCAGAAGCTGCACCGATCCGTCTGTCAATCTCCCGTTCCATCCTTCCCACACTCGTGAACAAGACCCCTAGATACTTAAACTCCTCCACTTGTGGCAGACACTCTCCACCAACCTGAAGTGGGCAAGCCACCCTTTCTGACTGAGGACCATGGCCTCGGATTTGGAGGTACTGATCTTCATCCCCACCGCTTCACACTCGGCTGCAAACCGTCCCAGGGCATGCTGAAGGTCCTGGTTTGAAGGGGCCAACACGACAACATCATCCGCAAAGAGAAGAGATGAAATCGTGTGGTCCCCAAACCTGACACCCTCCAGCCCCTGGCTGCGCCTAGAAATTCTGTCCATAAAAATTACCAACAGAACCGGCGACAAAGGGCAGCCCTGCCGGAGTCCAACATGCACTGGGAACAAGTCTGACTTACTGCCGGCAATGCGGACCAAGCTCCTGCTTCGGTCATACAGGGACCCGACAGCCCTTAGGAAAGGACCCATACTTCCGAAGTACCCTCCACAGGATGCCGCGAGGGACACAGTCGAATGCATTCTCCAAATCCACAAAACACATGTGGATTGTTTGGGCAAACTCCCATGAACCCTCCAGCACCCTATAGAGGGTATAGAGCTGGTCCAGTGTTCCACGGCCCGGACGAAAACCACACTGTTCCTCCTGAATCCGTGATCCCCCTGTAGTTGGAACAAACCCTCCGGTCCCCCTTCTTAAAAAGAGGGACCACCACCCCGGTCTGCCATCCCAGAGGTTCTGTCCCCGACCGCCTCGCGATGCTGCAGAGGCGTGTCAACCAAGACAGCCCCACAACATCCAGAGACTTGAGGTACTCATGGCGGATCTCATCCACCCCCGGTGCCTTGCCACCGAGGAGTTTCTTGACTACCTCAGTGACTTCAGCCCGGGTGATGGACGAGTCCACCTCTGAGCCCTCAGCCTCTGCTTCCTCAATGGAAGACGTGACGGCAGGATTGAGGAGATCCTTGAAGTACTCCTTCCACCGCCCGACGACATCCAAAGTTGAGGTCAACAGCTGCCCACCTCCACTGTAAACAGCGTTGGTAGGGCACAGTTTCCCTCTCCTGAGGCGCCAGACGGTTTGCCAGAATCTCTTCGAGGCCAGCCGATAGTCCTTCTCCATGGCCTGACCAAACTCCTCCCAGGCCCGGGTTTTTGCCTCCACAACCACCCGGGCTGCAGTCTGCTTGGCCTGCCTGTACCCGTCAGCTGCCTCAGGAGTCCCACAAGCCAACCAGGCCTGATAGGACTCCTCCTTCAGCTTGACGGCATCCCTTACTTCCAGTGTCCACCACCAGGTTCGGGGATTGCCGCCTCGACAGGCACCAGAGACCTTACGGCCACAGCTCCGAGCGGCCGTTTCGACAATGGAGGTGGAGAACATGGTCCACTCTGACTCAATATCTACAGCCTCCCTCGGGATCCAGTCGAAGCTCTGCCGGAGGTGGGAGTTAAAGATCTCTCTGACAGGAGACTCGGCCAGACGTTCCCAGCAGACCCTTACAGTACACTTGGGTCTGCCGAGTCTGTCTAAGTATCTAATTTAGGGGCTTCTCCATGCTTCATTGAAATATATAACTGATATCTTTCAGATAAATACGATTTAAACCAGGCTAGAACATGTCCACATAGCCCAATATGGGTTTCCAGTCTCTCTAAGAGAAGGGAGTGATCAAGAAGCAACAGGACGGATGCGGAACCTTTGTCCAAGGCCATTAGAAGGTAATTTGCTACCTTCACGAGTGCAGTCTCAGTACTATGATGGGATCTGAAACCGGACTGGAGTATTTCATAAATGTTAATTGTCTTTAGGAAAGGCATTCAGTTGTTGGGAAACACATTTTTCTAAGATTTTTGAGAGGAACGGGAGGTTCGATATTGGCCTATAATTGTTTAATATGTCGGGATCTAGATTAGATTTTTTTAGAAGAGGCTTAATTTCCGCAATTTTTTGTGAGTTTGGTACGCATCCGGAGGAAAGGGAGCAATTTATTATGTTCAGCATTGGCTGACCTAGCACAGGAAATAACTCCTTAAGTAATTTTGTTGGAATCGGGTCTGAGAGTTTGTGGGTTTAGAACTCATTACAAATTTAGTAAATGTGTCGAGAGATACGGTATCAAAACATTCAAGTGTCCCCATTGACATCTGGTCAGGGAAGTTCAGGAAATTCTTAGGACAACTGAGATTTTGAGGATGATAATAATTATTTAAGGAGGAGTCAGTTATTTGTTTTCTAATGGTGATGATCTTTTCATCAAAGTGGTTCATGTATTCATTACAACTAAAGTGAAAACCCACTTCACTTGCTAAGCTTTGCTTTTTTGTTAACTTTGCAACTGTATCAAAGAGAAATTTTGGATTGTTTTTGTTCACCTCAATCAGGTTGGAGAAATAAACTGATCGAGCAGACGTGAGTGATTTTCGGTATTGTAGTGTACTGTCTATCCAGGCTAGTCTAAATACTTACAACTTGGTGGAGCCCCACTTTCGCTCCAATTTCCTGGAGGCTTGCTTAAGTGCTCTAGTATTGTCTGTGTGCCAGGGAGAAAGTTTCTTGTTGCGTATTTCTTTAGTTTTTAGTGGTGCAACTGTGTCTAATGTATTTCGCAGTGTTTAGATCCTCGATTTGATCGTTTACAGATTTATTTACTCTGTCGTTAATGAGCGAACTTGTGAGAATATCAAGGAATTTATTTGTAGTCCGAGAATTTATAGTACGGCTTTTGAAACTCATTGTTTGCGGAGCAAGTGGATTTCTTGTTTGAACTGTAAATGTAATGAGACAGTGATCCGATAATCCAGGATTTTGGGAGGAAATTATTAGATCTACAATATCTATTTCTCGTGACAGGACTAAATCTAAGGTGTGATTGTGGCAATGTGTTGGACCTGAGACATGTTGGATACAACCCATTGAGTCAATTATGGCTTCAAAGGCTTTTTGAAGAGGATCATTGGACTTTTCCATATGAATATTGAAATCGCCAAAAATGTGAATACTATCTGCCATGACTACAAGGTTAGACAAGAATTCTGGAAACTGTGTATGGCCCGGGGGGCCTATAAATAGTAGCTATGTAAAACGATTTATCGGCCTGGTTAACTTTCATTAGTTAAACTTCAAAAGAATGAAACACAGTGATATGTTTGAGAGTTAATTTATATTTACGGTCATAAATACTAGCGACACCCCTCCTTTTTGGGACGCACGAGCAATATGATCACTAGTATAACCAGGAGTAGAGGCCTCATTTAAGGCAGTGAATTCATTAGGCTTTAGCCACGTTTCACATAAACCAATGACATCTAGTTTATGGTCAGAGATTAATTCATTTACGGCAACTGCCTTTGGAGCAAGGGATCTAACATTTAGGAGTCCCATTTTGAGATGAGAGGTGATACAGTCATTTTTATTTTTATTTGTGACCGAGGCGAAGGAAGGCTTTATCTTAATAAGGTAGTTTTTGTTAGCACTACCTTGTTTAACTTTTCTCAGCCTGGAACGAGTCACAGTGGCAATAGGTAAAGCTGTACTAACTACTCTGGCTATGCTATCGACAGACTCCACTATGCTAGCAGGCTGGCTAACAGCCTGCGGCCTGACCTGCACCCTCTCTCATGTTAAAGCTATAGGAGTGAGACTCCTGTCAATGTTCCTAGATAAAAAAGAGCACCACTCCAGCTAGGATGGAGTCCGTTGCTCCTCAGCAGATCAGGCCTGGCCCTATTTCTGGGAGAGTCCCAAAAAGAAAGCCAGTTATCTACAAACTCTACCTCCTGCGACGAGCCCCAACCCCGGGCCTGGCTCCAGGGTGGGGCCCCGGCTGCGCCATACCGGGCGACCTCACGGTCCTCAAAATGTTTTTCATCATTAAAGGGTTTTTGAACCACTCTTAGTCTGACCCGTCGCCCAGGACCTGTTTGCCTTGGGAGACCCTACCAGGGGCATAGCCCCAGACAACATAGCTCCTAGGGTCACTCGGGTACTCAAACCCCTCCACCACGTTAAGGTGGCAGTTCATGGAGAGGGTCCCCTCAATGCATACATGACATATGAAGCAATTTTGGAGACATTCACATTTAATGCATCTCTATAGCAACTTGAATGCTTCTACATTTAAAGCTACAGTAAACGGTCAAATCCCATAATTAGTTAATGATTTGAGTAAAGTTTGGTCTCCTCTATATGTACACCACATGTAGAGCAATTTTACAGTAGCATCTTTGAAAGGTTGAATTCAGTTCTGTGGTGACTTGAATGCTGCTACAGTTAAAGCTACATTACAGGCTCAATTCCCATAATTACTTGAGGATTTTACTTGATTTGAGTTAAGGCAGATACCCTCTGTATGTACACCACATATAGAGCAATTTCACTGTAGCATTTTGTGAGAAATATTCTACAGTAAAAGTGCTCTATGTAGTGTACATACAACCTAAAACAAGTCTATTCATTAACAAATTAAGGAATTTGAGTCTATTGTGGCTTTAAACATAGCAACAATCATGTATCCATAGAGACACATTATACATTTTTATGTGAATTTCCGAGGTAAAATTGCTCAATATGTGTTGTAAGTATAAAGGAAACCTTCTGTAACAGAAATCAAGGGGACTCCAACCAATTACAGGATTTGAGCATATAGTGTAGCTTTGAAAATGCTACAGTAGAATCGCTCTATATGTGGTGTACACAAAAAGGGGACCTAGCTTAAGTCAAACCAAGTACAATCGTTAATTATGGGATTTGAGCGTTTACTGTAGCTTTTTTTTCAAAAAGCTGCAGTAAAATTACTCTATTTAGTGGACACAGAGGGAACCTACCTTAACTCAAATCAAGTGGAACGGTTAAGTAATTGTGAATTGAGGCTGTAATGTGGCTTTGTGACAGTACCAATGTCTCCATATAGATGCACTGTACATTTAAATGTGAATTTCCCCCTAAATGCTAAAGTAAAATTGCTATTTTTGTTTTTGTTTACAGTAATAAACTTGAAACCATGATTCGAATTACGGGGGAGATTTGGGAGGGGTTGACCCCCTAGTTATGACTTGGGATGCGTCGAAATATGCCCGGAGAATAGGGTGACCCCCCGATTGTCATTGGCTATAGTCCGCATTCTGCTTGAAACTAGCCAAACCGAAAACTGCAGACCGTGCCTTCCCACGAGATCAACCTGCCTTAAAAAAAAGCCAGCATGTGTCGTCCGTCTTGGTGATGCCTATCGCTAAGTCGATGGGCGCATGTTGCCCAACGTGCGTTCAGCAGGCGGTATATCCGTACAGCCCTTTGTCATTTCGGCCCATACATCTGTGCACCGCCCCGCAAAGTTATAGCACCAGAGTCGGAATACAGACCAATCTCTAATCCTGTTAGATTTTAATTGCGTCGGTGTTAGAAGTTTCCTACACGCAAATAGAACAAGTGATAGGTTATTCAAACTTCCTACAGGCGTGCTTAAACCGTTGGTGGTATCAAATCATGGTTTCCACGCGTAAACGTAAATGCCGTTTAAGACGACATTTAGAGTCCCTTCTACGCAATGCTGACACAAGATTAAGAATTTTGAAGAGTAACTAAATACTGCAATTTGCAGAAACTATTTTGTGGTCCCATAAGTGTTGAACTACCATTAAAATAAAGTATTATTTTTTAAATGTAGCGCTTTATTTAGCCTGTTTGGAGGGCCACATTGTCATTTATCGACAAGTAACGGAGCCATTAAACCAGCCAAAAAGTACAAAGTACGTGTAACTCCATCTACTAAAATAGGTCCAGTCACAACCTGGCCTATTGATATTACAATAGGCATTGTCAAGTTACTGATAAAACAGGCTAGACTAACTACATTCAAGTGGAATAAAGAATTAGAGTGACTAGTAAAACTGTTTTAATCATCAAATTCAGTGCATGAAGTTCGAAACATTTATTACCTTAAAACAATATACAAACACTTTAAGAGTTATTAAAAGTCCTCATGAGTC